>NC_134472.1:21398123-21453123 GCF_964194025.1 Convolutriloba macropyga
CAACAAGCCGTATAATTTTGCAGATCCGGAAGAAAATACCCTTGAAGCTTCTCGATACGTTTTTTTCAAAAATAACCATGCGTTTCAGTTTACTCGGAATTTCTTTTTCATTATTGCATCTTGAAAATTGAGAACAAAAAATATGCGTTCAAAATCGTTTTTACATGACCATAGAGAGCGTGCGCGTATGCGTGTGTGACTGCGTGCATCTGAGTGTGTGTGTGTGTGTGATTTAATTGTGTGTTTGTAAGTTTTTGCGTTTGTGTGTGTGTTTGTAGGTGTTTGTGTGTGTGTATGTGTGTTTGCGTGCGCGTATGTATGTTAGATTGTGTGTGTAAAGGTGTAAGTGAGTGAGTGCATATGTGGTGCGTGAGGTTGTATGTTTGTGCGTGTGGGTTGGTATGAGTGTGTGTGTGCGTGAGTGTGTGTGTTTGTGTGTGTGTATATGTATTGTGTGCATGTGAGTGTTTGTGTGTGTGTGTCTGTGTGTGGTATGTGTAGATCTACGCAAGTGTGTGTGTGATTGTGTGTGTTTGCATCCGCGTATGTATGTTAGATTGTGTGCGTGTAAAGGTGTAGTATGTGTGTGTTTGTGCGTTTGTGTGTGTGTGTGTATATGTATTGTGCGCATGTGAGTGTTTGTGTGTGTGTGTGTGTGTGTCTGTGTGTGGTATCTGTAAGTTTACGCGTGTGTGGGTTTGTGTGTGTGATTGTGTGTGTGTGTGGTATTTCTGTGTGCGAGTGTCTCTATGTGATAGGAAAGCGTGTTTTTGTGTGTGTGTGTGTGCTAAGGTTTATTATTCGTGTAGATGTGTGCGTGTGTGTGTGTGTTTGTTAGCGTGTGTAAGTATGTATGTTTTTGTGTTTGAGTAGGTTTGTTTAATTTTATGTGTGTGTTTGTTAGTTTGTATGTTTGTGTATGTCAGCCAACGTATTTGTTTGTTTGTATGCCTGAGAGATTGTGAGAGATTGTGAGGGTGTGTGGTGTATGTGTGTGTTTTTGCGTGTGTGTGTGTGTGTGTGGGTGTGCGTGTCTGTGCGGGCATGTGTGTGCGTATTTGTGTGTGGTTGTGTATGTGCCTGTGTATATGTGTGTGTGTGCGTATGTGTGTGTTGTGTTTCTTTTTGTGTGTGTGTGTTTGCATGTGTGTAGGTGTGAGAGTAGGTGTGTGTTTTTTTGTTTGTGTGTGAGCGTTTGTGTGTGTGTGTGTGTGTGTGTGTGTGTGTGTGTGTTTGTGTGTGTCTATAAGTGCGTCTGTGTGAGAGAGTGCATGTTTGTGTGTAATTGTGTGTAGGTGTGTTTGTGTGTGTGTGTTTGTGTGTTTGTGCGTGTGGGGGGGGGGTTTGGGAGGTCAAACCGTGGGAGTAGGGTTAGGCAGGCTGGACGAAAGGGGTGGACAATGGGAGTTCCGAGGGGAGGGGGGTTTGGAAGGGGGGGGGGGGGGTTGTGGGGGGTGAGGCTGACTGATAGGGGTCGCCTCAAAACAGTTTTGCTTATTCACATTCTTAGGTACTATTCAGGCTTCAGGCTCTAAGAGCCCTTATTGCATTCCGGGTTTTACCTGTATATACCGTTTTTGAGAATGAAAAGTCAGACAAAAAATTGGTCAAGCGAAAGATCTCTATAAAAACCACACCACTATTATAACTGCTATAAGCTTTGTTTGAGAGCATTCAATCACAGACAAACCCCCACTGCTAAAAGAGGTCATACAAATTGCGAATGTAAATTGCCGAACTCACCTTTGCTTCGTCTTCAGAATGAATAACAAATAGGTTGCGGTGGATATCAGTCGTAACTGAAAAAAAGAAATATTTAAATAATCGTAAGTCTCAGAAGTGATGTTAAAACTAATGTCTGTTTATAGTAATGTCTGTTGAATCTCTCAAATCTGTTAAATCTGTTAAACTAAAGTCTGTTAAATCTGTAAAAATAAATTACTGTTTGCCTGCAAAAATTTACAAATATTGTTTTGTTCAATACAATTCAGTAGCGTTCTAATCACGACCGTTTCAACGACAGTCTTGGGAAAAAGAGGCACGTTGTTCTTCACTGGAAGGAGAACAAATTGGTGAACAAATAGAAAAAGGAAAAGGGAAAGTTTGGTGTTTTGGAAAAGGAAAACATGTTCAGCGGTACGAAAGAAAGTTAACTGAGAAGGACTTGAACAATGACTAATACAAATTCAATGCAAGAACAAATTCAATGAGAGTGCGCAAAGCGGCGCTATGAAATTTGGCGGTAAAATCTGTCTCAAGTGAACAATGCAAATATAACTGGATGTAAACTTTCTATATTAAGATAAACATTTTATATTCATATTTTGTAAAAAAAAGCTGGAACACATTAAATAGGAATATATTTAAATGAGAACAAATTTGCTAGGATGCGGGAGTTGCTCCAAATGCTCCATAAGTTCTTTGCCTTCTCTTGTAAGTTAGGCGGCCAATGTCAAATTTTTCGAATAAATTTACTCAGTTTTTTTTTTACTTTTCCAAGCTATAAGTGACCCATTTACACGCGTTACTTTTGTCCACGATAGCGGTATCTAATAAATACGATAGTGTCAGTTGGACCAAAATGAAAAACAGCCTAAGTTTTGTTTTAAAAAAATAATCTTAACTTTTTCTAAAATGATTATTTCATCAAAAAGTGTAAAATCTTGGTGCACTGCTGATCATTGTTGTTATTTCAGTTCAGTTCAAAACAACAAAGGGCACTCTCTCTTAACAATCTCTAATATAAATAATAAAAGTTTCCGCTTCCGTCCCATTGGCTCATTGGGTGTGACGTCAAACACGTTTCAGTACTGATTGTCCCCTCTCCCTGGGTGACAAATTTTTCACCACTTGTAAGGTGTGAGTTAAGGATACAAAAGTTTGCCCGAGTTTCATATTTGCCTATTATCTAGAGTCTCTAGCGATCAGCATTAGTGCTTACCCGCGAGTTATTATAACGAAGACTGAGTGAGTCAACCTACTGAATGCTAAAGATAACTCAACAGTCTGCCGGTTTCTGTTATCAGCCAAAATGGCAGTTCGTTAAAGGTTCTTAAGAACTGTTTCTGACATTCCCACAAACGACTCGAAGGCCAGAGGAACAAATTGATTGCGCTATATTTCCGGGCGCATCGTTGGTACATCCTGCCATCATCAGCTGAGAGTGCAAAACCACTCTTCTCCACTGCATTTGCGATAAAGCTTGATTGCAAGGGCGAAGTGACGATAAAATCCAAAGCTGTGGCTGATCCAAATTCCCAACAGTTAGGAATATGTTGCCCTGTCTGGAGTTGTTATTGAGCAGTAAAATCTTCTGCTCACAGATGGGGGACAACTCGGCTCCCGAGGAAGCTGGTCTGATTCTGTCTCTTATACGATCATGACAAGTTACCAAATTTCCTCGACCATGGCATGACACCACATGGTCGCCCATTATATCAAGATTCTCATAATTACAAAATAGACGTTTTGTCTCGTTTTCTTACAGTTTAACCCCCTATCTATATTTAAGGAGAGCACAAAACTCCTTCGGAGAATAATGTAGTCCAGAGTCCAAGCGCTTGGATGGGTGCTGTGGATAAGCAGTCAACTCTTTGTGGAGAAAAAAGGGGTTGCAAGCGGTGTTTTTTTCTCCAGCGGAGCTTGTTTTCCCATCAAGGATTAAGGTGTCGTAGGCTGGTTTTTCAATATCCTCTTTCATCGATTTGTCTTTGAGAGGACGTAGTTGCCATCTTTTCTGTTGTCTTAACAAATGAGACTTCTTCAGAAGGGTTTTGGCGCATCAATTTTTGTACCAGACAGAGGCTTGAAAAACAGAACCAATATAAGCGAACTGATCTTTGACCGCTAACCTTCTTTTTCCAAAACCGGTTTTGTTTTTTGGATGGCATGCTTGTCAGATACTTCACTTCCCATGAAGCATCTGAAAGTAACACTCCTAACATCTCATCAAAAGTTGCCCATGAACCAAATCAAAACTTTGCAAGATCTTCTCTGATTTGTCTGAAAGAGAATTGCATCGTTATGTTGGGGGCGCCAAGGCAATAGCGCAGGTTGCCAAGGGCGCTCAGCGGATCGTCCGTATATGCTAAATTGATTAGAAGTTCAGCTAAAATTTTAACTCGTTTCAGGGATCAAGATAAAACAAGAAAGCATCAGATCCTATAGCAGCTCCTAAGACTTCAAATCCAGCGAAGCTGTTCCTAATCATCAAACTGTCGATTTCGTTCATGCTTTCTATTAAACCATAACTTGCATTGGTATTTCCTTGGTTTTAATCAGCATTTTGCGTCTGATACTGTTAGAATTTCCAAGATTTTGCTTAATTCTGTTCCGAAATCTGCTTATTTCTGTTTTCCGTTTCTGAAATCCGTTATGAGTATGCCCCATTGTTGTGTTTTCTTCATTTATTCAAAGGTTGTTTTAGTGGTATGCACTGTGTCTCGGCTCTTTCCTTAACGGCAACTCCCAGTTGTTTTGGTCTGAAAAATTCAGATTTCTCGGAAGCTGATTCTTTTGCTTCGCACTTTGAAACGAGACGACGAATCTCTTCACCTACAGCAATAGGTCTAAAGCCAGGCATTGTTCCTAAATGCTGTTAAGAAGGACTACAAAAAATTGAGCAGCAAAACTTGGGAGCTGGCCGCTGCTAGCCAGGTTTACTAATTTGTTTAGGCGTTTCTCTTGGTGATTGGTGATTTTTTTTTCATTTTTTATTTTCAGATATTTCCCTCACGATAATAAAAGTTGCTTAGGAAGACAATTAGCAGTTTTGTATTTACTCATATCATTGGTGATAGGAACAATTAAATCTTTCAGTTCTTTTTCAATTATTAAAAAAATTCAAGCGATAAAGTGAGGCTAATTACATAGTCAAATTTTGGAGATGGATTGCGTCCATCCCTGAATTCCATTGACAAATTGTATACATATAACGAAACTGATCTTTTCAAAAATTGGCTACGTCACGTAAAGTGCCAGTATCATTGCGCATGACGTAACAACGGCTTTCTACTGAGAGAAGCCTGAAAACTTTTCGTAAGACACCGCAACACAATAATTGTTCAGATTGGTTGCTCAGTGTCAATAATGTATAACAAGTTCTGTTGGAACAGACAGTTCAAGTAAAAGCACGATTCGTTCAAATAGTGATACATTATTTAGTTCAAATTCCTGATCAAATGTTGTCAAGAGACTTCTGAAGTTTATAGTGATGAAATTAACACAGGTATGAATGACCGGTCGTCAGAAAGACGGACAGATGGGCTTACTTCATTTGTAGTTTGACCTGGTTACAGTACGCGATGGTTATATAAATACTTTTGAGCCGCAATTTTCGCTGACAGCTTCGCATAATTTGGATTTTTTGACGGTCCTTAGAGCTCTTAATAATTAAAAATTGTTTATGGTTGGTACAGAATCATTATCATTAATTTTACGATGATTGCAAAAAAGAACACTATTGGACAAATCAATAGCAATCGAACCAAGCAAGAGCACACTATTAGGTCTAACTGACCTGTTTTCAAGTGCCTCTAGTCGAAAATAATTCACTATCAATACCTATTCACTAAGAGTAAAACAATTTTTTTAAAAAAATTGTAACAAAAGAAAAAAAAAGCAAAAACCATAATCAGTATTTTTTTATTAACTAAAAATTGCTTCCGTTAGCTGTTCATTTTCCAGTATGAAATTGTTTAAAAAGTTGTGTGCAAGTTCACGTTTTTCGTTTTCTTTAAGGTTTTTTACTTTGTCTACAAGCACTGGTTCGATTATTAAAACTGGGTATAATGAACTTCTTAAGCTTGTATACAAACAATTTTTCACGCATGAGCGTTAACTGTTTGAGATTTTTTTAGCCCCCTTTAAAACTTTTTCTAGATTCTGACCACTCAGCATTTTCGACAAACATGCAATTTTGCATTCGATCCGAACGATATTAATCAGAGTTTTGAAAAGTTCATAAAAGTGAAGTTCCCTAACAGTGTAGAGCTTATTTTCTTCTCTCAATGAGCCCAATGATTCAAAACTCTGTTTGTAGTAACTAAATAATCGTTTTGTAAGTTTTTCCAGATTTTTTAACACATTTCAAGAAGTTGAGCCACAGATGAGAACTCCATATTGCAATATCGGCTTGATGTATGTTCCAAAATCTTGGATCATTTGACGAGATGTTAAGATTTTTCTCAGCCTGTAGAAAAGGCCACAAAACTTCACAAGGCGTTTTTCGATATATGAAACATGATGTTGGATACTTACTTGACAATCAATAATCACACCTAAACATTTGTACTGCTCTACTGACTCAATCGTTTCTTTACCCAAAGAAAATCTTTTTTCAAACTAAATATTCCGTCGACCATTAAAGAGCACGTTTTTTGTTTTCTTTGCGTTGAGGACTAGCTTCTTTTCTTTTATCCAGTCATTTGTGTTTTTTACTGCTAACTGATGATTGTTCAGTAATTTTATGTTTCTACTTCCTGTTATAATTGCTTTGTCATCGCATACAGTATTAGATGTGTCTCTTTCTGCATTGAAGACATTAATATAAAAAAGGAACAGAATTGGTCCCAGTATAGACCCCGGGGTACACCTATCTCTACAAGTTGCAAACAAGATTTCTTTGTTCCAATTTGAACGTTTTGATTTCAGTTCATCAGGAACAATCCAATTAGCTTATATGTTTCCTTACGAAAACCGTAACAATAAATTTTTAAATAAAAGTTTGTGATCAACAGTGTCGAACGCCTTCTCTAGATCAAAAAATGTGCAACAAGACACATTAGTTCTGTTTGTCCTTAATTGACGAATTGTTTCGACCAATGTTGCAATGGCATCAACTGTGCTCCGTTCGCCAAAAATTTAACTGTTTTTCACTCAGATTGTGATAGCGATCGAGGAACTGTACCAACCTATTATAGATAAGTTTCCCGATTGTCGGTAGCAAGGAGATTGGCCTGTAGTTTGTTGGCTCATGTTTGTCCCCCTCCTTGTGTAAAGGTACTACTTTGGCAGTCTTTAAAGCATCAGGAAAATAGCTTTTGATAATGCATCTATGAAACAATTGTTCTAAACAGGTTGCAAGAGGATCAGACAATTTCTTTAGAAATATGTAATTTAGGCCATAGCAGTCTAAGCAGTACTTATGTCGATTTTTATGAAGTACCTCTTCTATTTCATTCTTGGTAATTTTGCTAAAAAATTTTTTTTCCAATACTCGCGAAGAAGTTATTGAAGTTTTCAACATGGATTTGTGTGAAAATATCTTGTTCTGGTTTTTGTGTTTTTCCCAATAATTCGTTGTAGGCGTTGAAAAATTCTCTCGTATTTTGCCTACTTTCCACGTGTATTTTTTCTTGATAGAAAGTCCATCTTTTTTCTTACAAAGTTCTTAACTCCTCAAAATTGATGAATTCGGAGTTAGCTGAATCTGATGCCTCTCTTGTGTGTTATTCATATTATTAACAATTAAGCAATCCTGCAAGAAGCTTCTGAAATCTTCTGAAAATAAGTAATGCAAGCTTCCTGTACAATGGACTTCATTTTCGTTTAGAGTAATACAAATCTTTGATAGTTTAGGTTCTCTCGCTCCGAAACTATAGTTAAAACTGAGTTTTTTGTATGAATGAAAAACATTTAAGTTTAATCATCTGAAAAATCTTTATGTAAGAAAACTTGTTCATAGCTTCAAAGAGAATTATTTATTTTTTATGCAACCGCAAAATTGTAGTTAACTTTTATGGGTTTTCCTATATTCAGCCTAGCAGAATTTGCTCCTTTAATTTTTTCTTTTCTCGTTTCATATTACAATATGGGTCAAAATATATATGTTTTTTTCCTTAGCTCGATTATATTGGATTTCCAATATGACTAATACTTTTCTAAAGTGAGGCTTGAGTGATGTAAACGCTACACTCAACTGTGTTTCAGTATTCATCGACTTGACTGTTTTGTTGACCTAATTTCATTTTATTCCCAATTCCATATCTCTAAATGGATCAACAATAATCATTCAGTTGGGCGTTAGATATCTATTTAAAGATATCTCATTCCTATAATGAAATTTTGAGACCATTGTAATGAAGGAAGCCCGTGTTTGACAAACAAATTTTAGTGTTTTTATTGCCCTAAAATTTATTTGAATGTCCCATTATCTGTAAAACACACCAATTCATGGCAATACAATTGTTTCGTTTTTTTAAACTAGATTACTTTCAAGTTACAAATTCGTTTTTGTCAACATTTGCCAAGATCAAATCTTCGATGGTCAAATCCCTATCTAGTTTAAAGTTTTTTTCCTGGCAGTAACAAGGATTTTCAAGAAAAATAACCTTATAAGACTTCGCGTAAGAGTTTAAGCTCTCAAGTTGTTTAAATTGGCCATATTCTAATAACAATTAGTCAAACCAATAGTTAACACACTCATTATCGAGAAGACCTGGTTTGCATTATATCAAATCTACCATGGGAAAACCCATATTTGCCTCCGAAGATTAAAAACCACAAAAGACTCCATCAATGTGTATTCTTGCTCTGAAAATTGAATGGAATAGCTCAAAAAATTCCACTTTTTGTTGACTCTTAGTGAGATGAAAATTTGCATCAATAAACAAATTTTTGTAAATTGCACTTATTAGTCTTTGTATTAACAAGCTTTACTTTCCCATAGTTAGGCTCTAACAACTAAACCATCGAAGAACCAGTGTTTGCATGATGAAAATGTTTTTTCGAGATCTACTTAAGAGTGCGCTTAACGACGGTCAAATTTCGGCATTGCGTGAGATAATTAGTTTTGATTTAATGCTGAACTTCAAAAGTGCAAGACTCATAAAATTGGATATGTTTTGAGCAGCAAAATAAAGACTTTCTAAGCTGATATGATAAAAATTTGCATAAAAAAAAACAAAAATGGATTGAAATGAAATTGTTGCTAGAACACGAACTTGAGAAAAATTGCTGTTCATTGCCATAATAAAAAACGAATGCGGTGACTACGGCTAAAGCGTTGAATTGAGGTAAAAAAGGGGGTGATTGACGCGATTGTGGTAAAAACTACATATTCAATGCTTATTAGCCGTGATATTGCAAAATTTTAACAATGGAAATACTTCTTGAAAAGTTATAAATGAATGAGGTGAAAGCCTTAAAAAATAAAAAAATGCTTTGATAGTAATTGGTGAATTTGTTTTTTTTGCTGATGAAAATAAGTGGTAAAATTTGGGCGGACAGGTGGCATAGGGCCGATTTTTTTAAAAAAAACGCCGAACGTAAAAATCAAAAAATTATGGCCATTTTTCACAGTTCCCTAAAAATGTTTTTTTTTTCATTTCGCTTTAAAACCAATACGAACTTTTCAGTTTATAAAAATACAAAAGAGCTCATTGAATGCATATGTGACTATCAGGCAAGAAGTTCATGGTAATAGTCTCATTGCTACCAACCGAAAAAAGTTGCATTCAACAGACAAATTTTTCACAAATAATTCGATGTGGTCTCACATCTTTTTGCAAATATACTTCGGGCCAGATCACTGTGGTTGCGCAAAGATTCAGTTATCTCAATCAATAAAAAAACACGAGTCTGAGCCTTGTGACCACTGGCAAAAGTGAGCAACCTCAAATCTGCGAAGAGAAAGGGAAACCTCTTAACTTACACTTGTCAGTTTGAATAGACGACGAGCTAAATGATATCTGCGTTGATTTTTTGTTTTATATAGTATTGATTATATTGATTATTTGATTATTTGATCAATTGATTATTGATTATTTGATTATTATATATTTTGCAGTGGAACGAGATATCTTAAATGAAAATCGCTCAAACTTTTGATCAAATAAAGCTTCGCGAATATAAATTTTTTTGAATTTGATTTTAAAATCTAAAGTAGTCGTTGCCGCAGCTCTTTCAGTTGCTGAAGAGGATCGACTTTCAGTGCGAACGTTGTATGCAAAATGTGCTTTAATGCAATAATTTTTTCAGTTCAAAATTCTGTTTTTGTTGCATTAAAAAACCCTGAAAACGATAAAAATATATTTTTTTAAAATGTGCTGAAAAGTGCTGGAAGACTCCGGGGTTCTGTAAACGCTGTGACCCAAACAACAACAATGTGATGAGAGAAGGTAATGAAAACAAATAAAATTCTTTAGTACGTGGAATTCTGAAGAATTTCCGACTGAGCTGGTAAAAAATTTTAATCTATCATTAAAACTGTCTACGCTTTCTGTCAGTGCTTTGAAAATAACCTTAGCAATTGAAATTCGAAATTAACTACATTAAAAAACTTAAAAATCTTACTGTTCTTAAATTTCAGCAAGTATTCCTGCACAGATATTTATCTTCTTGGCATATCAAGGTGAAGACCAAGTTTCTGAGACAAACATTTTTTTCTTGAATCTTTTTAATGTTTTTAAGAACTCCGCCAACAATTTTCCGCGTACAATTGGACTCAATTTGTCAGTAACTGGTGCTGTTCAAAATTTATTATTCAATTTTCTGTTATTTTTTGTTACAGGTCCAACGCTTCGGATAGAAACATTTCTTTCGAAAGATCAGGATATAAATTTTTATCTCGACCAGCCATGAAGCTCAGAAAATAGTTTTTGTTGTTATGAAAAAATCTCTGGAATGATCGAGCGTCTTCATAAGTGTAAAAGAGCGAAATTTTTGTCTTCAATTTTCTTAGAAAAGTTATGCGGGCATTTTATTAAACCTGGAAATACTCTAGACGAGACTGGATGGTTATCTTGAAGGAATCTGTTAGATTCTGACAGATAGATAGTTATATTCCAAAATCTGGCAGAAATATGATTATCTTGCAGGATTCTGTCAGAAAAAAGTTTATCTGGCAGAATTTGGCAGAAAATTGATTATCTGGTAGAACCTGCGAGAAGAATGGTAATCTTGTAAGAGTCTGGCAGAAAAATGGTTATCGTCCAAGATTCTGATAAAAGGGAAAGCATTCGTTCCGGTTGAGCTGCATTTCAATTGGTTATTATTATGTAATCTGCTCAAAAAATTTTCTCAGATTATAAAAAATATTAAACAGTTCTTGATAAATTGCTTAATATGATGGTTCACTGAGTTGCTTTTTCAGCATTTTTATTTATTTACATTTTAGGTAGAGTACGTGGTATACTTATTGTGCTTAAATGAAATACAAATAATTACAACCAACTTTTATTCTTATTTCATCTGTTTTTCAAATATTTTAATTAATTGTTGCGGGAATACATTACAAGCTCAATTAGCGTTATCTTGTTGCACAGTAAACTTACAAGAATTCCCAGAGAAGAATCAATTTCGAAAATAATCACAGAGAAATTTTATATTGTAAGAGTTTGAAGAGCCAGGCGCAATAATGGTTATCTTGCAGTAATCTGGCAGAAAAAGTTTTATCTGGTAAGAATCTGACAGAAAAATGGTTATCTTGTAGGATTCTGCTCGAAATTTCTGGCACAAGATGCATCGTTTTGTAAGAATCTGCCCGATTCCTACTTGATAACGATCCATTCTCGACTAGGGTAGTTATACAGCATGCTCTGATACACGTTTTTGGCTTAAATTTGTCTGGGAGCAGCCCTTGTGAAAAATGATTGCGTTCCTTTTTAAAAATCGTAGAACATATAATTTTCTGTCCACCGTTGAAGCTTTTGCTATTGAAAAGAAATTACTGGTTTTTATGCCTCTCAATCTTTGAGAAATTATCACAGGTAATTTAAAATTTGAGCAGAGATAATCAATCTGAGCAGAGAAAACTGAGCTAAGGCTTTACTGTGAGAAGTCTGAAACCGTGAATTACCCAACCTCCATCTAAATTTTTGTAGCTCTATGAACTTCGGGAAACTGTTTTGATCAGATTTATTTTATTTCTGAGTTTGAGCTTGATTTGGAAAATTTTCCAAAAGCCGTCTTGTTTTCCTTTGAAGCATCGGAGCGATCTCTTTTTCAACTTTATTTTTTGCAGTTCAAACTTCATCATCGCAGCTCCAGAGTAGTTTGCAGTAATGCCAAATTGTGTGCAAAATTGTGGCGTTGGCAAGTCTAGACACTCATGTTGTTTAGGGGGAATTGAAATTTTACAATTAGTTCAGGGCGAGACAATTAAGACAACAATTGGGGGAAATTAATTATTTTATTCCCTAAATAAATCTGCAGTGATGTAAATCCATAAACACTCTGGTGTTTGAAACATTTTCACTCTTGCCGAACAAAAAATGATAGCTATTTAAATACAAAAAGGCAACAATAATTTATCAAAATTTGTTTGAACTCACCTATCGAAAAAATTGCTCCTGCATATGTTGCTTCGAATCCAGTTTTGTAACGGACTGCCAAGAGAGACTGATTTTACACATGTATTGAACAAAAAATGCAAAGTTCTATCTAAATGATATATTCCAATAATCATATCATTTTTCATGCATTATATAAGTGCGGTGGTAGCATGATAAAAGTTTCCCCACAAATATACAACTTTCAATTATATTCGCGCAATTAGCAATCTGTGGTCAGCACGGTGTAGTAAAACAGATAGCGATAAAGGGTGATCATAAAATGCTCTCTGCTTTTTCGTTCCTTATTTCCATGGTAGTAACATAAAAATATTTCAAATGAGTCAATTTTTATAAGAATAGTTGGTTTCTATAGTTTGTTTGATTTCGTTTCGTAACGAAAACAGAAAAGTGCCACCTAGAGTGGCTTGCCTAAAAATCTCTCCAAAGCAAAAAAAAGAAGCACAAAGACCACACGACTACTTCCACAAATATCCCGTGACGGAGAATTAAAAAATCTGATATCACCCAAAAAACCAATCAAGGCCACTTTTTCTCTGCCCATCCCGTGTCGAGTTTTTACCTCAAAAAAGATCTAAGATTAGAGAGGTTAATCGGGGGAATTTTCAGCCCTAAAATTCCCCCTAATCTTACCTCTTTTTTGTTGGGGGTTGGGCGTAACTTTTGGGGGTAAAATCCTAAAATCCCCCTCCACAACCTCCATTTCCCCCCATAAACCAATAGTCTTGCATTGTTTTGCCCCCCCCCCCCACCTAAAGTACCCCCTAATCTTTCATATTTTTGAGGGGGTAAATTTTAGGGGCTAAAATCTAAAATTTCTCATCCCTCATTACCCACCGTTTTACCAGCCAAAAATTACCCCCTAATCTTACAATTCTTTTGGGGGGCGGCTAATTTTTGGTGGGGTAAAATCTAAAAAAAACCCACTACCCCCATTACCCCCTAACCCCTTTAATCTTACACAGTTTTACACCCCTAAAGTACCCATCTAATCTTACATGTTTTTGGGGAGTAATTTTTAGAGGGTAAAATCTAATAATCCCAACATTACCAATCATTACCCCGTAATCTTACATCTTTTTGGGGAGGTTTTTCCAGGCGGGAGTAAAATCTAAAAAATACCCCCCCCACCCCAATACCCCACTAATCTTACATAGTTTTACACCCATAGACCATTACCCCTACTCTTACCTCAGTTTAAGTGGCAATCAGGGGCTAATATTGACACGGGATTGAAAAAAAATTGTTTCTTGGTGTATATATGGGACATTTGAATTTGATATATGCTCAATTCAGAAATAGCATGTCAGATTGGGAAATTTCTCGTAAAATAGTTTTTACCAACTTTTCCTCATTTTGAATTTCATTAATTAGAAACATTTTCTTCTTTAAACTCAACTTTGCCTAACTGCGCAATAATGAAGACTTACCAAATCTTGGTCAGGACTTGACTTAGACCTGGAAAATCTTGAGCAAGTCTTGACAAGTTTTCACAAGTCTTAATACCTGAGAAAAGATGCGATCTGTACTGATTTATCAGTTCAAACATGTATTTCACTGGAGAAGTACTGATCAAGATTTAGGTTTCGTTCCGGGTATATACTAGTGATTGTGGAGTGCTTATCCAACTTTGTTGCATAAAAATCATAGTTTATATTTGTGATGCAAAAATTATCGTAGAAACTCATAATGCTTCCCACCCACCAAACGAAATTTGAAAAGCCTAGCTTCCATAAATAAAGTATATGGGATCTGTTCTGTTTGTGTTTTACAACCCTCCATATATCAACTGATGTTTATGAACCTGATTTGTAAATTATGAGTTGATATATAGCTCGGTGCACTGTAAAAATAGCATCACAAAAGCTTGAGGGGTGAGGGGGGATTACGACGGGTTGAGGTTGAATCCGCTAGAAATTGTAAGAATTACTGTTAATGCGGTCAATATTGGTCAAACTTGCGATGAACTCGGTGGAACAGTTTTTTTGTAGAAATTATGAGTTAGCTCATTATTATGCAAAGGTATGACTTAACTCAAGGAAAGGCAATTCTGCACGCGGTGTAAGTGATTTCCTACGACAATCCTAAATCAAGCAACAACGCCTTGGGGTTTCCTGAAAGGCAGAAATTCAACTATCACAAGTCCTGCTAGAGGCTGTTTCATGCTGTTTTTGAGGAGGCCATATGACACCGTCTCGCGGTCTCCCTATCTGGGCCAGCAATTGGCTGCCTAGGATCATATATGACCTTCAGTGGGATTCAACATGAGAAATTAAACGAATAAATTAGCGTGTTTTACTTATTTGTTCACACTAGACACGTAGACACGTATATACACACATCATTTAAACACATAAACAAAGGAATACAAAAGTCTAACTGTGAAAATCAAACTAAACAAATAAATGAACAATCAATGCATTTCCAGGTGTGCTTCTCATACTAATTTTAAAAAGGTTGACCCAATTTGCAGACCCCTGAAGTCATGCATACTGACGGCGGAGGACAAATCTGGTATACAGAGTTTAGTCAGAACTGATTGTTCCTTTTTGAATCCCCTTTCATGTACAATATCACAATAAAAAATAGTTCAAAAGAACTTTTTGTTTCAATGGAATGAGCTATTCAGATAACGCTATTATGCCTTTAATCTGTCAAATCTGTCTAACATACATTCTTCTAATCGTTTATGATATTATTTGATGACAAGAAGATAGCTAATTGTTTATTTTTTTCGTATTAACTTCAAAAAGATTCATCATGAAAAAGAATAATCATAAATAGGTAACTGGTTAAACATGATAAAAAAAGAAAGATAATTTTCATATAGTGGCAACTGCTTGGCTAATTGAGTAAATGAGTTTGCGATGGTTAGCTGATTCTATATCTCCTCATTATCAGAATCTTGAGACCCCGGTATCTTTGTGTTCGCAAAATCCTCGTAACCAGAAGCCCGAATAATTTCCACAATGATTTCGCGAAAAATTGGAATTTTTGCACAGAGACAAATGACGCCTTGTAAAAGAGAGAGCTTTTATGAATGCAAAGGTTAAGGCATTAATTTGTGTGAATTTCTTTTCTCCGATGAAACAATATGAATGACGTTCTCCACCTGCAACCAGATCTAACTTCTCAACAAGTTCTAAATTCCTAATTTTTGTCGACTCCTCTGAATCTTTTGTACTTCAACTGAGATATGTGGGTAAAATTGATACAAGCATTTTTTTCTGATTTTCTGATTTAACTTTCTGATTTACTGATTCACCGTTTTTGATTTAAAACAGTATTAATTTTCCTATTCAGAGTATGGTAGATATCTGATTTAGAACGAAGAAAGTTTGCTTTTAACGATCATTTTTTTCTGAATTAGTGGACTGTACTTTTCAGAATAAGAGGGCAATTCTTTTCTGAATTAGATAGTATTACTGTTCTCAATCGGGGGGTAGTTCTTTTTTGAATTGCAAGGGTATTATTTTTCCGAAGAGGCGATAATCAGCAAAATAATACCTTTGCTTATCCGAAAAGAACTACCACTTGAATTCAGAGTAAAAGTAACACAATCTTATGAAAAATACTACCCTCTACTGAACTCCCTTTTTGGTGTAATATTTTGCTTATTCTGAAGAATATAAATTACGCTCACATTCAGCACTCTTAGGGAGAGTTAGGTATTTATTCAAGCCGACTTTAAAGAAAAGCAAGAGTTGAAAAAAACTGACAGACTTTTTGGCTTCTTCCTAAAGGCCGAGTAACTGTCTGTCTTAATTGAAAACGATTAAAAACAACAAGTTCTCTGCTTTGGAAATTAGATTGTTTCTCTATCGTGCTAGAGTGGTACCCACCGTTTTACCAGCCTAAAATTACCCCCTAATCTTACAATTCTTTTGGGGGCGGCTAATTTTTGGTGGGGTAAAATCTAAAAAAAACCCACTACCCCCATTACCCCCTAACCCCTTTAATCTTACACAGTTTTACACCCCTAAAGTACCCATCTAATCTTACATGTTTTTGGGGAGTAATTTTTAGAGGGTAAAATCTAATAATCCCAACATTACCAATCATTACCCCGTAATCTTACATCTTTTTGGGGAGGTTTTTCCAGGCGGGAGTAAAATCTAAAAAATACCCCCCCACCCCAATACCCCACTAATCTTACATAGTTTTACACCCATAGACCATTACCCCTACTCTTACCTCAGTTTAAGTGGCAATCAGGGGCTAATATTGACACG
Organism: Convolutriloba macropyga; assembly: GCF_964194025.1. Taxonomy (NCBI): domain Eukaryota; kingdom Metazoa; phylum Xenacoelomorpha; order Acoela; family Convolutidae; genus Convolutriloba; species Convolutriloba macropyga. The sequence goes on from NC_134472.1 coordinate 21,414,646, forward strand.
GGATTGAAAAAAAATTGTTTCTTGGTGTATATATGGGACATTTGAATTTGATATATGTTCAATTCAGAAATAGCATGTCAGATTGGGAAATTTCTCGTAAAATAGTTTTTACCAACTTTTCCTCATTTTGAATTTCATTAATTAGAAATATTTTCTTCTTTAAACTCAACTTTGCCTAACTGCGCAATAATGAAGACTTACCAAGTCTTGGTCAGGACTTGACTTAGACCTGGAAAATCTTGAGCAAGTCTTGACAAGTTTTCACAAGTCTCAATACCTGAGAAAAGATGCGATCTGTACTGATTTATCAGTTCAAATATGTATTTCACTGGAGAAGTACTGATCAAGACTTAGGTTTCGTTCCGGGTATATACTAGTGAATGTGGAGTGCTTATCAAACTTTGTTGCGTAAAAATCATAGTTTATATTTGTGATGCAAAAATTATCGTAGAAACTCATAATGATTCCCACCCACCAAACGAAATTTGAAAAGCCTAGCTTCCATAAATAAAGTATATGGGATCTATTCTGTTTGTGTTTTACAACCCTCCATATATCAACTGATGTTTATGAACCTGATTTGTAAATTATGAGTTGATATATAGCTCGGTGCACTGTAAAAATAGCATCACAAAAGCTTGAGGGGTGAGGGGGGATTACGACGGGTTGAGGTTGAATCCGCTAGAAATTGTAAGAATTACTGTTAATGCGGTCAAGATTGGTCAAACTTGCGATGAACTCGGTGGAACAGTTTTTTTGTAGAAATTATGAGTTAGCTCATTATTATGCAAAGGTATGACTTAACTCAAGCAAAGGCAATTCTGCACGCGGTGTAAGTGATTTCCTACGACAATCCTAAATCAAGCAACAACGCCTTGGGGTTTCCTGAAAGGCAGAAATTCAACTATCACAAGTCCTGCTAGAGGCTGTTTCATGCTGTTTTTGAGGAGGCCATATGACACCGTCTCGCGGTCTCCCTATCTGAGCCAGCAATTGGCTGCCTAGGATCATATATGACCTTCAGTGGGATTCAACATGATTAAACGAATAAATTAGCGTGTTTTACTTATTTGTTCACACTAGACACGTAGACACGTATATACACACATCATTTAAACACATAAACAAAGGGATACAATAGTCTCAGTGAAAATCAAACTAAACAAATAAATGAACAATCAATGTATTTCCAGGTGTGCCTCTCATCCTAATTTCAAAATTGTTGACCCGATTTGCAGACCCCTGAAGTCATGCATACTGACGGCGGAGGACAAGTCTGTTATACAGAGCTTTGCCAGAACTGATTGCTCTTTTTTGAATTCCTTTTCATATATGATATCGCAATGAAAAATAGTTCAAAAGAACTTTTTGTTTCAATGGAGTGAGCTCTTCAGATAACGCTATTATGCCTTTAATCTGTCAAATCTGTCTAACATACATTCTTCTAATCGTTTATGGAATTATTTGATGACAAGAAGATAGCTAATTGTTTATTTTTTTCGTATTAACTTCAAAAAGATTCATCATGAAAAAGATTAATCATAAATAGATAACTGGTTAAACATGACAAAAGAGAATTTTCAAATAGTGGCAACTGCTTGGCTAATTGAGTAAATGAGTTTGCGATGATTAGCTGATTCTATATCTCTTCATTATCAGAACCTTGAGACCCCGGTACCGTTGTGTTCGCAAAATCCTCGTAACCAGAAGCCCGAATAATTTCCACAATGATTTCGCGATAAATTGGAATTTTTGCACAGAGACAAATGACGCCTTGTAAAAGAGCTTTTATGAATGCAAAGGTTAAGGCATTAATTTGTGTGAATTTCTTTTCTCCGATGAACCAATATGAATGACGTTCTCCACCTGCAACCTGATCTAACTTCTCAACAAGTTCTAAATTCCTAATTTTTGTCGACTCCTCTGAATCTTTTGTACTTCAACTGAGATATGTGGGTAAAATTGATACAAGCATTTTTTTCTGATTTTCTGATTCACCGTTTTTGATTTAAAACAGTATTAAATTTCCTATTTAGAGTATGGTAGATATCTGATTTAGAACGAAGAAAGTTTGCTTTTAACGGTCATACATTTCAGAATAAGAGGGCAATTCTTTTCTGAATTAGATAGTATTACTGTTCTCAATCGAGGGGTAGTTCTTTTTTGAATTGCAAGGGTATTATTTTTCCGAAGAGGGCGCTAATCCGCAAAATAACCCTTGCTTATCCAAAAAGAACTACCACTTGAATTCAGAGTAAAAGTAACACAATCTTACGACAAATACTACCCTCTACTGAACTCCCTTTTTGGTGTAATATTTTGCTTATTCTAAAGAATATAGTTTACGCTCACTTTCAGCACTCTTTGGGAGAGTTAGGTATTTATTCAAAACCGACTTTAAAGAAAAGCAAGAGTTGAAAAAAACTGACAGACTTTTTGGCTTCTTCCCAAAGGCCGAGTAACTGTCTGTGTTAATTGAAAATGATTAGAAAAACAAGTTCTCTGCTTTGGAAATTAGACTGTTTCTCTATCGCGCTAAAGTGGTAATTTGCTTTTTTATCATGCCTATGTGTTAAATAGCTATTTGGTTGAGCTAATGAGATATTCTGCTCTTCTTCAATTGTGCCGAAGTGAAAATCTTGGGGTAGTTCTGCTAACTTAGCTCGATTAACAGTCACTTCTTTTTGGCAAAATTTTCATACATAATTTTCATACATACATTTTCATACAAAATTCAATACATCGCGTTTCGGAATCTTATTTTTTCTCCCGCAAAACTCATAAAATTTTAAAGAAATGTCTTCTGTATCATCGTCGCGAATCGATAATAGGATCAATCTTCCAATTCGTGCCCACCAACGTGCCAGCAGTCAGAAGTTCATGTTGGAGAAAACAGACCAATCTCAGCATGACCAAATCTCAGCCCACCAATTGATAGGACATAGTACATCAAACGCGAAAAAATCCGAGCATATCTCTATGGGCTCGATAACGTGCAAGAAATCTGCGACGAATTAGCCATTCAGAGAGACTGGGAAATCTCAATAGACAAAACTGGCACCCCTTTGAAGTCATTGAGGCAGTAATTGAACTTAACCAAAATACGATGACCGACACCAGTGCTACAGCACTTCTGTATGTCAACAGCACTGTTGATCTTTAACAGTTACCTGATGTTTCCGAAATCAATCCTTGTTTTCCAACAAACATAATCAAGTTTAAAATAGACGAAAAAAGGGGTGCAGAGACTGTTACAGGTGATGAGACTGTCACAAGTGACTGTCACAGGTGATGATTACATAAATGACGAAGCTTCTCTGCAGCTCTACATCAGAACAGTCCATGAAAATGCTTATCATCCTGTTTCCCAGAAGGTTGAGGTATTTAGGGTTTGAGGAATATACAAAAATTAGTCTTTTTCATGAGCTCAAACTTGGGCTGAATCATAATTTCATTGTAAATGTGTCCCGAAAAATATTTCTTAAAGCCAATTCTAGTTTGACTAGTTTTGTTACTTCTTTCGCTTGAAAAAATACTCCCCTCAAACAAGTGACAATTCGACAATCACTCTTGTACTCTGAAGCACTGTTAGGGTCTTTAGAAAAAAATGAAGAAAGGATCAATTGAAAATCTCAAAACTCACAACAGGCCATGCTATCCAGCATACAAAGGAAGGCGACATCATCAACAGCCGGACATAGAACAACAAGAAGCAATTCGTTTCTCGTCACCAGTTAGACCTGAAACTGAAAATTATCAGCAAATTTGAACTCTTATGAACAGCAATAACATGAAAAAAGAAATTGCCAAACTGACTCTTTGAGTTGGGCTATTCTTTTTGTCATATGTTTTCCCTAACTGCAAAATTGTGTGTTCATTTCCAAGTTTTGGTCAAAACGCCAAGTTATTCATACGTCCTTGTCACAAAACGCCATTTTTTTGCGATATGGTTTCCAAACATCCTATTATATAATGGGAAGACGGTAGTTAGAGGGGATTAGCAGAGCATTTCCACTCAAATGTGGTTTCCCGATTTGAGCTGTTTTCTGCTACTAGCTCAGTTTTATTTGTTGTAGTAGTAAACCGTGTGACGAGATGTGCACCAAAATTTACGTTGCGTTATAGCGGCATGAAAATTTTGAAAGTTACCGCCGGTGAAACCATTATTTGATTTGATCCTAAAAATTGCATACTTATGATTCATAAGTTTTAATTGCGGTTAATATAGCTGTAAAATGCTGTAAGAACGCAAAATTCTAGCAGAAAAAGGGGTTTCTTGCAAGATCTGCCAGAAAAATAGTTATCTTGCAAGATTTTCAGGAAAAGGGGTCCAAGCGTTGCAAAAGCTAAACAAGAAGTTGCCAAAGGTCATTGAAAAGGGAAACTCATCTTCAACCCATCTTGAACCCATCTTCAAACTCATCTACAAACAAGCTTCAGGAAAACAAAGTCAAGAAAAGAATCAAGAAAAACCAAAAAAAAATAATTAAGATAACGAGAAGATGGAAGGACTCCCTTTCTGAAGCCATAGATTAAAATTTTTCTTTTTCTTTTTCTTTTGTCGATGCCCACAACTTGTTTGCAGTCAAATATTGCGAATTTTTAAATTTTAGTTTAAGATTTCATGAACTTAGTAGTGGATTTAGCTCAATTTTTCAATTGTAGAACTTAGTTGAAGATTTGGCTATCTTGTAATGTTCTGGCACAGGAAGTTGAGCATCTTATAAGATTCTGACAGAAAAAAAATCTTGTATAACTCTGGCAGGAAAAAGCTATCTTGCAAGATTCCAGCAGAAATCTCTCATGAATATGCACGCTCTAGCAAGAATTTGTCAGACGCTGCCAAAATCTTGCATGGTAACCTTTTGATTTCGACCCGGTTTATTTTTTGCTGCCATAATAACCATTAAAGCCTGATTTTTGCTCAAATTTTGAACATGTAATGAATAGTTGATGACTAGTGGTACCATTAGAGCACAAACGTGTACTTAAATGATATATGCTCCATGAAGTGTTTTATGAGCACGTGGAACTGCTGTGACTGCGCTGAAAAAAATCACTGCTCAAAGAAGTTCGATTAATGAGGTGATAGTACTTTTCCACAAAAATCTATCGCATGTGTCATTTAAAATAAAATATAATTAGCTTTGAGCCGGGTGAGAAATAGCGTCAAATGTTTCGCTTCCTTTTTTAGTGTGGAAAATCACAAGTACATGCATATACTCTAAACGCATGGCGATTCAAAAAAATATTAAAAAAGTTTTATCTCAGTTAAATAGCATTAGAACCATGAATGATCAGCCCTGTCAGTATTTTTAGTTATGCTGCAAAAATTTTGAAAGTTTATTTTTGAAAATCGACAGCTGATAAGAAATTCATGCCAGAGAAGAAAACCACATAGTCTTGATATACATTTCAGAGAATTGAGAGAAAAAAGAGAGGAAATCCTTGAGCAGAACAGCAAAAGAAAAGGACGTTAGGAGAAAAAGTGACAAATTTAGGACAAACTTTCGAACAAGAGCACTCAAACTACAGTTATTTTTGGTGTTAAGGCATTGAAAAGCAATAGTTTTCATTAAAACCGCCAATTAGGAAGAACAAAAGACTTGGTATCTATGATAAATCTTGATCGGTATGAAGGAGACCAGTATAGCAAGCCATAAACAACAAAAGTTTCAAAAAGATTTCATGTTAACAGAGAACTGAAGGTTCACGACTTGGCGTATTTGAGTAAAAACCTTGAAAACTGTCATTGGAATAATCAAATTGCCGAAAACACAGCTGCAAACACAATTGCTTTATTGAAAAGCCGATCTCAAAAACCTCAAAAACGACAAATCTTAAAAAAAATTAAAAAATTTTCTAATACAATATTTTTTATTTGTTTTACTATGACTCTCGTTTCTTCAAAATCTATCAATCGTTTCCTCAAAAGATTAACCCGCAGAATAGTAGAAACTTGCTTGGACACTTGAGACACAAGCACAATTGATTAAAAGGCAAAAATATGAACGGTATATCAATTATTACTGAAAGATTCAAAAACTCTTGAAATCGATGTCAACTAATATATTCTCGTACTGGTGACATCTACAGAACAACTTACGTTCATTCTTGAAAAAAAATGTTTAATGGATCATAACACTTCTAAAAAACAAATTGGTTTATTCTATTTTTGAAGATAGAATTAACAATACACATAACTCAAAAATGAAAAACTTTTTCTATACCCCTATAAACTGTGACCACAATCAACTATAAACGCCTTTAACAAAATTTTCATAGATTGATAAAAAAATGAAAAACTGAGCCTACCTAGAATATAGACAATTCCCGCATCGCCATTACATTTAACTAATTAAAGACTAATGATACCCGCTTAGAAATTCTAGAGCATTGTAAAGCGCCCAAAAACATTACTTTTTCTGTTTTTGAACTTTTTTGATAAGTTAGTGAACTAGCAGGAATGTTCGAGACCTTTATGGTGTTTGTGGTGCCAAAAATTTTAGGTGTTTGTAAAATATAATCAATGCAGAGAGAAGAGTGCATTGTTAACCCTAAGAAATGTGCAATATGCATATTTGTTCTACGTAGCGGATGAAAACAATCTTGATAAACGTACAGATTATATTTTCTAAACTTTAACATATCTGCCAATCAAAAATGTGAAAACTTTAAATTGCGTAGCAGAAAAAAGATTAACAAAAAATTGTTATCTTTTTCGGAAAGATACGGTGTAGTTCTACAATAATTGAATTGACTTAACGAGATAAAAACTTGCAAACTAAAAAGATGAAATTTGTTTTTATCTGTATTGTTCAATTTTGCCTCATTTATGGTAACTGAAATCATTATCTCAAAACACTAAGATATATGCTGCGTCATAACAAGATGGCCGAATTTTTGACAAGATCAACGTTAATGCATGAAACTGCCAAATTTTTTATCAATGATATTCTGTGACGGTTTCTGTCGTTTTTCTCCAAGATGAAGCAAGTTGAGGTTTGTCTGAAAGTTGTGAATCTCTGATTTTTTTTTGTAAAAAAATGATTATTGTTTCATGGTTCTGTTAAATTATCCTAATTTAATTCATTGATAAAAACATTTTATCTTCAAAATAGGGGAAAAGATCTCGAGTTAGAGGAGAACTAATTATACAGATCAAGCTCCTGGTGTTGTTTGTCACAGTTATTTTATTTTTATGAGAACCGGAAACGAAAAACATTTTAATGATTATAGATGCAGAATTTAATTCATTGAAAACTATTGACTGAGGACATTTTAAAAATTAGAAATCAAAGGTGCATCTTTTTAATCAGTAATTAAATCGATATCCTTGCCAATGTCTCAAAGTTGAAAGTTAGTAATGGCATTTAAATTTGTTGCATCGGTTGCATCTGCAGCATGAAAATTTGTTGTATTTAAAAGATCTCATATGCATTATAAATCCCTAGAAACGGTGTAATAAATCAATTATTGACGGAGTGATTGAAGCAAAATATCAGATGTTTGACAAATAGTTAATAAAGCCACAAAATGAGCTTCTAATTGGTTTTCTGTTTGAACCTTAACATTTTTTTTAAAAAAAGCGGAGTTTAAAATTTATCGGTCACAAAAATTCTAGCAAAAAAATGAGAAGAGCGTGTAAACCAGAACTACAATATAACGTAAATAAAACGCTGTAAAAGATATCTGGAATATGTCAATAGCCGTGAGTTTACAAGGTAGGCTTCAAAAAAAGTTGGCCTAACAAAGTAGGAAGATAATCTTCTTCAGAGATGCTGCAGATCAATTTCTGGAAAAGTCTCTTTGCTTTTGATGAATATTCATCTCAAAAAAATTTTTGTGGAAAGATTTAAAACTGATAATAATTTATCCTGTGTATTCTTGTACTGAATTTGTTGTCGGGTACTAAAGCCTTCTGCTTACAGATGGGTAACAAATTGGCTCACAGTAGAGATGATATCATATATTTGCATATACGGTCAGGACTGGCGCTATAATCACCGACCATGACATCAAATGGCATGATCGCCAATTCCATCTAGAGTCCCAGTTCTACGGATCTAAAAACTGGACATTTTTCCTTTTTCTTGTAGAATCCTACTCCCTGTTGATATTGAGGATCAGCAAGAAATTCCGAAATTCATTCATAGATAAATGTAGCGCAAGACATTAAGTTGAGCCTGCGAATGAACAGTAACCTAATTTTATTAGAGAAAGAGATAACCAGTGAGATTTTTCTTTATTTATATTTTGTTTGCCTAACAGGTCCTTATTTATTTGATTTTTGATTTCTTCGTTTGTTACTGAGTTTTTCTGTGAGGTGTATGGGTGAATGAGATGTCTTCAGTTGAATCACGGCGTTTCTGTGTTGTTACCAGAATAGGCTTTAGAAAACCATTATCAACAGTTAGCCGGGAGCCTGCTCAGCCGGTCGTCTTAGTCCAAGGCAGGTTTTATAAACTGGAAAGTGTGTCTGTTCCCTTGAAGTATCTGATATCGCAACTTTTAAAACCGTAATTAAATGCTGTCCGCTCAATTGAATTGAATTTTTACTGTATTTTATTGGGTTGGCTGGAATAAATATTGCGTTTCAAGGAAAAGAGCACGTCTATGTTCACAGGGCATTGACTATGGATAAAAAGAGCAATTTGTTGATAGTTCAATTACGTTTATTTGCTGAGAACGTGTTTTAAAATTTAACGCGTTCCAGTAAACAAAAGGAAAAGAGAACGTCGAATCCTCATGCGGCTCCCAAAAACACAATTCTTTACAATTTTCTTCCTGATCAGACTATCAATTTTCTTCTTGATTTGCCATTTTTCATAACTTGCCCACTTATTCTTACTGAGGTTCAAACAGCAGTTTTGTTGGCAACCCAACTGAAAATCTAGAAATTATCGGCATTTCTAATGTTTTACACAGTTCGGCTACGGTGCCTAAATAATAGCCATCATCATGATGCTAGCAAATTTGGAGCAGGTTTGGTTTTTTGCAGCCAAGAATATCAAAAACAAGAGATTAGAGGGCCACGGAAAACAAAAGTGACGCAATGAACCAACTTGTTACGCTCGTGACTGTTGGTCAACCGTTAAGTTATCGAACGAGAAATCAGAATTGTGGTAGTAACAAAAAAGAAGCAAGAACATTTAAATAGGCATTGAGTATTTTGTTGTGTTGATTATATTTCTTTGCTTCATGAAATGAGTTTGTTTGTGAAATCATTTTTTAATATGGAGTATGCCCTCATTTTGTGTTTTCTTCGTCGTTTGAGTGGTTGAATTTTGTGGCATACACTATAGAGAAATTTATGCGATTAGTAGAACTCACAAACATTTAGAACAGTTCTAAGTCATATGCAATGTTAGATAAACATCAATGATGTAGATCTGTATTCCACACGTCTATTTGAAAGAAGACCTCTCTGCTTGAGTTTCCTTGGCAGCCAGCTATTTCTACCAAACAATCTGATTTCGTTCTGTCAAACTTTTCCTTAGTACCAAGTATAATGAAACTTATAGTTTATTTTTTTAAGAAAAAACAACAACATTTTTACGATTATCTAAATCAAGAAACTCATCAGTTGTCTTAATTTAAGAAACGTAGATCGGGAACATAATATTTTTCAAATGAGCGAACAGCAGTATAGCAATGAACCTGACATTATTTCCTAGCAAGGTTAATGTTTTGAAACGCTTCTGTCAGTACCTACCAGCCAGTGTAAATAAATGACTAATTTTAGACATTCTTGCATTTGTACATTCCATGATCATGTAAAAATATAGACTGGCCGTTCTTATTTTCAAAGTAAATTTGTGGTCTGTATTTGTTATGATAATATTTTAAAGTATCAAATTTGGCTGGGCTGCTACAGATCACACAATACGGGATCTCTTTATGTATGCCAGTCAAACTTGACAAAAGATATAACAAATCGAAGGCAAAGATATATGCCTAAGATCTGTCTGTGCTATAAGTCTCAATTTAAAGTAGTTGGGGGGCTGAAAGTATTTAATTTATAAAAGAGTAAATATAAAATTACAGCTTACTAATTACCAGTTGTGTAGTGATGAAATGGAGGTGAGCTGCTGGGCGATCGTTCACTTGGGTGTTTCTTCAGTTATGTTATTTGTCGAAAAAGAAAGTTATAAAATTAAATCTGGAATTATTTGTCTAAGTTATTAAACAATTTTGTTCGACTATTTTATTGTTAAAGTGAAGTTAAATTTTGAGAAAAATGAAAGCAGTTGTCTGCTGCTTGTTTCTGGGAGTGATTTCTGTCTCTCTAATTTTATTCCGTCCCACTTCGCTGAGAGAAACAATTAATTCCTCTCAGCTCCGTTTGGGCCGATAGGGAGCGAATCACAAACTCACGTTCATAGTGAGGTGCTTCTTAATTTTCCTATTGGCCGAGAAGGCAAGAGAATTAACTCTTTTTTATCTCACGGAAAAATTATTGAAACTCCAAAAAATAATAAAAATCTAAAAAGCTGAGAGCATCAATTATTGATTTTGTAGGCGCCTGTTTTCTGCTTTTCCCCTCTTCTAAAACCGCAACAATTATGGTTTTCTTGGGGGCTTTTTATGAGACTCTATTGTCTTTTCCCCTGAAGCAATCTGCTTCATCTTTATTGAACTTGGGGGGAAAGATCTGCATTGCAACTGTCAAAAGCAGAAGTAATTTAAATCAAAAGAAACTGTGGTTTTACAGGCCGCCTACGTTCAACAACGTACATTTTCTATCCTGGATATAAGCGAGGAGATCCAGGCCTAAAGTTGTGTTATTTAAATAAGTCGAACTGAGTTGTTTAAATACTTGTGTACTGGTAGTCTTAATAAGCGTTAGTTTGTTTAGCGCGCGGCGAAAGAATGGTTAATTAGCGCCTAAATACGTTCGCTCTAATGCGGGATTAATTATCCGCTCATTTGTAACGGCTCTCGTAATACTACAGCTCACCCCGATTTTTATGATAGAAAAGAAAATGATTAAAAAAAGAAATATATTGCATCGTATATAATTTTATTGCGCTTGAGACATATAAATGAATTACTACAAGTTCAGATAGTTATGAAATTAATCGCAAAGGGCGATAATGTTGTGCTGTATTATTCAAAAAATTCTGGGGGCAAAATGACTGGGCTTGGCATCGGACTGTTACCATCGTCTTCGATCAGAAGAACCTCTTGTATATCGTCCTCGGTTGGTTTGTCCTTATCCATTGACTGTCGCTTTTTGTGCTTTTTAACTCTCCTTTTGAGCTCGGAAATTTTGTTTCTTTGTTCTTCGTTTTCCTTCATTAATTGTGTTATTTTCTTTCCTAGCTCCAGATTCTTTTCTCCAAGTTTTTTGTTGGCGTTTGTTATTTCCAGATGTTTCAAGGAGAACGTTTTTAACATAGTTTGTGCATTCGATTCGCTGGTTTTTTGGAGTTGATGGGCAACGACATATTGGCGCCGCCAATAGTCGTTAGGTAGTTGCTTCTCCTCAGGTGGTTTCTGTGATTCCATTTTCAGTTGTTCAAATTTCAGTTGCAATTCTTGTAACTCTGTTTCCTTTTGAAATAGTTCCTGCCTGAATGTGGTGTTTTCCTCTATTAAACTACTGGTGTTGATATTTGATAGTTCTGGCATGTCGACAGGAAAAGCGGAAATGGCATCGTAGGGGACTTCAATATATGTGTCGAGCATGTTATTCCTAAGGGTATAAGTGCCATTCTTAGGGTCGCGATTTTTAATTCTCCACTTGTTGTTTTCTGTGGGGAGCGAGAAGGTTTTCAGAACTGGAAGCTTTTCGCTGTTGACTAGTATCTGTTGATGTCCATTTGACTGGATGATGTTTATTTTACTAGCAACCTCAAATTTGTTGTAGTTTGGTTTCAGGAAATAGAGGAGGGTGTTAACGTACCTCGGGTTTTCTTTATTCATGTTTTCCTCTCGCGGTTTCTGTAATTTCAAACATTCTGAGGGTATTTTCCTGATAGCGTCGGGAACGAGATCTTCAGTGTTGTTCATCTTAATAATTTTGTTTTTGTGGTTGCTAATTTGTTGGATTGGGAATTGTCTCTTTCTGCTAATTTGCCAGTTGTTTTCGGGATCATATTGACTGGAAGTTGATGGAGATGCAATAGTTGTAGTAACTTGTTGTGTGTTCTGAGGTTTAAATGGAGGCTTTGAGAAAATAGGAGGCTGGGAAGAATGGGTTTGTGTTTGTTCTTGTTGTGTTGTCACTTGTTGATGTTGACTGGGGATTATTACGCTTGCGAGTGTGGGTCTGCTAGTCATTGTTAGTGTTTCCTTGTGGATGATCTAAAATTATTTGATTTTGGTTAGCCTGTGTCATCAATATCACACATTATGGCTTCTTTTCAAGTTTGCAATTGTATTGCTAATATATAAAAGTATTCTATTGTAAAAAATTAAAAAATGTTTTTGTAAGGTTTTGTTGCTAACTGCTTTACTTAAAAATTATAATGCTAAATGCATTTGTTATTAATGTTCGGTAGAAAAGTTTTTGTTTTGCTAAATGCAAAGTTAACTTTAATAAAGGGAGGGGGCAATAATAAAAAAATTTTTATACTTATGCCAGGCGGGCAGCCCTGGCACAAGTACGTCTTTCTCCGCTGCCCGGAGGTGTGAGTCTTGGGGCGTGCGTCACACTAACACGGCTGCAACGACCCGTGCGGCTGGGGAGACAACCTTGCTTTAGCTGAAAGAAGGAAATTTTTCGGGTCGTTTTTGGAAATTTCAGTTATCGTGTTAGTGTTCTGAATTATTTAGGTTCAAAAGCCAGGGGGGCAGGCTGGAAAAAGCTGAGGTAACCCCTTTCCGAGGAAAAGTTAAAAGAGACAAAAAAGATCGTTTGGGCTTGAGTGTTTTTGGTTTATTAGACAACGTCGTCTAAAGAAATTTTTTGCAAATGGGACATCTTGTCAGCTTATTTATGCACACTCGACAGAATCGGTGTTTGTCATGTTGGGAAAAATGTGAGTGTTTTGTTACTCCTAATTCTGTTTTCATTTTTTTGCATAAATTGCAATGAAAGTAGGATGTGATCAGGACGGGAAGACAAGGTCGAAGACAAATGGGACATTTAGGGTTTGGGTATCTTTTAAAAAGTGCCTTTCTGCAAGGAATACATACATAGTGAGGATTTTCTCTGGGAAATTGTTTATGCAGTTTTTCTACAATAACGGGTTTCCGTGAACATATGGGGCAGATAATGTCCTTATGGGGATAGAACCAACGGAAACCGTCGAATAGGGATTGTGAAAGACCCATCGAGTGACTGTTCTCTTATTTCCCTTAGATAGAAACAGGAAAACCTCTGAGAAACTGCAGTAGGATGAGATTAATGAAGAACGATATGGCAAGTAAGGTAATTAGGATTAGGATAAATATTTTTGTGGATAGGTCTAGATTGTTCATTTTCAGTATCTGGAGAAAAATTGGCGAATTTCGGAAAGGAGGTAGTGATTAATAAAAAGGGATATTGCCAATCCGCATAAGAGGACAAAAAGAAAAATAAACAATGTTATGGGGTGCATTTTGTCAATTCAATGAGTAGTGTAGAACTAAGGTGAAGGAGGTGATTTGCTCCTGGTAAAAACTGAATTGAATTAGGGATATCGAGTGGATCAAAAATAAAACTAGGGAAAGAAGTAAAATTTTGGATGTTCTTGGACGCATTTTAGCTTATGTCATTGTTTTTTCGCAACGAGGGCATAATTTATAATCTTCTACGCAAAATTTACAAAAGTTGACGGGCTCATGATCACTGTGATGAAACGTTTTTGCAACAGAATATTGAAATCTTGTTTGTTTGCAAATATCACATTGAAACCAGTTAAAGATTGAAAAAATAACATTAAATTTAGAGCATTTAGGACAAAAATCATAGCCCATATCTTTTATAACATATTGGTAACAGAGCAGACACATTACGTGGGGTAGTTCGTTAGGGGGGTTCTCGTGTAATTTCTTGAAAACAATTGTTTCACGTCTGCAGCATAAACAAATTAATGAGACCGGTTTGGATTCTATAGTATTGGTTTCTTTGTCAGTTGTATTCATTTTGAAAGATTGTTATTGGAAGGAATTATGGGACTGGCACGGTTGGAGGATTTGGTTGTCGATTATTTTGGGATTTTAGTGTTTGGTCTATTACTAATATAATTATGAACATCAAAAAGTTAAAAGGAATACTTACGACTATGAGGAAAACGGTTAAAACGAAGGAGAAGGCGGCTGCTATAATCATAAGGGCCATTAATAAAAAGTCAAGTAATTTGGGGGTAAACATTTTGGAAAGTTTGTGAACGTAGTTTTGAATTGAGGATTTTACCACGGGTTGTTTGGGTCAATTGTTTGTTTGCATAAAGAGCATTTAGTAGTTGTGAAGGTCATACACTGCAAACAAATTGATTTTTCAGGGTGTAGGCTTTTGAAGTGGCTGTGGCAAGTGGATAACTTTTTGATTTCTTGACAAGAATCACACTGGAAATAATGGCAATGACTGATTGTATAAATGAGAGTTACGCAAATGGGGCATTTAGGTTGGTTCCAATATTTAAATAATTCATTTCTACAGGGAATGCAAGCAAAATGGGGAGGTTGACCGTTTGGGTTTTTGTGCAATTTTTTGAATTGACGGCAAGGGAGATAACAAACAGGGCATTCAACTTTAGGGGTTGTATCAATTTGAGGTTGCTGAGACGATATTTTCAGAATGTTTCCCATTATATGGACAAATTAGAAAGATCCGGTTATGCGATTTCTAATCCATGGTGTTCAAGTTCGTTGGGGATAGTTACATTTAGATCTGCAACAGCAACAAAGAAATTCCAGTGTTTCTCGTTTGGATAAATGTAATAATGATTAATGGTACCTGTGCTTAGGAACATATAAGTTATTTTGATACATCCTTTATATTGTGTAAAACAGATAGTAAACCATCTTTCTGCTTTAACAATTTTAACTTTTTCCTTACCAATGAACAAAATCATTTTATTTTCAACAATTTGAAAAGAAATGAGGGAAAAAGAACAAATTGATCAGAAAAAAAATGATAGGAATAATGAGCAAGGGAAAAAATTATTTTTTGGGGAGAGAAAGTTATGTGAAACAATTTACTTTACTGAAGAGCGCCCAAATTGACTGGGAAATGCTCTTCGATATCAATGAGTGCAAGAAAGAATTCCCAGTGCATCATTCCCATTGTTACTCGAGTAGAACCCTCACATCCACGCTCGTAGTCTGTATAGTGTATAATTATACAGGGTTTAATCTCAGCTGTGAAAGTTTCAATGAAAGATCTCTCGAGGGACTCTACTTTGACTAGACGCTCACCAAAGTGGAACAGCATTATAGAAGATCTAAATTAAAAGGGATTTTAGAACCATTTAAAGCTTGGGATATATTTATAAAGAATGTCCAATAGGGGGAAGATGGTGTTAAGGTAATGGGTCCATCAGTCCAAGTGTTTAAATATTCAAAATGGAGTATTAATTGTGGGATTACTCTGTTGCTTTTTGTCGTGACAAATGATTTTTCAAAAAATTGTATTTGTATAAGGCAGTTTTGGTATGAAAATATCATTGCTGCTTTTAATTGTTAATAGTTTCCAACTCTTTAGTAATGAAATCGTTTTGAGAACAATCACTTTTCGGCAATTCAAAATAAAGATTGTGAGGTACACAGTTTGGGTTTTCTAGAATAAAGAGGAAGAATTTCCAATTAACTGAAAGAGGATTAATACTTATTAAACAAATTTTTTCACTTTGGATTTCTTTGAGCGTTACTAGCTTAGTAGGTACAGGAGTTGGGTATGCATCAAAAGATCGTTGAATTTTTTGTAACTCTACAAATTTATTGTTAACTGCAAATATCATAGTTTAGAATGATACCTAAGCAATGTAGATTGGATGTTGTACTTGAAATACCGAGTTCTCTTTGAATGCTAGAAAAATGGTGAATTCGGCGAACTGAGGGTGAGTAATGAAAATAGTTAAAAGTCTGTAAATATTTGTCATGGGTTTTTTTGCGAAAGTCATTATGCTTATAGCGGAAACATAGTATACGGCTAATAGCTCAAAATTTTGGTTTCCGATTCTGATTTGTAAGTTTCTATTAGTTAAATGAATCATGTTGCTGATCTAGCTCATTTGGCAGACTATTAGGGTCGAATTGTGCTAAATACACGAAATAATTCCAATACAACGAATGAGGGGTTAAAATCACAGTATTGTTTTCCCAAGTGTCCCAAAACTCAAAATTTATAACGATTTGAGGGAAAATGTCTCCGTGATTTTCTTCAAAAGTTTTCTTTGTTTGATAAATTGTAACGAGTCTATCTTGAAACAAAAAGTACATTAATGGAAGCGTTTTAGTTGTTAATTAACTTATTGTTCTTCATTTCAAAACTATGTATAAAAGTATGTAAATGTAAAAAAAGGGTAAAAAAGAGTGGGTCAATTATTTCTGAAAAGAGGATTATTGACAACGATTGATATTTATAGATAATATATCAATCGGATTCACTGAGGCAAAATCGGAGTAGGGGAAAAGTGCAGGCAATAGCTAGATAGACATAGTTGCGATTACATAGTTGAAAATGGATTATAAGAAATAAAAAGCAAGGAAGGAATCCACACATGTCTATTACAGGAAAAGTCAAAGTCTAATAATATTTTTCTTCAGATGCTTTGAAACAATTTTGTATTCGACTCCAATGTTTACAAAAGTAATTGTGTCATCAATCAGGGCTCTTAACAATGAGAAGTATTGAAAATTTGAATGCGGTACGTCCAAGTCTATAATGTCACTGAAGTAGAAAGATGCAACTCTAATAGTTACAGTAGTTTTTAAATCGGAAATACTTGATGATAATATTTGCCCGGTGTATTGTCCAAATCGAATGAATAAAGGGTTAGGCTGTTTTATGAATTTGGGTTGCATAGCATAGCATCCTTGAGGTGTATCTAAACAAGATATTAATTAACTTATAGAGTCTAATACAAATATTTTTTTTTATTTTTGAGACAACTTATTTTTTTATGAAAAAGATGATTTTTTTATTAACAGCTTTAAGGAGGTGCCACCACACTTCGAATGGTTGCATCATTTTGTGGTTGTGGTTGATGTGACGCCAGATTTGGGTATTCTACTTTATTATTTTCTGTATGACAATGCTCATCAATTTTATTTTCTCGAGGTTGATCCTCAACGCATTTGTAAGTTTTTTCTATTGTGCTGTAAGGTTGATAATTACTAAGCGGTAAAAAATGATTGTTGTTCTGCGGGGCCGACGGTTTGGTTTCGTTAGAGAATACCGGTGTAAAGAACGATAAGATAAAAAGATTATATGTTGCTCCTAATAGAATTTTCCAAAAACCCATGGTTTTGTTGGATATTTTGTGGATTTCGAACGCTCTAATGATTGTTACGATTACATCAGTTAAAAATTTTATGCAAAAGAAACAAGCAAAATAAACTCCAATTTTTTCCAGATAAAAAGTGATGATTCCAAAAGTGCCTTTGAACAGGTTTGTAAAAAATGTAGGTGAAAGAAGAGAATCTAGATAAATTTGTCTGTTAATTCCCATTGCTGACGCATAGATATCTTTTTGAGAATAGTCTATGCTTCTTCCTTCTAGAACTTCTCTTGAAATTTTTGTCAAAACAGATTTTGAAGCTTCCGAATGCAAGATATTGTCCCAAAACGATTTAAGTTGATTTGGTGTGTAAATTCCGGCACGTTGCGATTCGTAACCGGTAAATTTTGGAATAGAACTAATAACTCTTGAAGAGAATATTTTTGGCGGTTGTAAAGGAACAGGTGCTGGCATCAAATGGTACCATGAATTTTCATTATCAATATCTAATTGGTAGGCATTTTTGTAGCCTCCAACACAATCTACTTCGTTTGCAAAAGGGTAGGTTTGTCGAGTAATTGGGTCGACGAACATTGTTCTACCATCATAATGAATAGGAATTCTATCATAACACTGTTCAAGAACCTGAAGTGGTGAGTTTCGTTTTGGACAGTGGTACAGCCAACCTATGCTACCATCTGTGTCTAAGAACATCGAGCGGTTGCCGGTTAACATATATCCAGCTAAACGATTGTTTTGGATAGCCTGCATTAGTATCATTTGTTTTTGAGTTCGGTCAAGTTCGCATTGCTCTATGACCAAACCTTTCCATGCTTGTTTTATTTGCATGTAATTATGATATATGACAAAATCCATTTTTACCGCAAGGTTAAGATCATAGTCTAACTTGTCTTTTTCTAAGTGTTCCCATGCAACAAAACCGTTGTCGGATGTTCGGATCTGTTCATCTGAAGGCTTCCTATTAAACCCATTTACACTTAGGCTATTGTCAGGTTCAACACGAAGTTTATGAAAAAATTGTTGAGTTTTTGTTTTATAAGGTTTGCCAGTCTTCATATTAAATCCGCCTTTATAAGAAACATATAAAGAATCTAAATTTGTTCTGTAAATAAATTCTGGTTTTCCACACACCTTTTCTTTTTCATCAATTACTCTAACTTAATGTCCATTTCAGCAGGAGAATACGTTCCTGGTCCTTCATAGGGCGTCTCCGGTTTTTCATCACTCACTATGAAATACTGTACGTTACCAAGTTCGTTTTCATGTTTTAGCATTTTTGCGTTTTGTGAAAATCTTTTAGTAACTATACAATTTTCCGGTGCCTCCCAATTGTATGCAAAGGGGTCGAGTGATGTCGAATGACAACCACCTTCTGAGAGGGCACAAGGAAGTTTTAGTCCTTGACTGTTGTAGACAGTTCTGTCATTAAGATCAATATCGAGTACAGTTTCTTGCATCAGGGTTTCAAAAGAGAAGTGTTTAATTTGACCACGATTATCACAAGATGTTGATGATTCACCTTCAAGATCAACTCCCTGGTTTTTATAGGAGACGGTTTTTATTCCATGTTTTATGTCAATTTCCATGTCATCATCGTCAAATTCGGTAACAGTAATTTTTCCAGTTTTATTAGCATTTAGGCATTGTTCGGGTGAAACAATAATATCGTATGTTATTATTGGAGCGTTGTGTACAATTGATGAATGGGAAAACATACCACAATTATAACGAATGAGCATTGCAGTGACTTTGCACATAAGAGCTTTAACAAAGGTCCGATAAGACCGTTGATAAAGTGTTACATGTGTATCAACCATCTGAATATTTTCGGGTGTAATTTTGCAAGGAGAAACTTGTGTTAAAGCATACATTTTATTTTCTTTCATTTTAGAAAAGTCATAATGAATGACCCTAAGTTTGTTAGATACGTCATTAATATCCTCAGTAGCGTTAATAACTATAGAAAGAGTACAAAAGTAGAAAAGACTTATAAGTAAATAAGAAAAATAGAGTTTTTCAAAACAAGGATATCTTTTCATCCTGTTCTTTTTTAGCGCTTCAAGTCGGGAATTAAGGCTATGAGTTGTAGTAATAGGCACTGCCAGTAAATGTTGACTGGATTTATTGCTACCTAAAACAAAGTTAAGTAAATCCGGCTTGATAGCGTGATGGCGGCTTGGCCGAGCGACTAGAAGTTCGCCTATTATTATTATTATTTTCTAAAGTTTGTAAATTAGAAGGTCGTTGTTCCGATGTATTAGGGCGAAGAGGACTTAAATTAGGGTCTAGAGGTATTCTAGAATTGTGCTGTGGGCAAGCAGTTGAACTTCTTGTTCGACTACCGCTAGGTAGGTGTGTTTGGACTGGAGGTGGGTTATCACGACCACCTGAACTTGCTTCGATGAATCCAGAATCGAAATTGGTAGGTGTTCGGTCAGGGTCGAAGTTCTGCAAAGGGGAGTCTCTTCGTATGAAATTATCCACGGGGAAATATTCGGTGTTAGTGGGGCTTTGGAAGGAGAATTTAGTCAAAGGACTATTGAGTTTATTCATCTGACTTGTCATTAGATTATTATAAAATGTGTCACAATTATTTTTATCTATACCATACTCTAGGGTTAGCTCTGGTATAGTTTCAGTAGCTGGATAGTATTCGACTAGGTGATTTCTATGAGCGACCTTCCTGGTGGCCGGGTTGCTATCTAAAGTTAATTCATAGTTAACATTGGTTAGTTTTTTTTCGACAGTAAAAGGTCCTGATCTTAGTTCATGTAGTTTTTTTGACTTTCCTAACTCAATTTGATGGTTTTCCATTAGAACTTTTTGTCCAACCTCAAGTGGCTTGCCTAATTTGTGTTTGTTTCTATGTTTATGTGCGCGGTTATTGTTTTCTAAGCTCTTCTTATAAGCGTTATTGTATATTTGTTTGAATTGGTTTTCTCGCATAAGCAACGAATTGTTAATAGTCGGTTTTAGAAGTTTGTCAATTTCGGTGTTTTTTGAAGTTTGCAAGGTATGCCTGTGAAGAGGCAGGTCTTTGCAAAACTCGGAAGAGCATGTGAGTTGTGAATTTCGTAGGAGTCCTAACTTAAGTGACAGAGGTATCTGTGGTTTTTGTCCGAACACAATTTCGTAAGGTGAGATTCCAGTACTAGCATTTGGAACCGTGTTATGAGAAAAAGCAAATTTTGGTGCCAGTTCGTCCCATTTACCTCGAGCTTGTTCTAGAAAAATTCGGAAATGTGCTCCTAGATGTTTGTTTTGGATCTCGACTTTACCATTAGTCCAAGGCGCATAAGCAGTTCGAGGTGCGGGTGTTATACCTAATTCATGAATGTAACTCGCAAAATCTTGGTTCATGAATGCCGAACCCTTATCATAAACAAGTTTTTGTGGTATTCCAAAAGACAAGATGAACTTTTCTAAAGCTTTTATGGTGTCTACTGCGTCTGTGGAACGTACAGGGTATACTTGAATGAAACGTGAAAATGAATCGACAATAACTAAACAATGGTGTTTACCGTTCGATGGTGGATTTAAAGGTCCTTTGTGATCAATATGGACCGTATGAAAGGGGAATGGGACTGTATCAGTCCACTTTTCGAGAGGTGCTTCGTGGATGTCTCTCCTTATTTTTTTGGCATTCAAGGCAATCAGCAATTAGGTTTTCAATCCATTTATACATTCCGGGCCAAAAAAAAAATCGTTTTACATTAGCAAGTGTTTTATCTGAACCTACATGACCTGACAGTTCACAATGAGCTAGCTGAAAAACTTTAAAGAACACTGACAGTGGTACGCAAATTTTTAAGTATTCAATATCTGGTTCGTCTGTTTGTTGTTGAATACATAAGATGTTGCCTACGAAACTCAGTTTTTCAAAGTTATTAATGTATGACATTATGGCTTTAGATTGTCGGAATTCAATTTTCTTTTCATCTTTGTTATTGTTCATTCTTAATTGACGAATTTGTTGTATTACTGGATCTTTTAATTGTTCTTGACAAATTACTGATGTATTTAAATCAACTTCTTTAGAGAAGGTTGTCAGTTTATCAATGAGTTCTCTTGCATCTTTTATTTTTGGATTTTCGGGAAGTTTTTTTGCTAATTCGGTTTTATCTATACAAGTGCTATTTTTCACGAGAAAAACTTTATCGTATTCTAGAGGAAATCTGTACTCCGAGTCTGTGGTATTAGTTTGATCAATGTAGAGTTTGTCAAAATCTAATTCCGGTGACTGGTTCTCATTGAACAATTCAAATTCCGAAATTGGGTCAAAATTTTGTTCGGTTATCCCTTTATCAGGGTAGGAATCAATTTCTGTGTAATGATCAGACGTTTCGTCTTCCTCCTGTTCTGATACAGGGGTTATTTCATGTTTGCGGTGACGCCTATAGTGGTTAATTGATGAACCATAAGAGAAATCTTCCGAAATATTGTTTATTGAGCAAAGTCTGTTTTGATTAATGTCGTACTTTTGCTTTACCATTTTGTCATTTTTGAAAATGAATTTGTCGATACCCGTTATGCTTTGTTTTAGGATTGGAAAAAAATCATCTGCTGGTCCTTTTTCATTATCACGCAAAATGAAGTATTTTTCCTCGTTACCATGCTCGTCGTAAAAACAAATGTCTTTTGGTATCTTTTTGTGTTTAAGTTGATACTTGTCCAGATTTTTAAGTTTTACATTGCGACTTAGGATGTCGGGAAAAGCTAAGTTTTTTCCTTCAGTCCAAATAATTTTCAAGTTCTGGAATTGAGAAATTACTAACTGGTATCTAAAAAACCTGTGAGAGAGTTTTCCTCTTCTACCCCATAGATACATTAAAGGCTTATGGTCGGTGTACACATATACTGGATGAGGAGAACCAATTAGGTAATGCTCATAAGTTTGTAGTGCAGATATTACACCGCAAAGTTCGCGTGCTGTGGTGCTCATTTTTTGTTCCTCTTTAGTGTAAATTTTAGAGTTAAAAGACACTATTCGTTTCCCTTCTGGAAATTCTTGAACGAGAATTGAGCCTACTCCTATAGAAGAAGCGTCTACATGCACGTGGAAAGGGTATTTAGTATCCGGTATTGCTAAGATAGTATCTTCGCTAATTCTGTTTTTAATGTCGTTAAACAGTTTTTCGTGTTCCGTTGTCCAGACAAATTTAGTTTCTGTGCGGGTTAGGTCATAAAATGGTTTGCAGTAAACATGCAAATTTTTGATGTACATGCTGTAGAATCCTAAGCAACCTAGAACTCTCATGACATCACGTTTGTTTTCAGGCGACTTAAGTGCTTTTAAATCTGCTACTCGCTTCTTGACTGGTTGTATCCCATCTTTACCTACTACATGTCCCAAGAACTGTACTTTCCTAAGGAAAAATTTAGTCTTTTCAGGTTGAGCTTTCAATCCTGATTTCCTTAAAAGTTCATGGTACTTGTCAATTATTTCAAACATTTCGGTTTCATCTTGCGCTTGCATGACGGTGTCATCAATGTAGGTTATAGCTTGTTTTTTTCTAATTAATGGTGCAAAATGGATAGTCATTATACGACTGAAGAAGTTAGGTAGACCGCATAGGCCGTAAAATCCGCGTTCAAATGTGTATTGCTTTGGACCAATTACAAAACTTACCAGCTGTTTGGTTTCCTCAGTTAGAGGAACTTGGTTATAGGCTGAACAAAGATCACTGGTTGTGAAGAAATTACCTTTTAATCTAGTTAATAGACTTCCGATTGGTTCGAGTGGCCATGAATATCGACTAAGGTCTGTTATTGAATTCAGATATCGGGCATCTATAACCAGTTTTACTGTGTTCCCCTTGGGTAGGATTATGATTGGGTTAATAAATTCTGATCCCATTTCTTTATCATTACCCATTTCCCGGATTATACCTGTTTTACACAGTTGTTCCAAAAGGTTTTCTAGTTTTTCCTAATAATGTAATGGTACTTTGGATGGTCTCTGTTTGGTTAAAGTTGAATTTGGTAAAAGTTTGACATGAAATTTTTGCTTTATCTTTCCAACATCGTATTTGTGTTGAGAGTAAACGTCTTTATTTTTAGTTAAAGTCCTCAGTAACTTGTCTAAGTTTTCGTCATTGATATCAGCTTGACTGAAATCAAATTTTTTGAGAAACGCTTGATCGGTTTTGTCAAATCTGTTAAGTTTTTCTTTGGGAAGTTCAACGGGTCTGATGTTCTCATCAGTTGTTTCTAATTGTGGCTTAAGATCCTTGAGGTCGTCGCTAAAGTCTGTTTCTAATTCGTAGTTGTTAGTAAAATCTTGTTGCCTTTTTCGCTTTTCTGTTTTCTTTTGTTTTTCAGGAGTTTTGCTTGCAAAGAAATTTTGAATTTTTGAAATTTTTGGACCTTGTTTTTCACTAACATGGAATATTTGATCCCAATTAGTGTCACTATTCATTAGGTGATTTTTGAATGCAACGTTGTCAACTACAGAAAATTCTGGGTCTTGTCTAATTTCAATGTCTTCTAAAGTGTGCCCAATAGGACCCTTTTGGATGACAACCTTGTTGTTTTGAGGATTGTTTAGCATTATTGGTAATTCCTTTTCTTTTCTAAAACACTGATTATTGTAAGTATAAATTCCTTGAACTTGCAGTTCACTTCCAATTACGAAGGAGGTTCTCTTTCTGAAGAATTCATTCGGAGGTCTAATTGATATTACTCGAGTTGATTTTGGTGCTAATGGTAGTTGCTGGTCAAGAGTTACAATTTTGTAAGAGCTAATGTATGGATAGCTTTTCGTTTGGTATCTAGATAATGTGACGGCTACTTCAGGGTAAGTTTTTAAATCAATTTTTGGAGTGGTTAGGTCAATAGATGTTACTGTAGATTCAAGGAAATCCATTCCCAACAAATTCGGCTTGCAACCATCTTTGGCTGAAACCCATGTGGTAACTTCCACTTGATGCTTTCCTTCAATGTCGAAAGAAGTTTTGAAGGTAATTTGACCTAGAAGTTTTAGTTTCTCACCATTAACCGCTAAAGTATGATTTTTGAAGCTTTCATCTCAATGTGTTGTAATTTACATAGTTCAAGATAAGTGTGGTAATTAATTATAGAGCTTGATGCTCCTGTGTCCCATAAAAACTGTGTTTCTAAGCCGTTATTTTTATTTTTGTCTCCGACGGATTGGTATAATTTAATGTAAATATGTGAGTAACTTGTTTTGTTATCAGTAGTGTTTATGAACGGAGACCTGTCTAGTTTAAATACTCGTCGTTGTGGTTCTCATTGTTGTAATAGTCTCTAGAAGTTTCACTGGTAAAGTGAACTCGAGGGCTTCGCCCTTCACTGTTATCTCTTGAATGAGTATTATGGTTTTGTCTAGTAGGTGTCCTATCTCGGTCTTGGTCTCTACTCCTATCACGATATCGATTATCTGATCTTGGAGGACCGTTGCTTTGCCTATCCCTACTATTTTGACTATTGTTATCTCTGTAAGAGTTGTTTCGATGGTTATTTTGTCGTTCCTGTGATCGGTTATCGTAGGAAGATGATCGATAATTATTTGAAGAGTTTGATGGGTACGGTGATCGATGTCGGTAGTCTGATCTAGAGTTGTTTTGATAATTGGATTGATTTTGGTTATAACTATTTCTCTGTCTGTCCCTAAAATTTCGATTGTCATAATTGTTTGATTTGTAATTTTGTTGACCTGGTGAATGGCTCCTACTACGTTTATAATTATCTGTGAACTTTTCTCGTTGTTGAGGTGGGTTTCGGTTTTCGTTTTTAAAGTCCTTGTACTTAAAGCAGAAAGCTATTGTGTGACCTGAACGTTTGCAAAACTTGCAGAATCTAGTCTGGTTTTGTTTGAATCTGGGATTGTCGTTGTTGTATGTGGCGTTTATTTTATGATCTTTCATAAGATTTGCAATTTCTGTGAGTTGGTTTTTTAACCCTTCTATTTCTATTTTATTGTCGATACTACTTGAGGCAGTACCCGTGAATTCACTGCTAACAGAAAAACTTAAGTCTTTAGTTGCTACATGATCCTGTAATTGTTGCCAAGTTGTAGCTGGGTTTTCTATTAACCGCTGATGTGCCTTTTGCTTGAGTGTAGGTGGCGTTAATCCTCTTACAAAGTACTCCATACACTTAGCGTTACGCTGGTCGTTGTTAAAATCTGGATCTGGCCATCCTTTTTCAACTGCTTTTGTTACTCGGTGTGTATAGCTTTTTATCAACTCATCTGGTTGCCTTTTAATACTCTCGACTTCAATTCTTCTCCTATACTTGTCTTTTGCGTCAGTAAAACGGGTAATGAACTGATTTCTAACTTCGTTCCATGCTAAACCTGGTGCTAAGGTTTCAAACCATTGGGCTGCGGGCCCACGCAAAACCGAACCAAACAACGCTTTTTGTCTAGCGTCGTATGCTGCTTGCAAATCAGTATCCGCAGGATCTCTTGTTCCTAGTGAGAATTGGATTTTTCTTTGTATTGAACTAAAGAATTCCTGGGCATCTTCAGATGGATCCAAACCTGTAAATTTCTCTAACGCTATGTCGGGGTACGCAACAACGTTCGCTGCCATGTTTTATTTTAGCGTACGAAAAGAATATTTTATACGAAAGTATTATTAGTTTGGGTAATTAGTGTAGAAAATATTTTTGTTATAACAATTATGTAATAAAACGCTAATACTAAGGTAGAAAGTTGAACTGTTTGTTTTGTGTTATGAATTTTATTTGTTTAGGACCGTTTAATGATTGTATTTTAAATTCAAAGTTTTTGCCGTTATCAGTACTAAAAATTTCAACCCAAGAGTAAATATCGGTTTGCTCAACGGTAAAATTTAATAACCAAGGATAAGTGCTTTCAGAGTGTTTAAATTCAACAGAGTATTGGTGAAATCTGTTTATCTTTGAAAATCTAATTTGTGTGACAAATTCTGTTTTTATAAGTAATTTAACTCTATCTGGTAAACTCGGATCGTCAGGAGAAACGTTGATGTATTTGGGTTTAATGATTTTTAAGATTTGTAAACCAAACGGGGGAATTTTATTTTGGTGGCTCATCCACACACAAGATGATAACGTTTATGCTAATTCTATCACACTGTTCTGATTTCTTAGAGCACACAAAAGTTCCTTAAAGTTTGGGTTGTTCCACTTGTAAGTTATGTAGAGTCAGCTAAATAATATGAAACTTTGCCTATTTTGTTATGTACTTTAATACTTATATTTAGATCTTGAACGTTTACTTTAATATATGACATATAAATAACATAGAACAATTGTTTTTGTTGTTTTATTAATGTATTTTTGTATGAAATTACACAGAAGACAGTATAAAAACGTTTAGTACGGGATGTTTAGTACATCAGTAGTAGTATTTTTGTAGCTATTATTGTGTTTAAATATTGTTTCTAAAGTGCTTGAGTCTGTTAATGACCGTATTTTAACATGAGACAACAACTTTTCTATGATAAATTTGTGTACAAATTGGGTTAAAAAGGCTAGTTTACGCTCTTTTAATTAATTATTGGCTAAATTTTCTGCGGGAATCTCGATCACACTGTTTTTAGTTTTTAACAAAGTTAGTAAATTCTGAAAATTTGGGTTCTCAGATGCATATGTTATACAAAAATCAGCGGGAGAATTATGTTCAAGCACGTAGAAAATAGCTAAGAAAGTAATTCTGTCAGTAATAAACCGTGTTATTTTACCCCTTCTAGTGTTTTCTATTGCTGTTAGATTAAGATGTTCTACAATAACTATTCCAGTTTGGTCCATGCACTGTTTAAGACCTCTATTGGTGAAATTTTTATAGTGAAACCGGTTAAAATTGGGGAATTCTCATCAATTTATGTTATTTTCAGGCTAATAATCTATGTTGGGGGGATAAAATTTGGTTTAAAACCCGTTATTCTTTGTTAAATTAGGGCCTTATTGAGATTTATGTGGTCAAAACTTGGTTAATATTTCCTAATTTTTTGTAAAAATGACGTTAATATGGCTATTTTCTTGAGTATTATTGGTTAAAATTGGATAAGAATGATGTTTTTAAGGCTTAAATGTGATTAGTATTCGTTAAATTATGATAAAAGTGACGTTAATTTTGTTAAAATCTGGTTAGTTTTTGAGGATTTAAGTCAAAATAATGTTTATTTGGTTAAAATTTGATTAATATTACCCCACCCGGGTCAAGGAATTGATAAAACAGAGTGAATATTCAACTA
Source organism: Convolutriloba macropyga (assembly GCF_964194025.1). Classification (NCBI taxonomy): domain Eukaryota; kingdom Metazoa; phylum Xenacoelomorpha; order Acoela; family Convolutidae; genus Convolutriloba; species Convolutriloba macropyga. Next base: position 21,442,241 of record NC_134472.1, read on the forward strand.
AGGAAGGCTTAAATTTAACCAAAATGGGGTTAGTTAATGTGAAAATGCAACAACGTGTGCTTAAATGTGTAGAAAATTAGGTATAAATTACACTAAACACGTATTGGGGGGAAGAATTCTGGTTAAATTTACGTTAAATTGTTTGAGAATGCTATATTTTGGTCAAAAATTTAGTAAAAATTAGACATATGTTACTCTAAATATGATTTGGGGGGATGATTTTTGGTTAAAAATCGGCTATTTAGTGTGAAAATGCTAAAATTCTGCTGTGAATTTGGTGAGAATCGGCTAAATTTAGTTTAATTAGGTGTTGGGGCGGTGAAATTTGGATAATTTTTGGTTATTTGGAGTGTATATGCTACAATTTAATCATAAATTTGGTCCAAATGGGGTCAGAAATAGTCTAAACAAGTTTTGTGGGGATAAATTCTGTATAAATTCCGATTATTTAGAGTGAAAATACTAAAATTTAACCATAAATTTGGTCAAAATCGGGTTAGAAATAGACTAAACAGGTTATGGGGGGATGAATTTTGTATAACTTTTAATTATTTAGAGTGAAAATACTAAAATTCAACCATAAATTTGGTGAAAATTGGGTTAAAATCAAATTAAATATGTTTTGGGGGGCTAGAATCTGGTTGAATTTCGGTTATTTAAGGTGTAAATACTAAAATTTAACCATAAATTTGATGAAAATTGGGTGAAAATTAGGCTAAATAGGTTTTGGGGGGATGATTTTTGGTTAAATTTTGACTATAAAATGTAAAAGTACTTCAATTGTTATATAAATAAACTAAAAATTGGACATAGATTACCCCCACCCGGGTCAGAGCAATTTTACAAGAGCATAGAATCAGTTGCCTGTTACTATTTTAATGTAAATTTACTGTATTTCGGCCGTAAATTTGATATAAATTACTCTATTTGTTTGTCTATTAGTGTGCTTTCACTTCTGTGGTAGTGGTTATTTTACTATTTTAATCCGATCGGATAGAAAAACAAAAATTCAGGCGTGATTCTTTCCTCTGGGCGCACCAGTTATCAAATTTGGCTGGGCTGCTACAGATCACACAATACGGGATCTCTTTATGTATGCCAGTCAAACTTGACAAAAGATATAACAAATCGAAGGCAAAGATATATGCCTAAGATCTGTCTGTGCTATAAGTCTCAATTTAAAGTAGTTGGGGGGCTGAAAGTATTTAATTTATAAAAGAGTAAATATAAAATTACAGCTTACTAATTACCAGTTGTGTAGTGATGAAATGGAGGTGAGCTGCTGGGCGATCGTTCACTTGGGTGTTTCTTCAGTTATGTTATTTGTCGAAAAAGAAAGTTATAAAATTAAATCTGGAATTATTTGTCTAAGTTATTAAACAATTTTGTTCGACTATTTTATTGTTAAAGTGAAGTTAAATTTTGAGAAAAATGAAAGCAGTTGTCTGCTGCTTGTTTCTGGGAGTGATTTCTGTCTCTCTAATTTTATTCCGTCCCACTTCGCTGAGAGAAACAATTAATTCCTCTCAGCTCCGTTTGGGCCGATAGGGAGCGAATCACAAACTCACGTTCATAGTGAGGTGCTTCTTAATTTTCCTATTGGCCGAGAAGGCAAGAGAATTAACTCTTTTTTATCTCACGGAAAAATTATTGAAACTCCAAAAAATAATAAAAATATAAAAAGCTGAGAGCATCAATTATTGATTTTGTAGGCGCCTGTTTTCTGCTTTTCCCCTCTTCTAAAACCGCAACAATTATGGTTTTCTTGGGGGCTTTTTATGAGACTCTATTGTCTTTTCCCCTGAAGCAATCTGCTTCATCTTTATTGAACTTGGGGGGAAAGATCTGCATTGCAACTGTCAAAAGCAGAAGTAATTTAAATCAAAAGAAACTGTGGTTTTACAGGCCGCCTACGTTCAACAACGTACATTTTCTATCCTGGATATAAGCGAGGAGATCCAGGCCTAAAGTTGTGTTATTTAAATAAGTCGAACTGAGTTGTTTAAATACTTGTGTACTGGTAGTCTTAATAAGCGTTAGTTTGTTTAGCGCGCGGCGAAAGAATGGTTAATTAGCGCCTAAATACGTTCGCTCTAATGCGGGATTAATTATCCGCTCATTTGTAACGGCTCTCGTAATACTACAAAAGTGAAGTTTATTTTTGGGGGTTTCTCGAGTTAATAATAACGGCAGTGTTATCAGTTGCTCAATAATAAACAAGTAGCTTAGCAGAACAAAAATTTCTCAGCCGATTTAGCGAAGAATGCAGCTCACCGAAAAGTGAACCTGCTCAATGGAAAATATGTTTCACCATGGCTACTACGGGGGCTCCTTAGGAAATAGAAACTTGCTGATACGGGATCTGGTATAACTGTTTGTCATGATTGGCTTCAATTTCTGAGATATATGCGACGATTGAAACAAAGCTGAAAACCTCGAAATGCAAAAAAGCGACAAAGACATTACTCCCTAGAAGACATTGCGGAAAATAGGTGGAGTAATTTTTAATTGATTTTTATAATTCCTAAAAAGAAGAAAATTTATTCCTGAAATAGAAAAAGTGCTTTATAGTTTAGTAATGAAATGTGATGCGAAGTCAACAGCTTCAATGTCATTTCTCAAAGGCATTTGTCTCAGTAATTTTAAAATATTTGTCCTTTACTGATCGGTTTCAGTCTAAACTGTAGCTTTCAGAATTGAATCAAGTTTTTTTCCATCAAAGTTAAGAACAGTTTAAGAGCTAACCTTGAATTGCGCTCACATGCACAAGTTGTATACAAAAAGTCAGCTTTGTTTTGCCTAAGCGTGGAAAAGTGAGTGAACATGTAGTAGATTGTAAACAGTTTTAGACAAATACAGTTGAAGACGCGTGGAAACTTCCCTCTGGATATAGTAACATTTAAATGCCTTAGAAAGGCGTTTCTTGTCAATATTTTTGAAATTACCTTTGCATTTTTTGTTAATGAAAAACAGGAAAAAGAAACTTGTTAAAATTCTTCTGTAGCTTTGAGTTTTTTCGAAAAATTCTAAAACCATCTTAATTTTGTCAAAAATTTCAGAGAATAGTCATGTGAAACGAAGAATAGTTGGGATTGACAAAATAACGCAGAACAAATTATAAAAAAAATCGAAATGTGCTGACAAATGTTTTGCTGGAGCGCTAATTGACATAATTGTAAGTATTTCTGGTGCAAGTGTCGATTTCTCATTGAACAATGGGACTTGATATGAACCTATTAAAAGAAAACTAATTATCACGAACGTTCTCAAATCTGGTTGGTTAATATCTCCTTTTCAGCTAATAATCCATTTGGCTAATTTTCATTCCGGCCCAATTTTCTTGCACCCCTTTTTTATTCTTACGATTTCTGATGCAAGTGTAAATTTATCTTTGAACAAAACAGGCGCCAAGCATCGAACTGTCCAAATGCCGAACAGGCGTCAACAATTTTGGAATTTTTCACATGATACAGCATTAATATTGTAGCCCAAAGTTAAGGTCAAGACTCGGAACCCTTTTTGACGAATTGGCGTTTTCAAGTTTTTATATTTTTGCTCATTTTGAATTCGTGCAATTTGGGATGGAAAGAGTTTTTCTTCGTCAATGCCATAAAACAGTGAAAAGAAACTTTAAAAAACAAAAGTGAAAATCAAGTATTTGTCGTCATTTCAAAAATGTTGTTCAAAATTAATTGATAATCCATTTTTTATCAAGGATCTCAAAGCTCGCTCAGTTGTCAGGGACCAGTTTTTCTGAAGGGGAAGATACTTAAAAAACTATATTTTACTTTTTCTGGTTTCTGTATTTTACGTCATTTTTATGTACTATTTTCAGAGACAAAAAAGGTCAGGCAGTTTTTGAATTTCAGCTACGTGAAATTGAAATCTAATATGTGAACTATTCGAAAACATATTATGACCATTAAGAAATTCAAATACAGCAGTTTTGGCCACTAACTTTCATTGGTGTCCAAAAAACTAACCGACGTAAAGATTAGCCAAAAAATGGGCTTTGTAGCAGCTATAATTGCTTGAGATAACTGCTATATGCAAACATAAGAGGGATGCGCAACTATCTATCTCTCTTACAGATGAAATTAACGCACTTGGTCATGCCTAGCGTGCCACGGTCATGCCTCAGCAGCCTATGGGACTCGATATGTATCTATCACATCCGCACAAACTATCACGACTGTCCTCAAATCTGATCGGTTAATGTCTCTTTTCGGCTAAATTACATTCGCTAATTTTCATTCCGGCCAAATTTTCTAGCACCTCTTTTATATTTCTTCCGATTTTTTTGTCCAAACCAGATGAGAATTTTTCATAGTTTCTATGTCATAGTTTCTTCGTTACTATGCGTTCGTTTTCAAGTTATTATGCTCATTGATCAAATACTGCTTTTCAATGTTTTAAAATAAAAATATTTTGAAATCTGTAATTTTGAAAACTTTTGCTATTTTTTTTGTCATAAAAATTTTGCTAACCAGTCTCTTTAGAGTTCTCAAGAAATGCTTTTTGGTTGGCAAACATCAAAAATTTTAGATTCTGGTTCCTAATTGTCGTCAAAAATGAATTTTAAATGTACTTCCCAGCATCTTTTTTTTCTGAAACCAAAACATCAGCGGCATTTGTTAACAATTTTTTCATCTATATTTTTCTCATTTTGAGTTGGGATAGGTTTAGATTTTAAAACACACATTTTATCAACCTTTGTGTAGATCCCTTCCACTATGTTTAATTTCAATTGTTTTTGTTTGGTATTTTCGGATCTCATCAACACTATTCAGATCTTTTAGCGCCTGCCTTTTCTACCTAGCGGAGCCATGAAGTAGCCCTAAAAACTCAACCTGGGTATCATAAATATGTCTGGCTTAGTCTACTCCTGATAATAAACAAACTTTTATCAAGTCTGAAGAGCAGTTGATGTTAAATGTTAAAATGTTAAATACGCTGTTTAATTATAAATAGCATTTTTGACAATTAATAATTTAAAGCTTTTACATTGAATGAGGAAAGTAAACAAAGACAGCGGTATTGATATTTAACAGTTAATTACAGGAGAGGTCAGAGGTCACAGTTATTGGCCTTGATATGAACATCAGTCAAACTGAACAAGGCCATCCAGCTCAGATCTTGAGCGGGGGGGGGGGGGGGTGGGGGAGGTGACTAGTTTCGAGGTTCTTTGGGGGTAATATTTAAGAATTGCCTGCGATGACGTCGAATTGCAAGAAAATCCTTTTCGTCTCAATTTTTAAACTTCCTGTTGAAATTTTGTTCGCAGCATGCACCGCAATTCCTAAACTTTGTAGAATTTTTCAAGGCTGACACCTCGACATGGCAGAAAAAGTTCGGCACACAGTGAAATTTTATACGCTTTGATTAGAGATCTGCCAGCTAAGTTTGCGGCTTCAAGTTCTTGGAAAAAGCATCAATAATTAATGTCATAGCAAAGTGCGTAGCTAAAATGTTTGTAGCAGCCATCATCCAAAAATTATTATTATTATTTTCTAAAGAAAGAAAACAGTTTTATAGTGGTGTTTTATCACCTGTCAAATCTTTCGGCCGACAAGTTTAAACCCATTATCTTTTTATAATAATACTGTATACATTGAAAAATAAGTATATCCCAAGAAACTTTATCCATCATTTTTTGTAGATTCTTTGAAGAAGATTTCATCCCTTGAGATAAATTTTTCAGGCAATGCATAAGCAGTTCTTTCTATTTTCAGCCTTTTAGTCTGCAGGTTTTTTGAAAAATTGAGTAAAATAGATATTGCAAAAAAAAGTTTCCGCCCAATCTACGACCTTCGTTTGACTGATGTCCAATTTTGACCTGACTTGAAGTTTCAGATATCAGACTTTGAAGAAGAAATGTCCACCGGGCTCTATTTCGATCAAAAATAATTTACTTTCAATAAAAAAAATCCGTTAAAACCCTGATTGTTCTCATCCCAGTCTAGGCAACGTAATTTTATTTTTCTGCTGAAGGGTTGACGATCCAGGAGGGGGCGGAAAGTTTTCAGGCTTCGGTGATTCGTCCAGACCCTCATAGTCGGATTCGCCCGACGACTCGGGTGAACTTCGTACGGAGTTCACGTGTTTTTGCAAGTCGGGGTAAGAATGCGATTTATTCCTTATCAATGGCAGCTTGTTGTACGAATAGCTCTTGGCAGGTATGTTTATAGATTGGCAAAAATCATCGTCGCTGTGATTGGCTAGAGCTTGAATGAGGTAGCCCCGATCGTTGCTTAAGGGGGGTAAAGACGAACACCCTCGGCTGCTGCTTGTTAACGACTGCTTTTTGTGGTGATTGGTGCCTCGTTCAAGCATCGCGGGGGAGTTGTAATACTCAACGCAGCCCAAAGCGGGCAATGAGACCTTTTTAACAGGCTGCGATTTGACCTCGTTTAGCTCATAAACGGCAGCACCTTTACAACATTGTAAACTAGAAGTTGAATCGTTTTTTTGCCGCTCAGACCTTTTCTTTTTCTTTCTGATTTCAGTTGTCGAGTTTTGGTTTTTGTTCTGTTTCTGATAAAGTCTTAAGGGAGGTATTTTTGGACTGGTGTTTTCGCCAATGCTATTTGCATGGTTTTCGTTTCTCGGACCCCTCGTGCTGAGCTCTGATTGGCTGTCCGAGTGGTGGATTGCCATAATTGGAATATCGTTGTTCGCTTCCTCTCCCGAATCACGGGGCGAGTTGAGAGAAAACCTGAATAAACAAACTTGAATGGACTTCTATCAAACTTAACGTTAAATTTAACCTCTGATTGAGGCAATAATGAGACGATAATCTAAAAATTTTGTATTTTCCTTCTTTATGACATAATTCTTGGGAAAAAGGGTTGAATATACCCACGAAGAATCTTCCATTTTGATGAAACTGTGAGTGGGTAAAACGATGTAAGAGTGGGGTGACAATGAGACATTTTGAGGGGATTGCCTTAGATGGGAACGTGAACGCACTGATCTGAGAAAAAAAAATTAATCAAAAAGCCTAATATTATCTGGCTGCCGCATCTTTATTATTGCCTGTACGATCGAAAAAAAACACTTTTGTGGAGAAAAGGCAAAGCTAAGATAAAAAACAATTCAGGAGAATCTTTAAAAAAATTATGAGAAAAATAGAAAAACTAATGATATACCAATTTCAAACGCATTCACGGTCATCTTTTCAAATGAAAACTATTAATATTGACAAAAATTTAATTCTAAAAATAAACTGGAGACCTTTTCAAAAACTCTTTATCTGTGAAATGAGCAGAAAGCTTAGAAGACATATTAAGAGAAAACTTATGGACGTTTTTTAAAATTTGTCTGTTTCCTCAATTTTGGCAGATAAAGTTTTGCAATTGAGTGCAGACCGCTGAATAATATTTTAACATGATAGGATGCGAAGCAAAAAAGGTCAACTTATATCAAAATGTTATAACGATAGTTTTTTAACTTCATATGCAAAAACAGTGTGCGCATTTAAAAACGCAGAAAAAGGTTCTCAACTGAATTTTGTCAGTATATAAAAACTCATGAGCAAAAATAGGTTCTCCACTTCACAATAAAAAGTGTTGAGATAAATTTTATCTTTGTTTTTGCTCAGCCGAATTATCACGCAATCAAACATTTTATCATTTGGTAATGAAAATTCAAACAAACTTGAATTGATTTTGCGAAACAAAAGATAAATAACATGACACAAGAAAGCACTTATACAGACTGTTTGAATTCAATCAGAAAATTGATGCGAAAAGCTAATAGTTTCTATTATTGAAATTAAACGAAACTTTTAGTGTAGTTTGAAGGAAAAAAAGGAGGCAGAGATAAAAAGAGAAAATTACCTATAACTAACACACCAAATATTTAACGAAAAACAAAGTAAAGATAATAGGTTTCTTTAAAATTTATTTTTTGACTTTAAAAAAATCACTGTTGACTGAAAACATGTCAACATGTATGCATTTTAATGTTGCACTTTGCTTCTGTTTTTGTTGAAGAGAAATCTGAAATTATTACTTCATAAATCAAAATCGAGAAATGTATCTTTATGACATTTAGTTTAGCAAAAAAGTCTCCAATCGCTGAAGTCGAAAACATGATTAGTGGTTCTAACTCTTTTGATGGAAGTAGCAAAAAATTTCTGATATCTGCTTTACTGTACATATCGATTCACCTTATTGTTAATTTCTGTTACTGTGTTAAAAAAGTGAGCTCACCAGTTTGTGGAAAAAGTGCATATCCAACCCCATTTCAAAAGCGGTAGCAAGTTAGATATAAAGAATTATCTACCGATTCCCCCCATGCTTAGCGCTTCGTCAATACTATTTTATCGCAAGGTATATAAGCAGTTTTCGATAACAGTACAATGAAAGCCTTGCGCAGAGCAAAATGGCTTCTTGAAAAATCATTCAGCCGTCACTCAGTTGCTTCTCTACTGCAACCGGTTGTATGAGTTACTTGACTCAATCAACAAAAAGCCAATGGCAGCGTATCTCGACATAGCAAAAGCCTTGGAAACCATCAACTTTAATGTCTTACTTTAAAAAGTACGACAAAATGGTTTTGATAACGCTTTATTGAAATTTCCTGCGTCATATTTGAAACGATTTTTAACAGCTTGGACAAAATCTGATTTTCGACCTCTTGGACAAAATCTTATTATTCTTTTCATTATTTTTATTATTTTTTTTAATATATTAGTATTATTATTGTTACTATTTTTATTAATATCATCACCATTATGATGAATATCTTTATTATTATTATTATTATTATTATTATTATTATTATTATTATTATTATTATTATTATTATTATTATTATATCAATATTATTAATATTATTAAAATTTTTGTTATTAATAAAATATTTTCATTATTAATATTTTTATTAATATTATTTTTATTTTTAATATTAATTTTGTTAATATTATTATTATTATTATTGTTATTATTATCATTATTAATATTAATACTATTGTTATTATTATTAGTATTATTATTATTATTATTATTATTATTATTATCACTACTATTATTTTTATTATTATTATTATTAATATTATTATTATTAACATTTTATCGTTTTAATTATTTTTGTTAATATTTTTTATAAATATTAATGTTATTATTATTATTATTATTATTATTATTATTATCATTATTATTATTACTATTATCATTTTTATTAATATAATATTATTATTATTATTATTATTAATATATTATCATTATTTTTATTTTTAGTAACATAATTATTATTATTACTATTAATATTGTTTTTTTTATTATCATTATTAATATTATTACTATTGTAATTATTATTGTTACTATTATTATCATTATTAATATTATTATTTTTGTTATCATTTTTATTTTTTTTTAAATTTTATCATTATTATTGTTATTATTATTAATATTAATATTAATATTACTTTTATTTTTAAAATTATTATTATTAACATAATATCAATATTCTTATTTTCATTATTATTATTATTATTATTATTATTATTATTATTTTTAATATTAAAATTAATATTAATATTAACATTGTTATTACTATTTTTATTATTGTTGTTATCATTATTATCATTATTATTATTATTATTATTATTATTATTATTATTAATATCATTATTATTATTATTATTATTATTATTATTATTATTATTATTATTATTATTATTATTATTATTATTATTAGTATTGTTAAAATTAATATTATTATTATTCTGATTATTTTCATTATCATTTTTATTTCGTTATAATTATTAATATTATTTGTGTTATTATTATTATTATTATTATTATTAATAATATTTTTATTATGATTATCCTTTTTATTATTGACTATTTGAACATTATTATTATTCTTTTTATTATTATCGCAAGATATATAAGCAGTTTTCGATAACAGTACAATGAAAGCCTTGCGCAGAGCAAAATGGTTTCTTGAAAAATCATTCAGCCGTCACTCAGTTGCTTCTCTACTGCAACAGGTTGTATGAGTTACTTGACTCAATCAACAAAAAGCCAATGGCAGCGTATCTCGACATAGCAAAAGCCTTGGAAACCATCAACTTTAATGTCTTACTTTAAAAAGTACGACGAAATGGTTTTGATAATGCTTTATTGAAAATTCCTGCGTCATATTTGAAACGATTTTTAACATCTTGGACAAAATCTGATTTTCGACCTCTTGGACAAAATCTTATTATTCTTTTCATTATTTTTATTATTATTTTTAATATATTATTATTATTGTTACTATTTTTATTAATATCATCACTATTATGATGATGGTTATTATTATTATTCTTATTATTATGATTATTATTATTATTATTATTATTATTATTATTATTATTATTATTATTATATCATTATTATTAATATTATTTAAATTTTTGTTATTAATAAAATATTATCATTATTAATATTTTTATTAATATTATTTTCATTTTTAATATTAATTTTATGAATATTATTATTATTACCATTATTAATATTAATACTATTGTTATTATTTTTATTAGTATAATTATTATCACTATTATTATTTTTATTATTATTATTATTATTATTATTATTATTATTATTAATATTATTATTATTAATAAATTATCGTTTTTCTCATTTTTGTTAATAATATTATAAATACAAATGTTATTATTCTTATTATTATTATTGTTACTTTTATCATTTTTAATAATATAATATGATTATTATTATTATTATTATTATTATTATTATTATTATTATTATTATTATTATTATTATTATTATTATTATTATTATTATTATATTATCATTACTTATATTTTTAGTAATATTATTATTATTATTACTATTAATATTGTTTTTATTTTTATCATTTTTAATATT
>NC_134472.1:21458123-21476425 GCF_964194025.1 Convolutriloba macropyga
GTGTACTAAAGTAATTCTGACATCGTTAATAAATAATTAGCCAAAAATATCGAAAAAATTATTCCCATTCCGCGCTCTATATTTTTCCTTTTAAAGGCAGGAAAAGTTGGTCAGGCTTGAATGGTCTATGCCACCATTTTTCCTAGTGGCCGGTGATTGAAATTATCAAATAATGGGACTTCAATTTTTTAGGAGATGGGAGAAATATTGAAAGATAAGTGACGCCGCTATTTGCTCCGTCTCTCGCGAAAATCAAACCGCAGCGATTAATATTGATTCCCAATTATGGAAAAAAGGATAGGAAAACTTTCCCTGTTTTGAAGAAAAGTATAGAAATTTAATGACATATATTTTATCTGTTTAAACTGTGCGCTTAAGGAGGCAATCTTAAACAGTAAAAAAGCGGCTCACACGCTGTTTTATTTCATTCCGCGGTTTGGAGTATCGTTTAAATGTGCGATAAATATATTGATGAGATATATTTATCCGATGATATCCCGCGGGAGGGGGAGGGGGGAGGGGTGATGATGTGTGAGGTTATTAAACTAGGGTGCCGGTAGGTCTAGCGAGCATATAATGATAATGTGGCCGCCACCCTCCCAAAAGAGTAAAAGATGGAAAATTATGTATGATGTGAATGGATATATAAATAGGAATCTGTGGTTTATTTGTGCAACGGAGGTTATCCTTTCTATGGATTGATTTGCCAATTTATGACCCCCTCTCACATCCCCAAATGGAATACTCCCTTCCTGCCCACTTAAGCAGAGGGTTCCAACCAGCCGAAAAAATCAGACAGCATAAATTTTATACAGCAAAGCTCAAAACTATCCGGGCTGAGGTTTCATCACCTCTGTTGAGACCATCTTGGTTCAAAGCGGGATGGTGGGGGGGGGGTACATTGTACATTGTTGCAAAAAAGGGCTATTGTCGCACAGGGATTGTGTAGTCAGAGGGCAGTCTGCAACAAGGTCATATGTTACTTAGATATCAACTGGATACTTTTTGATGATAAAACTTCAGCTAACGAAAGAATTTTTTTTGGTTTTTAAAGTATTTAGCCGTATTTTGAAGGCCTGAAAATGACGGCACATTTTAAGAAAGCGGGGACTTCAAACTCAAAAACAATTTGTATTTGGAAACTTTTGAACAATTTTGGCTTGAATTTTGGCTGTAATAAAGTTGACGGGAGATATCTGCCGTTTTTTATTCAAAATAATTGTATTTTTTGGATTTGACTTTTATATAACTTTTTTTGCTACAAAACTTTTCAATGTAGTTGTCATTGTCTAAAATGGAAAAGTATCTGGGAAAGTTCCTTCCTCATATAAGTTTGCTACCTTATTCATTTTATTTGCTCGGTTTTGTTGATTGAAAAGGCCCCTATCGGTAGAAGAATTTATTATCTTGTAGTCTTATAATTTATAATTTATAAATTAGAACTAAGATTATTTAGAAATGAGATTTTTACGATTGATATTGTGGTCTTGCAGGCAATCATACTAGGGATAGAACATACTTCTTGTAAGATTTAAGTTCCACTTGCCTGATTCTTGCAAGGTTTTTAATCTACTCGCAAGACTCATGCAAGATTAAAAATTCTCTAATGAGGTATTTGAACCATTTCATAACAAGTACACCTTCGGCGGTTTGATCAGTTATCCGCGTGAACGAAAAATAATGGCGGCATATCACTTTGAGTATATTAGAGCGTTTGTGTCATTTTTTAACATATAATGCCACGCTTGTAAGATAAGCTGAAGACAACATAAACAAACAATAATTTGATCACAATTCCTCCGTATCTGTTCACAATATTTCAGGTGTTTTTTCTTCATTGAATGCTGTTGCTGGCGAAAAGTTTCAAAAACCTCCATACCAATATATTGGCAATCTTGTAAATTTTTAATGTAACTTATATTTTTGTACACTTCAAAGCAATTTTTGATGATTTAAGATCGATTCATTTTCCGTAATTGGCTTTTGATGGGGCTTGTTCAAAGCATCCTACGCAGTAAATGCCGCCGAATGATTCAATCTACAATTTTGTAATGATTTTTACCAATGAACTAACATAGTTCAACCACTTGATGATGTAGACCCTTTTTTTGCTGGAAAATCAGCTTACAATTTTTGAATATGATCTTATAACACGGTAATTTTTTTAACCAAGTTTGTTCAAAATGACTTCGCCTTTAGATTGATCTATTAGCTCGGGCCCGCTCTAGATGCGTTCAAGATGCTCTTGAATTATGTACGAAATACGCTGAAACGCGCTAAATGTTTCTAAGGAATGACAGTTTAGCACAAAATAGCTCATTCAATGCATTTCTCACTACCCAACGCTCTAAAATGTACTAACACCCCAAACACGTTTGTTAGATTTTCTCCATGGCTGGAATCTAACAAAAGGCTGCGTCGCCTTTAGAATTTTTGCCTGACTGTTTGAAAATAACCCACCATTTTGGTACCCTTGATCGAGTACTGAGTCTTAGCAGCGCTTCAATGGCCAATTTTGTTGCGATCCAACAGTAACATACGTTCAGCTCCCTCTTTTTGAGTCAATGTTGACCAATCAATAGATCTACCAGGGAAAAATGCGTTCTTTCTCATCATAGCCCCGTCCCAACCCCCCCCCCCCCCAGCTTATTGGTAGTATAGAGCTCAATTACAGTAAATATACAATAAGGAGAGCCGGGGGGCTATAATGGAAAAAGCCCGGAAAATGAAAGGTGGTAACAATCTGACGCTAATCGAGCTTAAAAAATAATATATAACGTTTTCAGACTCGTGTTTTCAAGCAGGTTGAAAATTTTATTAACATTATGCTATTTTAGGATATTTTGAACTAATTAAGCCTAATTTTGCTATTTAAATTATTTGATAAACATAATAATGTTTCTACTTTTGACTCAATCGTAGAAATTGGCTATATTCCAATTTCATACTGAATTTTGAAAAAGCGACTTGACTGCATGATTATTAATAAAAACCTATATTTTCTTGTAGAATTTGAACAATTTCTGCTCATCGCAATGAAAAAATTTGTAGTTCGAACAAAATGGTGCCAGATTTTTTGCTATTGCTTGAAAACAGGGAGACACTTTTTGTGCTTTAAGTGGTTTTTGTATATTGGCTTAAAGTGAACTAAAATGAATCGCCATCTAATTTTTACAGAAAACCAGTTAAAAAACAAATTTTTGGCATATTGGTCCTCTGCAAACATTTATGTAGTAAAATTGCTGTTTAGTTTACTGGCAGAACAACCCGAATTAGGCCTTGAATGTTTTAAAAGCCGTTAAAAACATTCCCAGAAAATACATTTTTCTGTGACTGACAGTTTTTGTTAAGTTAAGGACGTTTATATACTTTAAGCGATCTTTTGGCGGGCTGGGTTAAAATTTTTTTATGGGCTGAAATATTCTGATGAGAAAAGTTAAAAAGACGCTCACATAATTTACGAGTTTTCAAAAATTCTTTTGATGTTTTCAAATGAAATTGGCCGAGCTCTAATTAAGTGGCGGCAGATGTTAAGTAGCTTGAAGCCGTTGATATGTAACAACGAATTGATAGCACAATGTTTTATCTTTTTCCTGTTTTTGTTTCTTAAAAAATCAAGGACAAATCAGAAGTTTTGTGATGCTTTATTTGTCTCAGTTTTGACAATAGTAAAGATTGCATTCAGATTGAGTGGCCATTCTCTTCAGAAACAGAAGATTGTCGGTCCCCTATTTTCAACATTCAAAATTTTATCTACATTTAGTGTTGACGCTATTCTATGTCCCAATTTCACAATTTATCATGAACTAAAGGATGAATGATTCTAATTTAATATTTTTGGCTAAATGAGGGCTGACTAAAGACTTATTTTTGTTGCTTTCATACGTCATTGCACCTTGATTTTTGAGTTATCATGAAATATCAGAGCCTGATCTATTAACCATTTCACACATTTCATAGAGTGATTAGTTGTTTTGAGAAAAATAGTCATAAAATTTTTCGAATTGCCAAAAATCCTCAACTTTTAACAAACTCAATTCAGAAAAACTTCCCATGAGGAAAGTTTTTAATTGCGGTTGCTATAAGAATGTTAACAATTATTAGATTTTCAAAGTTCTTTCATGATACATTTTCATTTTTGTTTGAGCACAAAATGCAAAACATTACGATTTTTTAAAATGCCAAGATGTAATTTGAGTAATTCGAAGATGCATTTTAATTTTTTTATTTCATTTAATTTATTAGGCTAATATGATGCTACAGAACTTGAAATTTGTGAAATAATCAAATTTTCTTTACCAACCCTAGTCAAGAATGGATGGTTATCTTGTAAGAATCCGGCAGATTCTGGCAGATTCTTACAAAACGATGCATCTGCTGCCACAAAATTCTGGCAGATTCCAACAAGATAACCATTTTTCTGCCAGATTCTTACAAGATAACTATTTTTCTGCCAGGTTCTTACAAGATAACTATTTTCTGTCAGGTTCTTACGAGATTACCATTTTTCTACCAGATTACTACAAAATAATCATTTTTATGCCTGAGTCTTACAAGATAACTAATTACTATCAGATTAAAAAGATAACAACTTTTTTGTCAGGTTCCTGTAAAATAAAATTTTTTCTGGGAATACCTTCGAAACTGATTCTTCTCTGGTAATTTTTATGTAAGTGTATCGTGCAGTGCAACAACGTAACGCTAATTAAGCTTCATTTTGTATTCTTGCAATAGGTATTTAAATTACTTAAAAAAACCGATAAGAAAATGCTTCTGCTGTACTTATTTGTAATTAATTGAGGCTCAATAACTATGTCATATTTTCACGTGAAATATAACCAAATGAAAATTTTGGAAAAGTAACTCAGTAAACAACCATATTATTTAACCTTATATCAAAAACTGTTTAATAATCTTTCAAAATTTTTCGTTCTCCTTTATCAGATCGACAAGACAACTGTACTGGAAATAATTTTCTGAGAAAGCAATTTGAGCAAATTAACTATTATTAACCAATTGAAATGCAACACAACCGGAACGAACTCTTTCCTTTTTATCAGAATCTAGCAAGATAACCTTTTTCTGCCAAGTCTTGCAAGATAGCCATTCTTCTGGTAGATTCTGCAAGACAATCATTTTTCTGGCGGATTTTGGAAGATAACCATTCATCTGTCAGAATCTTACAGATTCCTGCAAGATAACCATCCGGTCTCGACTAGGGAATGGAGAAAAACAGAAGTCTTTTGACCAAAGAAAATATCAAATTGTATCCAGGAATTCTATTTTCACTAAATGCATTTTTGTCAAAACATAAAGCCCGAAAAATTTGCTAAATTTGGTCGAAAAATTTCAGATACTTTCTTTCTGGTTATTAGTACAGTAAAAATATTCAGTCCTAACAACCGGTCCTTCCAAATAAAAAACCTAAGCTACCAGCATGTATTTTGAATTGTGACCTCGGTTTCAAATTTTTCGAAATAGATTCTCCCAAGCTAACGGCTCTCATTGTAGTTTTCTGCAAAAAATTGTTAATTTAGCAGAGTTAACATTTAGCTAATGTTAACTCTGCTGAACTAACAATTTTTTTTGCAGAAAAGCTATAATGAGAGCCTTGACCTTGGGTGGTCCTGTTGGTAAATTATTTTGACGACTGCACGTTTTGAGTTCTTAAGCTAGAATGGTTAGTGATCAGACCACGACAGAGCAGAATGATCTTATCGGACTATTGGAGACCAAAAAAGATCTATGACCAGTCTTCAGTCCTATCAAGATATGTCGTGCACTCGAATTGCTATCGAATCTACTTCTGATCACACACTTCTAGACCAAAATGACCTCCGATTCGAGCTCTCAGAACCCGGTTGTGAGCTCAAAGATCTTCTGGTCATTGATCAATAAGATCGGGTCCTAATGTGTCCAGAATGAAGCAAAAATCCATATTAGAATTCCTGTTTCGAAACTAGGAATGGATATGAGCAACAAAAAACTTTATAATGGATAAGGAGCATTGAGGTGTACAGCTTACCGAAATAATGTGCTAAGCGAATGGCAAATGTTATGTCGATCACTCACCCAATTATTTCGCTTTTGTTTCCATAAAATTTATTGTTAAAATAGTAACAATAACAAAAATTTATTTGACCATAGTTCGAGTGGCCAGTACAAATTAAATTGAGTTATAGGAGTTAAATTAAGTTGCAGAAAATAAAACTTTATCAACTGACTGCTGCCAGAGTTAATTAACCGCTATTTGTTTTTCTCTCGATCACGATATCTTCTACTTCTTCAGAAAACAGTTTCATTCAGACAAATTGGGCTGAAGTACGAACCACAAGTGGTTCTGCGAACTTTTTGATAAATTATTTAAATGTTTATCTCTGAAAAATTTGCGGTTTTAATCGAGTGAAGAAAGGACAGCTAAGCTTAACTGTTTTTTTTCTGCTCAGATATTCCTAGTTGAGGTGCCAGACCAAAGCGGCTGTTGATAAAGCCGTTTCCAGACTTCTCCCTCTGATCGGCCATGCCAAACTAAAATGGTATCTGATCAGACCTTGGTGAAAACCATGAAATAAGGTGATTTTTCTGCGACCGTAGCCGTCTGTGAAATGAAAATGCCAGACATTCGACAAAACTTTTTAATGCTAATTTTGTGCAGCTCAAGCTCCCGGTACAACTCTAGTGCAACCCACGCTACCTCTCTCTCTGCTCCGACCAAACTCATATGCATATTCAAAGCACCAGAACGTCTGATACAACATGCAGCCTGTTACCGAGTAAATTGAAAGACTGCATTTTTGTCAGCTTTACAGCCCCTGGTTTTAGACAAAGAATTAGCATGGATAACAAGATATTGAATTGGAAATAAGTACTTAGTTACAGTCATCACTCTCTAATATAGGCATAATTGTAAGTATTACTGAAATAATTTAAAAACTGAGTTTTATCTCTCACTGCTCGAGCAATTTTTTTTACGTCTTTAGCCTCTGTGATCAGTTCAGCTTGTTGTTAGTAGCCGCGATTCAT
The DNA here is from genome assembly GCF_964194025.1 of Convolutriloba macropyga. NCBI lineage: Eukaryota > Metazoa > Xenacoelomorpha > Acoela > Convolutidae > Convolutriloba > Convolutriloba macropyga. The sequence goes on from NC_134472.1 coordinate 21,465,147, forward strand.
CTGCTCATCTGCTGCTGGTCTTCAATTCTCAACTAGTAGATTGCATACTCGCAGAAATAGAAAAAATGCTTCTACTACAAATTTATTGCCTGATTCACTCTGTCGACTATATACCACTATTACTATAATTTTTTATAACACGTCAATAGCACAGTAGGATTGCATTGAAAATCACTCAATTTATTTAAGTTTCGTATTGTTTGTAGCAGTCCTGCAATAGTAATATTCCAACCTATAGCGTCCAGTTTAAGTTGACAAATGACGGCACTTCTTTTTGGTGTCAGAGAAGTTTTAAGTGAGAAACTTAATATCAACATTTTTTCCGAAGTGTCTGCACGCTCGTTTTTCAATGAAAAAACACACTAGTAACAAAACAAAAACAAAAAAATTTGAAGGAAGTCACTTTTTGATTAGACTTCAGTGCGACTTAAGATCAGACTCTATCGAAACTTTGGCTTTTGATCAAAATTTTGCTTGACTGATGATCAGATTTTTTTCCAGACCTCGCCTTCTGACTAGAGAGTGCTTTATCCAAGCATCATTGAGTTGGAAATTCGTGCAACCAGTGCTCAGACCAGTCCAAAAGGCTCTAAAATGATAGGGTATTTTAGAGAATGACATAATACGAAATTCAATTAAACGAAATAAACTCTTGTTAAACAAACTACGAAGAATGTAGCATAACAATTTGCGCCCTCGCTGCTAACACAAACATTGACAATTTACTCCTCAAAAATTTATCTGGTTTCGAAGTTTAGAAATATTTTTTAGCCTCATAAGTGGTAGCACTATCCATTATAATTTGTATGCAAAATTATAGCCTAATTAAAATCAACTAAAGAGACTACGTGACAAAATTTACACAATTTCAAATTTTATATTGACAAGTTTTGCTTTTAAACAATTATGCAGCAAGATTGTGCAAGAACCCTTACTGATTTTAAAAAACACCCCCGGTTGCAACGTTTTGCTAGTCAACCATTCGTCCTGCAAAACAACGATTTTGCACGCGGAAAAACGTCCTATGTTTCAACGGCCTTCCGTTATGCAGAAGTTACTTGCAAGATTACCATAGAAAAGTTCAGATGTTGTGTTTATCAATCAAAGCATAAAAAAATGCAAAAGATCTTAGAAATAGTCAACGAGGTCCCTCCATCTTCAACTTTGACCAAATTCAAACTGTTTCATGATGTTCTGAACCAACTATTTTCTGAAAGCCTGTCTCTGATCTTGTTTTTGCCAACTATCTGAGTTTTTTTGTGCTCAATAGACAAAACTTCGACAAAGATTGCATTTCTTGATGGAGCCCACCTATTCCCTGAAGACAAATAACTCGAACTCAAGAAATAAGAAACGAAACGGGTTCAAATTTAACCATGTCTTCAAAATCAAATAAAATGAAGATTAAAGGATTCACTTCGTGATTCTGAAGACATGAAGTAATATGAAACGAACAAATCAGAAATTATATATATATATATATATATATATATATATATATATATATATATACATATACATATATGTATATATATATATATATATATATATATATATATTTATATATATATATATACATATATATATGTATATATATATATATATATATATATATATATATATATGTTTTAAAACATATCTCTAGTCTAATCATTCGTTAGAAGAGCACGTCTAAGTTTCACGTTGTTGGACAAAAGAGTCGAGTTTTTGTTGCCATTTTGGCGGTTTATTTGAATCATCTTGAAAGTTGCAATAACATTGGCAACATGCTGCAAGGGCACAAAGGGGGCATCAAGGGTTTTGGAGACATCAATTGAAGTCTTTTGTCATCTTCTTTGAAATTGGCTCTGAAACTGTAGGCTGAAATGTTGTCAATGTCATCAGTACATCAATTTGTGGGAAAGGGGTAACTCACGTTGCCTAAAACCGGAGCGAGAAAAATCGAAAAAAAACTACGGAGAAAAAACGCGTGCGAGACCGGAGACGGGGCGAACGAACGTACCGTAAGCCGTTTTTACCTTTACGTTTCGAGTTTCTCCATCTCGTCCTGACGTTGTCTCCATGACTCTTCCCAGTGGCTAAATGCCTCTTGGTGTTTGGTCTTTCAACACCCAAACAATGCGTCCACTTTGAGCGGTCGATCGTTGCTGTTTGACCATTTTGACCGTCGGCTAAGGGTTGGCAGATAATCTTTCACCAAGCGTCGTCATATATGGTTCATCAGCTTCTGCGTGTTTTTCCATGTTTTCAAGCCTGCAGGTTGCTGGTCTCCAAATTGTCCTGGTGGCAAGCTATTGAAGGGTCGCTGGATAAGAAAGTGGTTTGGAGTCAAAGGTTCCTCGTTGTCAGGCTGCTCAGCAACGTTAGTCAGGGGTCTGGAGTTGAGGATTGATTCTGTTTTCACCATGATTGTTAGGAAAGTGTCAAAAGAGAGTCTTATGGATCCTAGAATGAGGAGGAGCGTCTTTTTGGCGCTCTGGATCAAACGCTCCCAGACACCGCCAAAATGAGGGCCGTATGGGGGATTGAATTTCCACGTTGTATTGGCTACTGCTAAAGCTTTGTAGATTCTGTCATTGTCCAAGGCTTTAACAGTTTTCTTCAGTTCTTCAGAAGCGCCAACGAAAGTTTTCCCGTTGTCGCTGTAGAGAAGTTGGGGCTGACATCGACGACTGCAAAATCTTCTGAAGGCATTGAGAAACGTATCTGTGTTTAGGTCTGGACACGTTTCTAAGTGAACTGCACGATCCACCATGCATGTAAATATCAGATCATAATGTTTTTCTATAATGCCTTTAGAATCTTCGATGTAGAAGGGTCCAAAGAAATCTACTCCAGAATTAGCAAAAGGGAGCGAGCTGTGTTTTTGCTGTTGGAAAACGAAAACTAGCTAATGGTGCCATAATTGGTTGAATGTTTTTTGTGTCAAAGCGTCGACATAAGAAACAATGAAATCGTACGCTTGCTAACGCTTTCCGAAGGTCAATCACGTGGTAACGTTGTTGAGTGAATGCTTTTGTTGGTTCTGTGGACTGGTGAATACATATTTGATGGGCATGTTCCAGGTACAAACGAACAATTTTGTCCTTGGCGTGCAAAATTATTGGACGTTTTTCCAAATCCAGTTGTGTTGGTGCATACTGCAAATGACCACAAGATCTGAGTAATCCGTTCTCATCCAACAGCGGATTTAGGCATCGTATTTTGCACTTGGAAACTAGTTTCATTCCACATTGTAAGGAATTAACGGTCGAATGGGAAAAACTGTCCTGAGATAATTTCAGGAGATAACTTCTTGATACTTTAATGTCTTCAGTTGTGTATTGGTGATTGTTCGTTCGCATTTTCTTTGCACGTTGAATTAGGTTGAAAACTGTTGCAACTGTCAGAAGAAGTTTGTTCCATGTTGAAAACTTACTCGGGTCGACTATAGGTTTAATGGTCTTGGGACTTCTCGTGACTGCCGCACATGTTGCGCGTGGTTTGTTTATCTCATTCCAGGTCGACTCGTTTTCGCAAAGCAATTGGGGTCGATCTAACCATTTCTGCTGAATTCCGTTTGTCTCAAGACTGCGAGTTCCGTGATTGGCGGGATTGAGATAAGTTGAGATGTGATGCCATTGCTGGGGTAAAGAACTTTTATGAATTTCTTGCAATCTGTTTGAAACAAAAACGTTTTGCTTCTTATTTGAGGATATACAGTCCAAAACTACTTGACTGACGGACCAGAGAAAATTTTGATCAATTGTCATTGTCATTTCTCTTTGGATCAATTATAGAAGGCGCACTCCTATAACAGCGGCTTCTAGTTCCAGTTTTGGCACGCTCATTTGCTTAATGGGAGCGACTTTGCACTTTCCCATGAGAAAACAAACTTGTGGCGGAGTGGCTTGACTATAAGTTGTGCGGAGGTAAGCAACGGCTGCCATAGCTGCCATTGAGGCATCCACAAATATATGAAGTTGGCTGCTGATGGTTTTACTGAAATTGTGAACAGTTCTTGGTATTCGGATTTCGGGCATGGCAAAGTAGCGGTTTAGGACTTTCTGGAGGGCAATGTGTAGTTTTTGTGGTATCAAATCATCCAATTTTCTTCCAAGTTTCCAAATCTGCTGCAAAACCATTTTTATTCTAATTGTCAGAGGAGACAGCAGACCGAAGGGATCGAAGATTGAAGATACCAAGCTGAATATTTTTCTTTGCGTGTACAATGTTGCATCTTTAGGAAATTGTTGTAGGGGATCATGACAAAATCGTCAGTTGTTATGTTCCATTTTTGACCAAGGACTTTTGTGATCTCTTTTGTTTCGTCTTTTTCTTCGGAAGAGATTTCAGCGAGTACATCTGGTTCGTTTGAAACAAATTTTTTTGTCAACCTGAAGCAACCATTTTTTAGGCATCTTGTTGTCTGTCATATGACTTCTTTGGCTTCTGAAATTGTTGGCAGGGACTGGATGTAGTCATCCATATAAAAGTGGTGTTTAATTGCATTCAAGGCGGCTGGAAATATACTTTTGTTGTCTTCTGCACATTTATTGAGCTCATAAATTGCGCAAAATGGTGAACATGTTGCGCCGAAGATTAATCTAGTGAAATGGAATTGTCGAATGGAGTTGTCTATTATCCAAAGAAAACGAAGAGCAGACTGGTCTTCTTGTCTCACGGCAATTTGCATAAACTTTCCTCCGATGTCTGACAAAACAGCAACCGGGTGTTCTCTCAATCTCAACGGAACTCCAACTAAGTTATTCAGCAAATCAGGACCAGTTAGAAGATTTGAGTTCAGTGATTCAACGAGGAACTTTGATGCTGCGTTGGCAACTGTTCTCACTTTTCCGGGTTTGTTTGGATTAGTGACTGGATGACGAGGTAAGTACCATATTGACTCGGGAGGTGGTGCTTGCATTTCGACTGGCTGGACAAAATTTTTATCCAAGTCTGTTTGGAGTGTCTAGTTGTACTTCAGATTGAGACCGGGATCGTTTTGTAATCGTTTTTGTAGACTTTTTAGTTGACTGACTGCTCAGAAATAGTTATTCTGGAGTTTCTTTACGGGTTTCCAAGGAAGGCCAATCTGATATCTTTCAACGTTGTGAGAGATTGAGTTTTCCATTGTTTGCACTGCTAATTGGTCTAGTGAGCTGTCTTTATTCTGTTCGGGTAATGTACCTTCAGCTTCTATTTTCCGGAATCTTTGAACCAATTTGTCCAAAGGTTCTTCTTCAATATCTTTCCGGCAGACATGGTAAATGAATGGTTGGCTCGGGGGCTTTTTGTGTTCATTGTTTTATGAGATAGCTCGTACTCTCCACCGAGAGTCCAACCAAGCTTTGTTTTGACGCCGAATGGACGCTTTTTTCTACCTTAGATTACATCGACTCGATATGTGAAGGCAAAGGTATTGACACCAAGAAGGGCGCCTATTGCACCGTTGGCTATGTCAGGGAAATAAATGTGACTAAGTTCCTTGAAGGTGTCGCATAATTGATTGAGTTCAAGAACGTCAGCGGGTGAAACATTGAGACATGGCGTGCTATAGGCTCTTGCAATGCTGAATTGCTGATTGACTTTGTCAAAAGGCGTTACTGTCACTGCTTCACTTATTTTGGACAGTGGCATTTCATGTTCAGTGTTTAGGTACAGCAAAGTGTTGATGCTTGTGCTTCGCAGGGAAGCTCAAGAAAGCTGGTAACTTTATCCAGCAGGAAGGTGAACTGGCTTCCGGGGTCGATCAAGGCGTAGGTATCAAACACTTTACTTCCGTTTACAAATGAAACTGGTATTATTTGTAGTTGTTCATACCATTCAGGAGGAGGAATTGTATTTCAGTTGATACTGAAGTTTTGGGTCGGATTCGAAGCATTCAAATGGGCGCGTTGAATATTTTATTGCTGTGATTGTTGTTGACAAGAGAACGATTGACCATATCTTGTGTGCTGGCTCTTTTAACTGCTGACAGTGTCAGTACTTTTGTTTTGGTTTTGTTGTTGAAAGGATGGCGGTGTTTGGGGGCTTGCTAGATTTTGTGTCGGCTGATTGGGATTGCTTGTTGAGAAAGCAGCGGTGGGCCGCTTAACTTGTTTCGAAGGATCATGCAAAGTTGGGTGGTTAAATCCTTTACATTTTTGGCATCGTTTTGTGGAAGGACATGACTGCTTAAAAGTTTTGTTGCTTCAACAATTCGAGCAGAGATTGTTCTTGCTCACAATGTCATACCTTTGGTCTGGCGCACATTTTTGGTATTCAGGGCATGTTGCGAGTATTGACTTCCTTTGCATTTCTCGCAAGACTTGTTTGACTGATCAGCATCTTTATGCAGAAGAAAGGGTGTTTGACCATACTGGTTTGCAGGGCGACGTGAGTGCAATGAATTTTGTTTCCAATTGTTTTGTGAATTATTTGAAAATTGATTCATAGCATTGCTGTTCCTATTATCGTTGTTGTTGTTATTTCGGCTAATGTTATTATTGTTTTGACCGAAATGGTTCCAGTTCTTAAACGGCTTAGTAACATTTTCTCTGTTTATTTTGTCGTATACTTGGGCATGTACTTCAAGCCACTTCTGAAAATCAGAGACGGTTGGTTGATTACCAATTGATGTTTTTGTATACTCTGTCCATTTTATCAGAATCTTATGTGGAATTCTTTCTTTTGCCTTTTTCATCAATGTTGAACTTTGCAAGTCAGCTTTAAAGCCTAAATATTCAAAAGCTTGCACTAAGCATTTGAGAAAAGAAGCAAAAAATACAAAATTCTGTTTGTTGTAGTCATTGTTCGGACGCCAGGCTTCCAGTTGATTGATGAAAGCGTTCACAACAATGCTGTGATCTCCAAAGTGATCCATAAGCTCTTTCAAAGCAATCGCGTAGTAAGCTGGGTCACACGAGTAGGCTCGAATTTTTTCTTTGGCTTTTTCTACGACCGAGTTCTGTAAGTATGTTATTCGGTGTGTATCCGTAAGGCTAGTATTATTGTGAACTAGGTTGAAAAAATTGTTTATCAACTCATGGTATTTCTGTGGATTACCATTGAAATTTGATATTGTTATTGGTGGAAGTTTAATGGAACTTTTGTTTGTGTTTTGTAAATTAAAATTGTTTTCAAAGGGGATTGTTTCTGTTTGTATTTCAGTTCGTGGCTGAAACAATTGCTTTCCAGGAAAAGACCAATTTGGAATTTGTTTCGAATTTCCCGAAAACTTTGGTTGGCTAATATGTTGAGTAATGGTGGAATGAATGGCTGTTTGGTAGTTTGTAAATGGATTTTCCGGAGTAAGCGGAAAATTAAGTGGCTGAGATGATGTTTAGCAAACAATGTTGGTACCTTGGCTGTTGAGTGTTGTATTTGGGGGGGGGGGCGAAAACAAATCCATAGTTTGGTTCTTCCGTTTGATTTCCATTGCTAAAATGAATTCCAGTTGGGTAATGTAGATTCTGAAATAGTTGGGAAATGTTTGTTTGCGCTATTGTTGGTAACGACATTGCTGACGCCAATTTTCCACTGCTCTGGTTTTCACTTATTGGAACAGCTGAAAATGGAGTGTTTGAAACGGTTTGTCACTCTATTTGTTCCTTTCTCTGAATGAAATTGATGCTGAAGCATTTGCTCATTTCAATTGCTTGAACTTGATGTTTGGTATATGTTGGTTTTGTTAACTGAGCTGTTATGTTGAAGTAAGTTTTGTAAATCTAATGCAAGACGTTGTATGCTTTGATCTTCTCTTTTGTTATTTAAGGGAACAGAAGACCTTTCTTTTGGTCTGACTGTGGCAGTTGCTGGTTGATTCATTGGCATATCAGGCAATGTGATCAACTTTGAACTAGAGAACTGGTTCAATTCTCCAAATGATGAGTGAATTAATTCCGGCTGGTTATCAATAGATTCAACAGGAAATATAACTGCAGTTTGATTCACTGGAAAGTTGGGTTGTTGAAGTGAAGCAAACTGGTTAAAAGTGTTTTCTTGCTCTCTGAGAACAACATTGTGTTCTGGGAATTGAGGATTACTCAAGACAAATCTTTCCTGAATGTTTGCTCTGGATAATAGGGTTGATGCTGTTGTTGGGGCTGCTAACAACGACATTGATTGATTTATCTGTTCAACCGTCATAGAATTTTTTACTGATTCTTCAGTCAATTCTCTGGTATTCTGCGCAAATTGTCTGTTGCTCTGAAAGAATTTTACGAAGAGGTTGGGTTTATTTTCTCCCTGCGGAAGGAAAAACGATGGTTTCACCGTTCTTGGGGGCACTGGAGACGAGACATCGCTGACAGGGTACTTTACTGTCATGCTGTTTTGCTCTGAGTTTTGGGAAACCAGTGTCAATCGATGCAACTCGAGTTGTCTTCTTGAGTACTGTGAGACGCAGCTGATGTCATCGCGCACTCGAGTTGATGATTGACTCAATTGACCATCATCGTCGAGACTGTTGACTTCTAGTTCCAAATTTTCTAGACGAGAGATCAAGTTCGATTGACGTTTCGTGACTGAGTTTAGGCTACTAGAGCTTACTTTTTCCATCATGATACTGTCAAGGTTTGTCTTCAGCTTTTCAACGCTCTCCTTGATTTTGTTGATCAACAAAGAAAGAGTGCGGAAGCTTTTTCTCTGCTCAACGGATGTCTGTAAGAGATCAAGCTGATTTTTCATGTTGAGCTCAGTCATTTTGAACTTGTTCAATGTGTATTGTAATTTCTGGCTGTTTTTTTGTCATCTTGATGAACCGGCTGTAGTCAACTCGTAATGGTTCTGTCGTATTTAAAGTAAAGGTAAAGAACGGCTCTAAATTTACGGAGCAACTTTTTTGGTAAATTAAAAATCTTTTAAGTTTATGTAGGCTAATCAGCCTAGCTTTTTTCATTCAAAAGTAGCGACGCAACTTTTCACGAAAACAAGAGTCCTAAATGTGTTTTTTTTGGTGCTAAATCTAGCTAAAAATTTGCTTAAAAAAAGGAAAACTAAGCGTTCGCGCGTGTGTACCGTTGATTTGCTGAACAGGACCAAATAATTGTGTTCAATTTTTTTTACATATATGACTTTGCAACAATTCTCCTGTAAGTTTTGTTCTCCTTTAATCACAATCAAGGAACCAGAAGAATTTTAGGAGTGTTTTCTTTTTTTTTTGCGTGTGGAGTTTTAGGAACAAATAAAATCTAAAAACCAAACAAACTAAATCTATATTGATACTTCTGCAAAAAAATAATTTTTTTTAGAATTTAAAATGCGGTGCGACGAGGCAACGTGAGCTACAGAAACGCAGAGAAAACTGGTTTGCTTAAATGCTGGGTCTACTTTGAAGCTCTTTTCCAAGAAACTCTGTTTTGCTATTCTTATGAAGTTAAGGACAACTGCTACCATTAAACTGCTTGTATTCGTTTCTGGATAATATCTGCCACCTATGAATTGCTCATTTTTACTTTGGTGGCTACTGCGACTCAAAGGAAACACACTCCTCTTCAGTTGGTGACTACTGAGGCCAAAGGGGAAAAAGGGACTTCTTTCGGCAACTTCTGAGACCGCGGACAAAAAAGAAGAGACGTTTGAGTTTTGCAACTTAAAGGAACTATATGCGTAAGCAAATTTGAGTGGTGAATTATTCGAGAGCGTTTGATTTACTTCTTTTTGAGAAAAAAAAGAAAATAGATCTTATCTTCTCTTTTTTATTTCTCTTGAGAAGGTATTTTCAGTGTATACTACTCAATTAACTAGATGCTCGGCTAGTAGTATGCCAAATGAAAACAAAATAAGTGTAAATGGCGGTTTTTCTTAGGAATGCATACTACCCCATTAACTAGGCTCGCGGCCAGTAGTATGCAATTAAGATCAAAGAAAAACACAAACCTTTTTGCAGGTTTTTTTTGTCAGAAGCTTTTCAGGAATTTTCTGTCTGTTTTTTTTTTGGTTTTCCAGAATGGTTATATAAATTCCAAGCTTGTTTTGTGATGAACTGAGGAGGTTTATCAAATAGCTCATTTTGAAAATTGATTGATTTTTTTTAATAAGAAAAAAAGTTAGAAAAAACGTTTTTCGATTTTTATATAACAGAGAAACAATTTGGCCACTTTTCTGTTGCTTCTTTGCAGTTTTGCAAGGGGATGAAATAAATTTTCAGCTTGCTTTCAAACAAACAGAAGGGGCTTTTCCGAACGCTTTCTTGTTATCTACTGAAAATTTCTAATAAACGTTAGAAATATGTTTTTCCGAAGTTTTTAAGTAAAAGAAGCAAATTTGCAAATTTCAAGTTGCCTCTTTACAAACTTGTGTATTCAATCAACTGATTTTGAAACTTGTTTTCCAACAAAACCAGGGGGGCTAATCAATGGGTTTCAGTGGAACTTTTAAATGATTCATTCAAAACGTTAGGAAAACGTTTTTTTGAATTTTTTGAGTCAAAGAAGCAATTTTTGTCAAAATTGAGTCGCCTTTTTTGTAGAATGTATAGCCGATAAACTGACTGTGACGCGTGTTTTCTGACAAACCTAGGGGGGCTAATCAGTGGGTTTTTTGAATTTATTAAAAAGTTTTCATTAAAACGTTAGAAAAACGTTTTTTGATTTTTTGTAGTCAAGGAAGCAACTTTTGTCAAAATTGAGTTGCTTCTTCACAAGATTGGAAAATCGATAAATTGATTATGAATCTTCTTTGCCAACGAACCCAGGGGGGCTAATCCATGGGATTTTTTGGTTTATTAAAAAGTTTTCATTAAAACGTTAGAAAAACGTTTTTTGATTTTTGACGCTCAAAAAGGCACTTTTGCGACTTTTTCATTTTTTGAGCAAAAATTTTACGTGCAGTTTTGGTTCTTTTTCGTTAATTGCTGACTTGTAGTTTATCATGGCTTTTTCATTCATAAACCATCAACAAAAGCTCGTTGGGGGACAATTTTTGTGTGTTTGAGATTTTTTTGTCGCAAAAAAATCACGTTTTTTTTGGATACGTCTAACCGGGGAAAGGACTTCTAAGGTGATGTCTGGAACCTCAGGCGATCATCTCTTGGTGACGTCTGTAACCAGAAAAAAATGTCAGGCCTTCTTGGTCGGGTGACGTCTGAAAACCCTTGAAAAAAAACTCTTTGTCTTTGGTTGGCTCGTCTGCAATAAGAAATTCTTCCTCTGTCGTAGTCTTGGATATCAGTCTTGGGGTGTGCTCATGCCCCCTCTTTGTTTAAAAAAAATTAAATTACATTCAGAAGGAGGTTCTATGTCCTTTTTATCAAGGCGGAAGGTTGCCAAAATTATGTTTTTAAAACATATCTCTAGTCTAATCATTCGTTAAAAGAG
>NC_134472.1:21476625-21671625 GCF_964194025.1 Convolutriloba macropyga
CCCCTCGCGCCACCCCCGATCCCCCCCCCCCGTTTAGCTTCGAGGTAATTCGATTCAATAATATCAAAGTCTTGTATTTTAATAACACAACGCAGAAAATTTCACCCTATCAGAACCCCCTCCCCCTCCCCCTCCTCCGTTAATTTGGACTTACGTTTGTGTGTTATACTTTTAGGGAACAATTATGATACCTAATTTTGTAATTTTTGAAAGCTTTAACTTTGAGCAAGTTTCTGTTTTTCACATCATTTACCCCTTTCTTACAAATACAAAACATTAACGGCAATTTGTTCGAACTTTTCTGCATAATTAGCCCGAAAAACCAACCCTGGTTGAACTGACATACTTAAGCGTGGTTTTTCTGAAGTTGAGAGATTTCGTCGTTATTTTCAAACTGAAGTTAAATTGAGAGAAAATTTTGGATTATTATAACGTAGTTATCGGCTATCTCTGCAGTCGGCTGGTTTTGTTTTTCGAATTGATGTACACAATATCCACCCCCCCCCCACCACCCCCACATCGTTAACAGGGTTCGCAGCGGAAAACTCTCAGTGACACATGTTATTCACGTGAAGTACACCCTTATAAACAGCGATGTTGGTATTTTTTGTAAGTTGATCATTTTGCTTTTCAATTTTGTTCAGAAAGTTGTCAAACATTTGTTCAGATTTTTGCTCAAGTAAGTTTTAGCTTTGAAGGTAAATATACAATTCATTTGGCTTGAAAAGGGCTCTGTTTCAGTAAAAACTAAAAGTCGGAAAAATGTCTTCGCAGTTTCGGTATTTGAGGAATTTAAGAACCCTTCAAATAGGCGCTTGACTGTAAATTAAAATCAGAGCTCACCTTTAAACGTGAGACCTTTGAGAGCTACGTGTACAATTTCAGTGTGGAGCGGGTTAAAATTTTTACAAGCACGAAAACGTAATCGACAAAACTCAAAATTGAAAGTTGATTTCTTAAGTCTGAGCAATTAAGCATATCGAAAAAACCGCACGTGCGAATTGCAAGTGGAGCCCAAAAAATAAATAAATAAATAAATTTTTTCACAGCCCCAGGCAGACGCCATCACAAAAGCATGTACAACAATTTTCCATTTTCGCGGTCAAGTAAACAATGCTGCTATGTTGCAAAAATTATTTTAAAAAATTGGTCATTTGAGTAACGATCGGGTTGATTCTTACATATAAAACTCTTGTTACACTCTTATAGGATGCACTTTATTAGAACACTTATGTTCAGTTTTACAAAAATTATGTTCAGTTTTACAGAATCCAAAAAAATGCTTGCTTTGTATAAAAAGACCTTACAAAATTAGCTGTTTTGTCATTTTTTAAATCTGTTTTGTGCTCCGTCTGAAAAAACTTGACAAAATTTGTCTCCTCAGCTCTTATTTGATCTGTTTCCGAAGAGTTTATGGTATGAACCGTTTTCGACAATAATACAAGGTTCTATTTGCATTTTGTAAAATTGCTGTAGTCATTGCTTTTTGCGTGCAATTGTTGAGCGCGAACGACAAATACGTAATTCGGAGAAACAAGAGCAAAATTATCGAAAATTGCGTTTTTTTTACAGAACAAACCTTCAAATTAGACAATAAAAATTGAAATCTATATCTTTGTGTAAGATCTTTGCTTGGGTAAGCGGTAAAATCAGAGACTTTTTAACCAAACTAAGTAAAGCAGTTTCTTTTTTCTCACATTATTTGCCTTTTTCTGCCTTTCTTACTAAATCAAAAGATTAACGGAAACTTTTAAAACATTTTTGCATAAACAGTCTTTAGCCCCAACTCGGGTAGAACTGATGTTATAGATTTGATTTTCAAGTAAAGGGATATTTGTTCATCTGCAATTTTTTCCATCTGAAATGAAGGGAGAAGAAATTAGGTTAAATATAATGTACAGTTTTAGGCTTGTTTTCTATACAGCCGGCTTGTTTGTTTTTTTTCAAATTGATGCGCACGTCGTTTAGCTCCCCCATCACCCATCGACATCACTAGCAGGGTTCCCCGGTCCAGGCGGCAATTTTTTATTCTTGTGACAGTCACTTTTAGTAACGGCGATTTTGGTATTTTTTCTAAGTTCATCATTTCGATTTCCAATTTGGGTCAAAAAGTTGGAACTCAAAACCGTGGTCAACCTCGGCCCAAATGGAAGGCAAACAGAATGAGTGAACAAATCCAGACCAAATTTTTGTAGTACCAGTAACTCCCACAGAAAAGCCCTCATGCAACTGCACCATCATGAATGAGAAAAGAAAAATCACCTTCTGATCTTGACCTCCAGTCACTGAGTTTTTAAGGAGTCCAATTAACCTTTTTTTCACAAGATCGCCAGCAGGTTCGATGAATCACTCACCTGGGCCGGCAGGAATATGAGCAGCATGTGAATGCTAATCGTATAATCGTAATAATCAAGCAACTAGCCCTGTGATAACAAACATACAGAATATCAGGTTGCGACATCCATCTCTGAACCGTGGAATATTTATAAACTTCCAAAATTGATGAATGATCTCCAAATATGCTAACAGTGCTTCAAAGTTGCATTTAGCCCAAATTTACCCGGGTTATTCTTAGTGCAGTATAACTTCTGAACTAAATTACACTTTGCGGTTCGAAATGCGGACAATTTTCTGTTTGAGTCCTGTGAAACGATAATGATTCTTAACTCATTTGCTAGTGAAATTCAATCATTCAAGAAATAAATTTGCTCCAATTTTGAGACCGGTATAAATTTTTTGACCTTTTTAAGGCAGGTGAAAAAGTAGTTTTCTTGCTCAAAATAATTTTGGAGGTGTTCGCTCTTCGAGTCAATTCAGTATCTTGTTTACGTGATTTTGCACCTCGAAATAGCCAGCTCTAAATTGTCGCAAATTGCCAGAAATGACAGCATTTCGTCGCCAATGCTACAATTTGAGCAAGGAAATTTGGTTTCGAATGTCAGCAGTGTCCGCATGTTTTAGGATTAGGCTCTATAGTTTTTCGCGGATGACAATGGCATATAGGAAAATTGTTCAAACTTGCACAAAAATGAGAATATTCACCACTGATATCCGCGATTGCGGTATTCGATGACGAGCGAGAAATGCTGACAGATTTTTGTCACTATTGTTTGGATATTTATTTCACAACTACTCGCGCTAAGGCAACTACTTTCCGCGATTTGAGGGTCACTATTTTCACCTTTTTTGAGGTCTTTGTTAATATTATCCGCATCGCTATTGTCCGCAACTCTAAAGTCACTATTATCCGCGATTATTCGCAATTTTAATGTCACTATTATCTGCGGCTGATAGGTTCAAATTATCCTTTTTACTTCAATTGTTTTGAATAGCATCAGATTTTGTTTCAGATCGAAAGAAGGGAAACTTTTGTCCCTAAAGATTCGGGATAGATTCTAAATGCAAAAGCTGATGAAAAACACTAAAACAGAAAAAAACTTCTACAATTGACTGGTGAACAATGGCTGACAAACTATGACAGATTTCGTATTGAAGTCCCTGCTTAATTATTTTCTCTTAAATCAATAACAAATGAAAATAAGTATACCCATATAATTTGTTTTTTGTCAGCTGAATCTGAGAAAAACCATCTGAGAAATCCTATTGTTAATATAAATCAATTTAGTCATAATGCTCACGGTATCGATGGATGATGAACTTTAATAAAAAAAATGATGAATTGAAATTGATGAACTTAAAAGAAGAAAAACAAGTTATGTGGAAACAAATCAATCAAGAACTTGAACAGTGAAGGAAATTATGACAAAAAACATAGAGCAAGTAGAAAAAAGTTGAAAAAAAATGAAAGGTGTTAATTCAAGCTTTACTTCTTCTTCGGCCGACACTTTTTTTGAGTTTTCTTTGGAGTGCTCACTAGTTCAGTTTTCTTTTTTTTCTCATGACCAGGGTAATAGGGTCTCATTTTCTGCCTCAGCTCCGCCTCTGTCAAAACGAGCGATTGAAACTTCCGATGTGTCCGAGATGTCATTAACCATTGACTGCTTCGTTGAAACAGGCAAAAAATCAAGAACCTGATTTTTAAAGCCTGTTGAAATTTCGTCCCATGTTATCACCTCACCTTCATTTCTCTCAGCTTGTTAAAAGAAGAAACTATTTTTAACTTTGTAAACCAATGATAAGTTTGCAGTACAAATTCCCATCACTGCAAAAAAGAGCACCTAGTCTCTGAAGAGCAAATTCTTTATCCCGAAATCCAGCACTGACCGATTTTTGTTAAAAATAATCATTAGACCCAATTTATCTATAAATAGAAACAGCACTGAGGAATTCTCGTTAGATTACTCATTAGACCAGATTCATCTATAAAATGAAATAGCATTAGAAATATTATAATTAAAATAATTATAAGACCAATTTTACATACGAGGTGAACCAGAGATTTTCATTAAATAATCCTTGAACCAATGTTATCTATAAAATGAAACAGTACTGAGTAATCTGTATTAAATGAATCCGACGCTAATTGTAATTAAATCCAGTTTTTGATGCTTCAATGAGTGCTGGACGCCATTAAAATGCTCACTGTTGAGTCCGATTCACTGTCAGCTGATATAAATTAAATTTGAAACTGGTGTGTGTTAATTGCAGCTTATTCTTTTTACGCTTTAATCTATAAAAATCGCGGACAACGCTGACAAATTTCCTTCAATATTTTGTAATTGAACAAAATAATCAATGGCCGCTAACCAAATTCAGAGCGAAACGTGAATTTGAAATTACGAAAAAGCATGATCAGGCATAGATTGGTGACATAAAAACAAGATCTTTACGCGATCAGTGACAAAATCTTGCAAGGATTGTCGTCAATTTTATCGTCACTGGTCCAAAATTTAACCAAATTTCTTCTACTCTGTAAGTAGTGACAAAATGTTGTCACTCGTTTTCGCAATCGCAGACACTGCTTAATTTGTAAGATTGGCGACCTAATGAGAGCTCAATTTGTGTTTTCCATTTTTTGACATAAGCGATCCACCTGCTGGTTACATAGAGTAGTTGTTTCATAGTTGAAGGCTGCTAATTACTTGTGCTCCCGTTGTATTGGGTAATTCTTCGAGGGCGGCATGTATTAAGCAATAAGACTTGTAAATTGTAAATTTCTACTTCGGGAGATTTTAGAGAGAGATCATTACTGATAATCAGTGCCGGAGAGAAATGACTTCATCTGCTCATCTCACAGTCAATTTCGTGGTCTGTACCACTTGCCTGTTGATGGCAGCGGAGAAAAGTGAGGCTGTTGAACCAGATACAACTAATTATGGTTCCGTTGGACGTAGTAATTGGGCTTTTATTTTTGACGAAGAATCATTTCCTCAATCAGAGAATGACCAAAAGTTCGTTCCAACTGATTTCGCAGGGGTCCCAAATTTGTGTCGTGTCAACAACCAGGTTAGAATATTCGGATCTTTTCCGTTTGCGACCCCCCTCCCCACGTTGCAGAGCATGCTAAATAGCTATTTAGTGTCACTAAATAGTGAATCATTATATTAAAATATGGCACGTGCGTCTGAGGGTGCAAAAATTATGCACCCACTGAGCTGGGGGGAGGGAGGGCACAAACGGAAAAGATCCGAATGACCAATGTCAATAACATTTCAAATAGGCAGAATCTTGATCAGATTTTTGTTTCAGGCGAATGAAAGTTGTTTGAATCACACAGGTTAAGAGGCCAATAAATAGACCAATTGTTTCGTCAGGTTTATCGAATATTAACGCATAACTGGATAATGCCTAATTTTGTTGACAAACATTAAGGCTGTTTTCAGTGTTCGAAAACCAAAGAAGCTGTCAAAAACTGTTGCTTCACTTTTAGTACAGTAGAATTGAACATTTTCTCTGAAGTTTACAGTCGACAAACTCTGGACAACGCTTTTTTTAAAAAAACAGGGCGCATTTCGAACTGTCCTTAACTGGGCGACTGGTCATCAGGGACTTCCTAAAGATAGCCAGTCAGGATTGAGAACTGAAACCCAATCTGGAAAAGCCCCCCTGTTCCAGACCGATGAGAGGTCTAGGGGACTGAGACGACCCGGAGGTCAGTCAGAGATTTTTGGAGGTGATGATTGCGAGTGTGATGATGCAGTAAGGTTGCTGCTGTTGATGCTGATCTTCATCCTTGGGAATTGATAAACAAAATAAACAAAAACTCTCTTCTGAATAATGAATTGGGTTTTGGGAAGTGCTTACAAGGGGGTCAGGTGGAGTGGGGGGGGGTGGCGGGTGAACAATTTTTTGCAAGGCGCCCGTTACTGGATGCAACAATATACACAGGGTGGGGCACCACACGCCCCTTTTTTCACCGACTTTGACTCTTTTTCCCCCATTTTCCACAGAAGTTCCCCCCCCCCTTGTACCCTTAGTTCTAAGGACCACTTGGTTTCTGCAAAAGGTGGCGCTACATTGCTCACATAGGCTAACGAACATGAACGGGGGTGGGAAACAGTTCAAGGGTTTCTTCACATTTTGGAAAAATTAAAACAATTCCACGGCAGCGTGCATGTATACACCCAGTAAGGGATGCAGGTTCACTTGAAATAAAATTAGTAATTTTTTACCCTGCCTCAATCAAGTTTTCCCTGCTATGGGTAGTAGTAGATAAAACAGGGAAACCAGCCACCAGCAAAATTTGTTCCTTTTCTCCTAACGCTAATCGCGCACGTCGAATGGAACAAATTTTACTGCTTGCTGGTTTCCCTGTTTTATCTACTACTGTATATTCCTTCTATATTCACTTCTTATACAATTAAAAACTATCCTTTCTTGTCTCACTTAGTGCAAACCACTAGTACAGAGTTAAGCTGGTAATTAACCATTATCAGACGGATAGTTCGGGTTCTATCCCCACCGACTCCGGTGGACGTATCCCAGTACTAGTATAAAACTAACAAGCACGTAAAACCAACTTGCGAAAATGAACTTGAATAAAAAAGAAAACTTGAACAAAAAAATGAAAATATTAAAATAATTAAAATTTTCTCATATTCCCCTAATCAATATTTAACCAATCTAAAACTAAAACTTCCTGTCTCACTTGGCGTAGTGGTTAAATCATCGAGTCTAGTTAAGTTGCTTTAGCAAACGGAAGGTTTGGGGTTCCTTCCTCACTGACTCCAGTGAACGTCCCCCGATTGGCGATGCCGCCTTTCAGGATTCTGATGAAAAAAAAACTATGAAACTAAGTGAGATAAAAAAAAACAAAAAAAACCAATTTCACAGTTCTTAAAAAGGATGATCCCTGCTGTGAGACTGTATATGGGACACACTGTGATGGGTATACAGTCAAAAAAACTGAGATTGGTGGAAACACAGTGATAAGTGTTTTTTTTTTCAATGTAACTTGCGAAAATTGGTGACGCCTCTGCGGGGATCGGTGTAAGGACCTTCAATCTTGGTCCCCCAACCGCTTCACGGATAACTTGTACACAAAACCGGCGTAACTCTAAATTTTTATGTTAAATCTTTCAGCATATTCCTTGAATCTATCTTTGGTGAGTGTATATCTATATCTATGTAAATAAATACATAATCTACACTTAGAATTTTTAAATCTAAATCCACTGATGTGTTGATTTTCTTTACACATAATACAAGTTATATATAGACTGGGATCATTATAATGTATATTCATATGATTAAAATAATCTCTTTTCTTAAAGTAACCTTTACAGATATAACATCCAAATAAACTATCTAAACATTTATCACAACATTTTCTCCATGATTTATATTTACAATCACTACATTTTACTGATGTAGACATTTTCAATTTGTATGTTTTCAAAAATGAAATTTTTGTCTATAAAAATAAAGATGTCTAAAGTAGAAAACGTAAACTTTTGTTATATTTGTGATTTGGCCTTTGAAACAAGGAAACAATTTGCCAAACATAATTTAAGTGATGAACACTTAAATATGGCAAGAAAAGAGTATGAGGATGAAGTGGAAGATCCGCAAAGCGGCTTCTCCGATGAAATCTTGGAGAGGGTGTATAATCCGGATGAAGATGACTATGTTTTCAAACCCAAAGATAATACTAAGGATATTATTAGAACTGAAGCTAAAACTAAAACTAAACCTAAAACCGTAGACAACATCTACACCAGAATTAAGTATGAATGTAAAGAATGTCATGAAGAATTTAGGAATAAAATAGCTCTAACTACTCATTCATATAGTCATAATCGCAAGTATTTAGAAAACACTGAATACTTTGATATAAATTCTAGCCAGAACATGAAA
Organism: Convolutriloba macropyga; assembly: GCF_964194025.1. Taxonomy (NCBI): domain Eukaryota; kingdom Metazoa; phylum Xenacoelomorpha; order Acoela; family Convolutidae; genus Convolutriloba; species Convolutriloba macropyga. Next base: position 21,484,882 of record NC_134472.1, read on the forward strand.
GAATTTTATATTACTGATAAAGCTGGAAATTACATTGAAGATATAGATGAAGCCATTAATAACTCATTAGAAGGAATTAAAAACTGTTACCAGTATAGAAAAGTTAAGAGTTTTAAATATAAGATTACAGTCGAGTGTGATTATAAGAAGAGAACCAAAGTAGAAGTTAAAATTACAAAAATATTTTTCAATACTGACTACATTAATAATAATGAGATTTATGAAAATGGAGACTTCGCGGATTGGCTAAACTTCGAAAAGGAAACATATGAAGGTTATGGTTATGATTTCGAGTTTCTTGGAATAAGAAGTATTCAGTTGAACATTGAACCAACTAAAGCATCTATTGGTACCCATATAGATTTACCAGCTGATCTCAAAAACTCTAAATCGATATTGAATATACGAAGTTATAAATACAATTGCTTGCAACTAACTATTACTGCTTGGCTATATCCTGCCACGCACCATACAACTCGAGAAAGTAAATATGTAGATAAACTTATTGAGCCAAGACAAAAACATGAAGATGACTTCGGATATATATTAAGAATACAGAAATTATATAATATTAATATTTGGTTATACACACCTTGTGGTGGGGGTAAAGTAGAATTGTTTAAACCAGTGGATGACTTCAATAAAGATAGAAAAGATGTAAGAATACTAGTTTGGAGTAATGGACAAATAGAACACTGTGCTCTAATTAAAAACATAGAAACCTTGTTAGATCGACCAAATAGAATGAATCACAAATTCTATTACTGTGATAGATGTACATATTGGTTTGATTCAAAAATTAAATATGACAAACATGAATGCAACAACTCATTCAAACCAGTGATTGTTTGTCCTAAGAAAAAACATATTACTTTTATAAATGAACACAAACGTCAGAATATAAAAAATACTATAACTGCCGATATAGAATGTTGCATTGTTGAAGTCTCAACTAATGATAGTAAATATGTAATAGCTGAACATATTCCAATAGCTGTGGGTTACACCTGGCAAGGTAACTTCAAGCACTACTTCGGTCTTGATTGTATCAAAAGATTTGCTGGAGATCTGTTAGAAATAGAAACTGAGAATAATTTCAAACATTATGAAAAGATGATATTCACAGAAGAAGATAAATTATACCATGAAACTAATAACACTTGTCATATCTGCAGCAAAACATGTATTAATCCGCGAAGCGGTTACACCGATAAAGTAAGAGATCATTGTCATGAAACTGGTATATATAGAGGACCAGCATGTAAGATATGTAATCTGAGGTATAAACAACAAAACTTGATTCCTGTAATATTCCATAATGGCTCTGGCTATGACTTCAACTTACTATACAGTGAACTCTTCAAACAGAATAATGATAAAAGAAAAGTAGATAACATACCACTAGCTGCTGGTAAGTCTAAGATGTTTAGCATTGGTTGTCTCAAATTCTTAGATAGTTATAACTTCTTAGCTATGCCTCTAGATCAAATGGCAAAGATATATGGATGTAAAACTAAAACATTATATCCATATGAATACTTTGGTTTAGACTCCTGGGGAACCACGACAAAGTCGTATGACAGCGAAGCTGCCAATGGTAGCAAAGCTACCTACCAAGAAGTTATAGGTAATTTGAAAATAGAAGACTTCAAATCCTCACTACATAATAAATTACCAACACAAGAAGAAGTAGATAACTTTAATAATGAAAACAGTCCTAAAACTGGTAAAGATCTAACTATAGAGTATTTACAGAATGATGTTGAAATATTAGACTATTGCATGAATGAATATGTTAAATTAAGCATGAAAGAATTCAAGCTCAATCCACTACATTACGTTAGTCTCCCAGTTTATAGTTTTGATTGTTGGTTAATGTCAAGTGGTGTTACACTAGATACATTGCAAGATAAACAAATGTTAGATGATTTTGTTGGAGCAAAGAGAGGTGGTATATGTGGAATAATGGGTGATAGATATATTAATAATCGTCGAAGGTCCATATGGTACATAGACGCAAACAACCTATATGGTTATGCAATGATGCAAAAGTTACCTTATAAGGATTTTGAGTTTATTACTACTACTACTCTAGATCCACGAAGTGGTTACACCAATCCGCCAAGCGGGTTCCTCGATGTAATATTGAATACTCCAGATGATAGTGATCATGGTTATTATATAGTTTGTGATATTGATTATACTAATGAATGTAAAGAGAGAACAGAGCAACTAGCACTAATGCCTAATAAGAGAAAGATAAATGATAATGAATTAGGTTACAAGGAAAGAGATGGGAGCGAAGCAAGATCCGCGAAGCGGTTACACCGATCAGAGAAATTAATCTTAGATCAAAACAACAAAACAGAATATATGGTTCATTATAGGATGTTAAAGTTCTATGTTAAGATGGGAGTAAAAGTAACAAAAATACATAGAGTAATTAAATTTAAACAAGACTACATATGTAGAGATTATATACAAAACAATACTAACAAAAGAGCAACAGCTAAAACTGAAGCAGAAAAGGATGTAAGGAAATTAATGAATAACCCACTATATGGAAGAATGTGTATGAATCCTCTGCATTTCTTTCAAAGCAAGTTCTTGCATGATGAAGAAAAAATAATGAAAAGTGTAAGTAAACCAACATTTAAGAATATAACTAGATATAGAGATTATAGCCAAATAGAATATATAAAGAAAAAAATAGAATATAGCTCACCTGTATATGTGGGAGTAACAATACTCGAACTAAGCAAATTACACATGTATGATGTATTCTATAATATTCTACAACCATCCCTCAAAGATCTAACACTTCACTATATGGATACAGACAGTTTTGTATTAAGTTATAGTGAAGGCAAAGTTAGTGATGAGCATATGGATCTATCCAATCTCGAAAAACCAATCAAGACAAATAATAAAGTCCCCGGCAAGTTTAAGCACGAGCTTGGGAGTAGGATTATTGAGGAATTTATAGTCTTAACACCTAAGACATATAGTTTGGTTACCCACGGGCAGAGCCCGTTTAAAGATAGCCCAAAGAATACTAAAGAAAAAGGAATAAAGAATTATAATAATGCTAAACATGAAGAGTATTATGATGCATTAATGAATAATATACAGAGAACAGTAGATGAATGTAGAATACAAAAAGTTGGTAATAACATGACAACAACAAAAACAACTAAGATTAGTTTAAATATATTTGATGATAAAAGGTTTTATGTAAATAACATTAAAAGCTATCCTCACGATGAGAATCTATATCTATTCAAAAGAGATCTAGTAAAAAAAATCTGTGCAGCAGATTTAAATTTAAACAAAGATCTACTTATCTGTGAAACAGCTTCGCTGATAAATAATATTAATGAGCTAACCATTAATGATGATAGAAAGTTAATCCTCGCTGCAATTACACTATATAATGATTTATTATAATTATAAAAAATGACTAAACTAGAGAAACTTATAGAAATGAACAATCTAGAAAAACAAAACAGAAGAAATAGATTAGACGATAAATTAAAACAACAAGAGTATTATGGTGAAATAGAAGAGTTATTTGATCCTTTAACTAAGACTAAATGCAAACAATGAACAGAATCTAGCATTAAGTGAACAAACATTAAGAGCAATAGATTGGCAAAATCAAGAGTTGGATAAACAAACTAAGATGATTAGTGAAACTGCTTCGCAGATTGGTGAAATCGCTTCGCAGATCGAGCAAGTTGGTTCCCAGTTTAATGAAGCTTTAATGAAGTCCAATGGCAAAGCTGCAGAGGAAGCTCGAGATAAACCAGGAATGTTAGTAGATAAAGACACGGCTCAAATTATTAATTTGATGTCAGTTCAATCTAATCCCCAATTAAAGTTAAAGTTCGGAAATTTAGATATTGGTGAATTTGAAATGAATGGTGTTAAACTAATTTACCAAGAAAATTCATTTATAGTTAAGGATAATATATATGAGTTGTCAGATGAACTTATAAACTTTCTTACTAACCCTAATATAAAACATGGTGAAATCGAGGAAGATGAAAACAAAATAAAAAGGTTTTTAAAGGATATTAGATATGATTTAGGAAAAGGGGATAAGAAAAGTGCTAGATATAGAACAATAAAACGTATAATGGGAGTAAGAGATGATATATTTGGCAGAGGGTTAGATACCAACCAGCAAAGTTGTCACCACTACGTGGATCAGGGAACCTGCTTTGCAGATCCAAATAATTTAGTAGAAAGATTAGAATTATTAATACTAGAAACAAAAGCTGGTCATGACGGATTATATGATGAAATGCTAGATATATCTAGGCAACTATTATCTATGAATATTATTAATCAAGAACAACTAGATAATTTTGTTTTTAACTATGGTAAATGAATAATGATGGAAAAACAACAACAACTCCTAGCTAAAGAAGTATTCAACCCCCAAATAACAAAGTTTAGACGAGAAAGAATAATACCATTATATAAAGATGAAACATGGTCAGCTGATTTAATTGATAAGTCATCTTTAAGTAAATACAATAATAATTATAAGTTTATATTAACAGTTATAGATATATTCACAAAATACGCATGGGCTATTCCATTAAAGAATAAATCTGGTTTATCTATAACTAATGGCTTTAAATTAGTATTAGGCGAAAATCCACAAGGTGGCTCTGAAAGTAGAAAACCAGAAAAGTTATGGGTAGATAGAGGTAGTGAGTTTTACAATAAAACATTTAAATCTTTACTTAAGGAATATGAAACAGAACTATATTCTACTTATAGTGATTTAAAAGCTGTGTTTATAGAGAGATTCAATAGAACATTATTACACATAATAAATAAACCAATGTCCATCAATGGTGATGGTAATTGGGTAAATATATTAAATGATGCAGTCTTAACATATAACAATAACATTCATTCAACAATCAATATGACACCAGTTGATGCTTCTAATAATCCTGATAAGGTTAAATACACTTTTAATTTTAAGAATATTAAGCCAAATTTAAAGTTGGTGATTATGTTAGAAACGCAGATAAACGTAATATCTTCTCTAAGGGATACACTTCTAATTGGAATAGAGAATTGTTTCAAGTTAATGAAGTTCTAAAAACACAACCACCAACATATAAGATAGAAGATATTAATGGAGAGATAATAGAAGGTAAATATTATGAACAGGAACTATTGAAATCTGAGTTTGATTTTGAATCTAATAATAAAGTTTTGGAATCATTAAATATATTTCTTAAAATAAATAATGACAAGAAACAGATTCAATCAGGCTTAAAATCAATCAGGAAACTCACTTCTCGGATTAACATCAACAAACAACCTAACACTAAGTAAGGCTCGTGGGTTATTCCTAGAAGATAATGATAATATTGACATGAAGGATACCTATAAAATTACAAATGTACATCCTCCGTTAGATGAAAAGGATGTGGTTAATAAAGAGTATTGTGACAATAACTTATTATCCTCTTCTAATAAAATAGAAATTTTAAGTAGAAACATAACTGAACTAAGAAAAGGTGATTTTGATAAAGTTACAACTAAAACATTACAACTAAATGAAACACAAGTTAATGAAAATCTAATTAAAGAATTCATTAAATCAGCAAATGAAGTCACAAATGTTGTTAACTTTTGTAATAAAGTTGCTACTGATACTATCTCTAAATATAATCAATTAAAACAAGAGATTGATAATAATAAGTTTAATCAGAATGTTACCAACATACATTTAGATGATATGTTTACTAATGGTCTAAGGGAAATGAAAGAATACAATAAATCTCTTAGAGGTGTTATAGTAATATATATAATTTCTATACTTTTACGAAGTAAGTTACTTGATAATAAAGAGAAAGACAGACTTGAGATGCATTATGGATTTAAACAAGAAGATATAACGAAAGAAATAGAAAGTTTTTTCACTAATGAAAATGACCAATCTACGAAGTAGTTTCACTGATCCAACAGCACCGAGTGAGAGCTTACTGTATCCAGATTTATCATCAGTATCGGAACGGTTGATGCGCGAAGCTGCTGCTGTCAATGAACAGCAGATAAATGAAAAGATTCAAGCTAATAATAAATTTAACAATAATATTAACATTATAAAAGATATTAGAAATTATTATGAAACTGAAACTAATAATTATAATAAAAAGTTAAGTAGATATAAAAATTATATTAACGTAGCTGAGATAACAGAAATACTATTATCATCAATTGCAACAACAGCAACAACAACATCAGTTGCATTAACAGGTATAGGATTACCTTATTCTATACCCACAGCTTTTGCTACAGCAACTGTTTGTGGTTCATTATCAAAAACAAATAATACTAAAATAAGAAATAAAATTATAAAGTATTCACAAATGTATATTCTAGCTAAACAGTTTAGTGATAAATTTAATAAACTATATACTAAATCAATGAATGATAATAAAATAGATAATGATGAATATAATGAATTAGTCAAGGTATATGAGGATTATAAGAAGAACAAGAAAAATAAATTAAGTGTTTTTTTAAACTAAAGTTATTAGTTTTTAGTAATAACAATGTCTTTAGTAATAATAATATTAGTATAAATATATACCGATAATCATAATCATAAACATAAACATAAATATAATCATAATCAAATAATTATCTTTTCTTTGTACCTAAGTATAAACCTCTTCCTTTTTGTACTACCTTTATACCTTCACCAGTAGTTGCAAATTTAATTAAATCAGGTGTGGCTGATAAAGCAGCTCTAGGGTTTCTAGATGCCGCTGCAGTTCCTATTTTACTTGCAATCTCTAATGCTCTTATTGGATTATTAGCAACTTTCTTTCCAAAGTTAACTGTAGCTCTACCAACACTTTTAAAGAAATCTTTCAATCCCTCTGCTTCTATTGTTGCATCAGATACTGTCATTGATTTATTTCTATTACACTTAACACAATTACCTTTTAACATCTTAGTTCCTTTAGCTGAGATAACTCCTCTTATGTTATTAGTGCCACTATAATGTCTGCCACCAACACAATATGAATTGGTTTTGAACTTATTTAAAAGACTCATTTCTATATATAAAAAATAATGGAAGTTAAAAAGTATAATCCTTTTGTTGTTATGAATAAGTCTACGGGTTTCACCCGCGAGCGAAGCTCGAAGACTAAGCCTAAGACTGAGTCTAAGCCTACGGGCTCTGCCCGCGAGCGAAGCTCGAAGACTAAACTTGAAGCTAGAGGCTTATGGCGTAGCATGGACGGAGTCCTATCTCTAGAGAATAAAAAGAAATTAGATACTATTTATGCTAAAGGTTTTGTTAAGACTAGTAGGAAATAATGATAAGGACTTTAATTATAATTATATCTATGATATGATAAGCCTCTGGCTATCTGCGAAGCAGTTTCACTGATTAGTCTCTACGAGACTATATCAACCATCTTATTACCATCACTACTAACACTAATAACCTTTCTAGTTAATACTAATGCATGACATATAACATCGGCAACTGCAGCACTAAATTTAAAATTAAGTTGTATTGGTTGTGGACCTATATGATCACTTTGATATCTAGTATCAAATACATATATTCTATAACTACTTTTGAATGTTCTATGATTTATATACGGTTTTATATTATATGGTAGCCCATTATAATCTTTATTAAAGCTAACAATCTCTTTAAAAGCCTCATTATAATTGTAAGTGCCATAATTAATATTCATTCTATCTTCAGGATAAAACTCACTACCAATCTTACAATAACATTCAGTAACATACATTATATGAAATGTACTTGCATCATGAGTTTGTTCATTAACTTTATTATTTTCAAAACCAACTGTTATATATTGTGGTCTTTCCATACCACTTTCCATACCTAAATCAAACAAGAAGTTAGTAGCATTAGGTACGTTCTTATAAAATGTCTTTCTTTCATAATAACTGAAGTCTATATTATTCTTTTTATTTAATCCTTTCTGTACAATAATTCTATTATCATTACTAGGATCAATACTAGGCACACACCATGATATATCTCTAATTTCTATATTACCATCATTAGCTACTGCATCAGCACCAGCATTAATTCTATATAGAGCTCTATCATTATTATTTCTTTTTAATATTAGTTTAAATCCTAAACCATATATAATCTTTTTTAAATCATTCACAAAACCAAATAGATCACTCATCTTAACCATCATATACATATGACCTCGTTCGGCAGCAGCATGATCACCTTTAAGTTGACTATCTCTATTACCTTGATTTCTAACAAAACCACTCTCATATTCATCATCAGTACTAGTTAATAACTTATACATCAATAGATTAGGATGACAATGATCTATATATTCAATGGTCCTACCACCACTAGTTTCAAGTTTAACTGAACTAAACAATGCCATCATACCATAATTAACTAATCTAATATTAGCATTATTAGCAAATACACCCCCAGCATCATCTGATACAACAAACTCTATCTCTAGATATGAATCGTGTATATTTAAATGATTCTCTTCTCTATTGAGTATAATATTAATGTTAGTATTGATTGTATTCATTGTTGCCAGATTATTTGGTTTATACTTTATAATCTTACTTTTGTGTATATCATTATTATAACCATAAAATGCATCCAAATTAAAATCCATTTTTATTAGATAAAAAATGACTGACAATTTAATCACCGGAGGTGCAACTTCGTTGATCTTATGGGAACTACAAAAGATACATGATGCTTTAACTAAAACTAAAGAAGAACACACACTTAACTTTAGAATGATAAAGCCAACAGAAAAGTTTAACTTTAGTGAACCTATACTTAATAAAACAAAATTAGGTTTATTTAGATTATCAGTTTATAACTCAGTGTTTAATGTGAACAGAATGAACAATCAACTCATATATGATACCCAAGGTGAAACATGGTCAACTACCCGTCTTTTAGGTATTACACCAGGTGCATATGAATTATATGAAATAGTAGAATTAATAAAAGAAGAAACTAATGGTAATGTTATAATAGAAATTGATAAGAATACAATGAAAAGTTTAATGGAAGTAAAACAAGGTGCAATTAACTTTGACATAGAAAATTCAATAGCCCCATTACTAGGATTTAGAAAAATAGTTTATAATAAAGGTAAATATACATCTCAGAAAATTGTTGATATTATGGGTTTTAGTAATATTAACATTCATTGTAATGTGATATCTGGTGTTAAAGATAATGGTAAGGATACAGACATATTATATACTTTTAATCTAACTGAACCACCAGGTTACTTGATAAATATTATACCAACTAATATCTTATATCAAAATGTAACTAAAGATAGAATAGAATATATAGAGTTTCATATTAAATATGAGCATGGAAGACCTATAGACTTTAATGGTGATGTATTAAGTTTTACTTTACATCTGACATAGTCAGCTGGGCGAAGCCCCATCAGTGAAGCTGCTTCGCAGATCTGGTGTAACCAGCAACAACTTCGTTGATCTAATATAGTTAGCAGACGAAGGTCTGTTTGATTTAGTTACAGACTTAGACTTAGACTTTACTTAGACTTAGGCTTAGACATAGTCATAGATTTAGACTTAGACTTAGACTTATCTGCGAACGAGCTCCGCTTGTGGTAACCCAAGCAGGTTCCCTGATACTTAAACTAAACTACAAAACTCTCCGATCCCAATTAATTCTTAGTTTACCATTAATATTTTTATTTTTAGTTATATCAATGACAATGTAATTATAAGGCTCTTTCCATACCTTATCACATATATTAGCAAAATCATTATAACTAAGTTCCACATTATTAAAGAAATCTTGATATATAGATATGAGGGCTTTACCTCTCTGTTCAAATAAAATAAATAGATTACAGTTCTCTCTAACACTCTGCCTATCCAGAGAGAACAGGTTTTGATTAAGATATATCATATTACAATTATTATGTCTACCCCTACAAAAGTATTCATTAATAACTGGTTCTTTGGCTCTAACATCATCGAATATCATTAGTTTCTTTAAGTCTTTGGGTAGTTTATCAGGAGATGGTAAATCTTTTATATCTTTAATAAATTCAACATCTGCTTTTGGGTTTATTCTTTCTATACCATGGTACTGATCACCAGTAGGTCCAATGATATATAGCTTATCAAAGTATATACTAGCTAGAATTAGTTTTTTCAATAAGAATGTCTTACCACATTCACTAGGACCAGATATTATACATCTAAAGTTATCTGGGAATGCGGCTTCAGTAATTATATCATCATCATTTAACCATGAATATAGATCATCATTTATATTAATGGCAATAGGACTTGTTTGGATTATATTACTTCTTGGTGGTGATATATCCAGATTAGGACTACTTCGCGGATTTTAACTACCCCCTTGATTATAACTACTTCTCTGATAGATAGTCTCATCATTATCATTATCATAAACATTAACATTATCATTATCATTATCATTAGCATTAACATTATCATTATCATTATCATTATCATTATCATTATCATTAATTTTATCGTTATCATTAACTTTATCATCTGTGAAGCAGGTTGGCATGCCACGGACGGAGTCCGTTCCCTGATTATCATTAACTTTATCATTATTAGCAAAGCTACTTCGTAGATCATTAACTTTATCATTACAACCCAAACAGAAACACTCATTATACATTCCTGGATATTTACATTGATTAACTAGAATATTCAAAGCATTGTTAATTCTAAATCCTCTATCAATAAGATAGATCATGTATAAGCAATAAGCCCCACAATAAGATTCATCTTATTGTTGTATTCTTTCATTAGAGCCTAGATTGACATTTTCTTCTAAGAATAATGGAGGAGTTTCTATACCAAAACTATCAAAGTAATACACTGGACCACCTTCTCTTCTTATAACTAAAACCCAATGTGTACCTTCAGTTGGATGTAAATTTACAATAATGTTGGAGTTGGGTTCACTTACGTTATTTGGAGTCTGATCTCTCATTACAATTTCAATTGGTGTTAGACTTATATCTTTACCTATATCTTTTATTCTGATATCACTCATAGCACTATTATCAATATTAAAATTATTATTGAATTCCTCAAAAGTTAGGATAAGCATTTTCTTATAAATATTATTAATGTTTAATTATACCTCTAATTATAAGTCTAAATATAACTCCAATTACAGTCTAATTATAAGTCTAATTATGGCTAAGCATCGGTGGAACCGTTACACGGATGGTCGAAGACCCATAAGTCTAATTATGTCTATATTTATCTATGTTTTCATTTATAAAAATGGAGACAGGTAGTGTGGTTATAATTTTTATTTTCTTAATTATACTTTGTTTTATACTATATGATTCAATACCGAGTAAATATGCAAAACTAGAAGAAAGCTTTGGTGGATTTATGAATAGGAGTCTAGTTAGATTTGAGAATGAAAAGTCACCATTACAAACTATTGTCTATGGTGGAACTGGTACGGGTAAAACATATTTTGTTAGACAATACTTAAAATTATACTCAGTCCAAAATCAAGATCCGCGAAGTGGTTACACCGATCAGGATCAAAATCAAAATCAAGATCAAAATCAAGATCAAGATCAAGATCAAAATCAAGATCAAGATCAAAATCAAGATCAAGATCAAGATCAAAATCAAGATCAAAATATAGTTATAGTGTGTAAAGATGACAGAGACTGGATAAATCCCCAGACTAATAAGTTTTATACTGGATTTAATATATGTGATATGAAAATGATCACAAAAAACAATATGCAAAAATTTCGAAATTGTGTAATAGTACTTGATGATATGGGTGATAAGTTAAATAAGGATATAGACTATTATTTTACTGAAGGTAGACATTATAATATTCAAATGATTGTAATGTGTCATAAACCAGCTCAAATAAATAATACAGCAAGAATGAGTTGTGATACTATTTATTTAACAACTTATAATGGATCTGATCTATTTAAGAACTTTAATGAGATATATAAATGTGAACATGACTTTAGTAAAATAATTAATGAGTTAAATAGTAACCATTATAATCGTACAGACGGAATGTCAGATGAACTTCGTTATGGTATAATTAAATATAATAAGAAAGAAAATACTTTTATTATTATTAATAGTAATAGAACAATGATATATGATTCAAGAGTTGGTTTCCTTGATTTAAAAGCTCTCAGTTTAAAAGATGAGTTAGGAAGAGAAGATATAAATAAACTTATAGCATATATGAAACCACTCATGATAAATGCAACAGATAGAAATACTATTAGTCATGATAATTATCAGTTTTATTTTAATAAACTTCTTACATTAAAAGGTATTAAAATACAGAATGATGTTTTAACTCAGGAAGTTGTTAAAGCAAATGGTCTTAGATTATTTTCAACTATTTTAGGTATTATAAGTTCAGGTTTAATGATATATAATTTTATGAGTCCTGATATATCAGTAAGAAATGCCGGACATGTGGCAACTGCAGCGAGTACTATGTTGAATAGAACAAGTACATTATTGAACTATGGATTTGGCAGAAATCAAGATCAAGGTCAAGATCTGGAACATGAAAGGGAATATACAGATGGAGAAACATGGTCGAAGACCCATCAGCGAAGCTGTTACACAGATAGTGAAACATGGTCGAAGACCCATCAGCGAAGCAGTTACACTCATAAATATACTGGGATTTTAAATAAAGAGGGACGAGAGAATTTAAACAGTCTATATGTAAATAATGAAGAAGTTAGAAATGAAATTATAAATTATGTTAAAAATAAAATGCAATTAAACCTTGAAGCAATTTTAGATAAGAGATGTAAAACTAATATACTCAATACGTTAGGAAATAAATATTTAGCAGAGTGTATCAAATCTAAAGATAATACTAAAGATGTAATTGAGATATTGGCTAAATATATATGTTGAGTATAATTGAAATCAGTGAACGAGCTTTGCTCGTGGTTCTCCAACGAACTTTGTTCGTGGTTTACCGAACTGTTCAACGGAGTTGTTTGGTTAACCACGAGTGAAACTCGTTTGCAAATTCGCAGATTTGACCAATTATAAATGGTTATAAAATGTTTAGAGTGTAACTATAAATGTGGAAACATTGCTTGTTTAAAATATCATTACGAATCATGTCATAAAGATAAAATTGATAAATGTATATGTGGTAATATAACAATAAGTGCTATTTGTGCTAATGATTTTTCTCCATGGGGTTGTTCTTTAAAAAATGAATCTAACTCTAGTTCTGGTTCTGGTTCTGGTTCTAGCTCAAGTTCTAGCTCTAGCTCTAACTCTAGTTCTGATTCTGGTTCTAGCTCTAGTTCTGGTTCTGGTTCTGGTTCTGGTTCTGATTCTAGTTATAACACCAGTTCTAACTCAGACCCTAACCCTAACTATAACTCAGTCCCTAACCTTAACCCTAATCCTAACCCTAAACCTAATCCTAACCCTAACTATAACTCAGAAGTATTAATCAGTGAAAGGGACGAAGTCCTTGGTACCCCAACTGCCCCGCAGATCCACGAAGTGGTTACACCAATCAGAAATTGTAATAAATGTAATTATATAAAACCACTAACTGATTTTGATGAGAATAAGTATACATGTAGAAGTTGTACTTCAGCTAAAGTTAATTGTCCATATTGTGCTTCTGTTGTGAGATATGATGGGATACGAGCACATGTAAAGAAACAGCATCCAAGTGTAGAATTAACTACAGGATTTAGTAGAAATCTAACTGAAAAACAAAGTTCTAGAACTGAAAGTACTTTAGCCATTAGACAAAATGAAGAAGATTGCTCATGTAAATATTATAATTTTGTATCATTTCTTATTAATAATGGAATAAATATAGAAAAAGTAAAAGAAAATATAAATTTATTAAAAAGTATAGATAATTTGAAATAAAAGTATAAAAAATATAAAAATTTATAAAAATTTATAAAAAGAGGGAATCACTCCTTAAGAGTGAAAAAGAGCGATATTTTCTACTGGGGGATCACTCCGAATAAGAGTGAATCGCTCTTAAAGAGTGAAATGTAAATTTTGCTTTAATTTTTTAATTTTACTAATCTTGTTTTTAATTTAAATTAATTTCTGATTAATTATTGATCCAATATAGAGAGAATATAGACAGAATATTCAAGAAGACATTAAAAAAACACTTATCACTGTGTTTCCACCGATCTCAGTGTTTTTGACTGTATATCCATCACAGTGTGTCCCATATACAGTCTCACAGCAGGGATCTGCGAAGCAGTTTCACTGATCATCCTTTTTAAGAACTGTGAATTTGGTTTTTTTTTTGTTTTTTTATCTCACTTAGTTTTTTTTTCATCAGAATCCTGAAAGGCGGCATCGCCTATCGGGGGACGTTCACTGGAGTCAGTGAGGAAGGAACCCCAAACCTTCCGTTTGCTAAAGCAACTTAACTAGACTCGATGATTTAACCACTACGCCAAGTGAGACAGGAAGTTTTAGTTTTAGATTGGTTAAATATTGATTAGGGGAATATGAGAAAATTTTAATTATTTTAATATTTTCATTTTTTTGTTCAAGTTTTCTTTTTTATTCAAGTTCATTTTCGCAAGTTGGTTTTACGTGCTTGTTAGTTTTATACTAGTACTGGGATACGTCCACCGGAGTCGGTGGGGATAGAACCCGAACTATCCGTCTGATAATGGTTAATTACCAGCTTAACTCTGTACTAGTGGTTTGCACTAAGTGAGACAAGAAAGGATAGTTTTTAATTGTATAAGAAGTGAATATAGAGTGAATATACAGTAGTAGATAAAACAGGGAAACCAGCAAGCAGTAAAATTTGTTCCATTCGACGTGCGCGATTAGCGTTAGGAGAAAAGGAACAAATTTTGCTGGTGGCTGGTTTCCCTGTTTTATCTACTACTATGGGTGTTTAATTATGAAAAAAGAGCGCATAGGTAAAAAGGATGAGCGAAATTTGTGTCTCGGGTTGTTCAGAAATTTTTTCATCGGTCGAGTGCAAGCTCTTCTAAATTCTTGGTTTGTATTTTTTTAAGAAAAACTGCATTGCGTTCCATTTTAAGCTCGTGCGGAGTAAATTAGGTCTTCTGATTTGAGTCAGATTTAATGGGAATTTGAGCGGGGCATTATTTGATCATGTAATTTTGCAAAGTACCACAACGAACAAATTACAGAAGAAAAGCACATAGAGCTGAGCTGTCTGGCTTTTTAATAATTTTTCAGTAAAGTTTTTTAAGTGCATCAGACCAAAAATCAAATGAGTAATTAAATTAAACTGTTTCCGCTCCAGACATAAATTGGAGAGTGAACTTTAATTTGACGAGAACTTGGTAGTTTAGAAGAGAATTAGAATTAGTAAACCGAAGTTCAAAATTACCAAGGGTCTTTCATCAGCGATAAGACCCCCAACCCCCCCCCCCCCCCGTTAACTTATTTTGGTTACAAGGACTTGAAAATATTTGTGAGAAGCTTTGGGGTCTCCTGGCTACCTGTACTGAAGTATTTAAACAGGAAATGGTACTGCTTCAAACAAAACGAATGAGCGTTTGGGTTCAATCTTCCTAGTTCATATGATGTAAACGGATTAAAAGGTGGTTCAGTTTTGCTCGAAATAAAGAATCTTTGAATGAGAAAATTTGACATTTCAAATAATCTTTTAGGGTTATTTGATTTTCCGTCGGATTAGTAGACAGACTAATTTGTACACAGGGAATCCAATTTTTTTTAAAATACTGGATATCCCTTGACACTCCTCCTAGACTCCCCTCCTCCTTTGAGCTGTCGCAGGCAGGTCCGGCGGACGTGAAATTTGTTTGAAATTTTCAATGCTTTGTTACTGTAACTTTTCAATTTCTATCTAATGCCGTTATCTTACTGGATATGAACGCAAGTCCACGGTTGGGGAACATCATCATGCTGTATGCCTGAAATTACAATTTCTGAGCAAGCAACTGAGTTTGAAGTGATAAGATGTTTTAAACAAAAACAGTTAACAAATTAATATTCGCGCGACGTAAATTTGAAACGAACTCTGAAACTATCAACTTTTGGAGCTCCCGATTTTTATAAAAACTTATAGATGAGACCATAAGGAAAAAAGATAACTGTTTTATTTACCTTTACATAAAGTAGTTGATAGATCACTGTTAGTGTTGTATTGATTAAGGTGATATAAACTGATATTTATGTGAACCTTTAGATGGGTTTGTCGCAAAAATAGTTGTTCATGTCATTTTTTTTACATCTGAGACAATTGACCCATGTTCACTCCCTAGTGGTTAATTTCTTCGATACAGTCAATTTTTTAACAAATTGAATGCATTGACCGATTGTGTACTTTTTGAAAAATCCATTTCCCAGTTTTTGAGTTTTAAAAACACAAGGGGGCTTCTGTTTATGACAGACATTGATTGAGTTTTCGTTTCCTGAGGCTGCAGTCGATAACATTAGCGGAACTAGAATGAGTAGCGAAGTAGAATTCAACGTCAAAGTCAGAAAAAAGAAATGTTGTTATGAGCCATGATGATTAGTTCCCCAGGATGAAGTCCGCGACCCAAGACAGGTATGGGCCAGACGAACTTGGGTGGCGGACAGGGGTTTCAGACAGAACAAACCCGAATTCAGGTAGGGGCCAGGCAGAACAGACCCTGGTCACCCTGGGTCAGACCGAACAGACCCAAGGCCAACACTGGACCAGACGAAACCGACCCAAGGCTAACACTGGGCCAGACCGAACGGATCCAAGACCAACACTGGGCCAGGGCGAACGGACCCAAGGCCAACACTGGGCCAGACCGAACGGATCCAAGGCCAGCACTGGGCCAGACCGAACGGACCCAAGACCAACACTGGGCCAGACCAAACGGACCCAAGACCAACATTGGTCCAGACCGGACAGACCCAATACCCAAGAACAGACCCAAACACCACACTGGGCCAGACCAAACGGACCCAAGGCCAACACTGGGCCAGACCGAACAGACCCAAGACCAACACTGGGCCAGACCGAACGGACCCAAGACCAACACTGGTCCAGACCGAACAGACCCAAGACCAACACTGGGCCAGACCAAACGGACCCAAGGCCAACACTGGGCCAGACCGAACAGACCCAAGACCAACACTGGGTCAGACCAAAAAGACTCAGTACATGGGCCAGACCAAACAGACCCAAGGCCAACACTTGGCCTGACAGAACAAACCCAAGACCAGGGCCAGAGGTATAATATATTCATTTTGCTTTACCTTTTTGCTATAAGATATTCATGTCAGAAAAATTGATGTTTGCACTACTTAGTTCATCAGGAAAAACTAATTATGATAGTATTGCCAAAGAAAACAAAACCCAACTGTTGACAACAAATTTTATTTATTATACCATTTAGTGTATTTTTCTGACTCAATGGATGAGTTTAGATAGCTTTCCTTAAGAGAGTTCGTGGTCTTCAGTTTATCAAAAGGAGGCCGAGGTGTGGTACGGTTGTACCTTATTTTAGTTCATGTTCATCAAGTTGTACTAAATCATTTTATTCTTGTCCTTGTCAGACTAAAGTCATCGTTCACATACAAGTAATTTACCGCCGACTAAAAAGTCAATCTTTCAGAATGTTCACATCCCCCACTTTTGATTATTTATTCGTTCTCTTGAATCTTGTTTCTGAATTCAGTTGCATTCAATCTAGTCAGTTTTGCACTAGTCGAGATCCTATAGGATTTGAGGAGGAATTCCACTCTCAATAATTTTGTCTGCAATCGCAACTCGATTGTTGCTAAGTCTAAATGTGGTAATCCAAAAATTCAGTAAAAGTTGGATTCGCACCTCGAATCCATTCACCTAACTCTAAGTGGATTTGTGACACGAATTGTATCTCTACAGTCAGGGATATCAAATGGCGCAGTCAGCAACTAAATAACGTGCACACTTGGGAATCGAGCCCTTTTGGGATAAACCAACACTTGAACCTCCATTGCGATGGGATAGATGGCAGATCATGCTAAAATTGGCTATCATGGCTAAAGAAGGAATTTCAATTGACACTCTCCTTGACGACCCTCCGGACAAGGTCACTCTACCCCCAGAACCCATTTACGAGGATGATGTCGAAAAAAGTACAGCTCAAAGTGAACGAGATCGACGTACCAGAAACAAACAGCTCAAAAATTCGCGGCTCAAAAGATGTCAAAAAATAGAACTTGTTGGCATACTGTGTGGAAAAAAAACCTTGGAAGTACTGTGATAGCAAAGCAGTCTCTCTAACATACCTCAGCTTGGGAATGGAAGGGAGACGAATATTTGGTTCGCAAGAACCGAGTATCCAGATCGATAGAGTGACAACAAAAGTTCTTTGGGATTGCCTTGATAGTGTGTTCACTAAGCAAAAAAATATCACATTTGATCGATACACATTTCTCACTCGAAAACAAATGAAAGGAGAACCTGTGGAAAAGTTCTACGGGTGTCTTCGAGAGTTGTCTCTAAACTGTGATCTAGGAAGTCACGGGGAGTCGATCATTCGGGATGTCTTCATTGCTAATATGCAAGCTGGTGAAATCCAAAGGGAGCTACTCAAAGAAACACGGAAGGCTCAAAAAGCTCTCGAGGTTGCAATGAACATTGAAATGGGAATACAGAACCAATTGAAAATTTCTGGAACTCCAATTCCCAACACCACAAATGAAATTTCAAGTCAATCGATAAATAGTGTTCAAGGATCGTGGATTAGAACCCGAGCACCGACAAACCAGTTTGTCAAACCTACGATTTGCCCAAATTGTGGCTATGGCTGGATTCCTTCTCATAGACAAAACTGTCCTGCTCGTGGAAAATCTTGTAAAAATTGTGGAATCGCTAATCACTTTGCAAAAGTTTGTCGCAAACCAAAACAATCTAGTAAACCAAAACCTAGAGTAAACTATGTAGATGACTCGGTTTCTGAGGCGGCTACAGTAGGTACTTCAACAACGGCGGCGGAACAAGTTAACAATATCAGCAAGCTTCTACAGCAGAAAAGCATTTACGATGCCAACTACGACTCCAATTACGATGATTATAACGATAACTGTGTAGCTGCAATTTCCATCAAAACCGACACTCGTGAGGTAGAACCCGTAAATTTAGTCATTTGTGTTAGAAATACATGCACAAAAGCATTGGTGGATTCGGGAAGCGTATGCACTATTGTAAACAAAAGTCTGGCGGACACAGTGGTGTCCGAATGCAGAGAAAGCTATTGGGTACAGTCACCCGAAATACATGATCTGAAAACCTTTTCTAATGATATAATCAAGATTGTCGGTGTAATCATTACATCAATCAAGTGTAATGACTGGATAGCCACGGGCGTTGATGTAACTGTCGTGGAAGACGGTCACCGACCCATTATTGGACGAGATCTCTTTCCAAAGCTAGGCTTTTCTGTTATTCAATTGAAACAAGTTGCAAATATTGATCAAAATCAATGTCCCATCAAGAGGCAGATCTCTTTTGATTTTCCAGATCTCATCACCCGTGGCGGTAAATCTTTAAAACATTCAGTAAAGAAAACATTTCATAATGAATTTACACCTACACATCAAAAAGGGCGACGAGTTCTAATTAACTTACAACCACTAGTTAATATAGAACTTAAAAAACTACTTGACGAAAAACACATCATAAAATTGAACAGTTGTTCAGATAAAAATTTTATTTCACCTATAGTCATTACAGTTAAAAGAGATAAAACAGTTAAATTAGCTTTAGATTCCAAAATCTTAAATAAATCTATTCATAAAAACAAATATCAAATGCCAAATATTGATAATTTGATTGATACAATTCAACAGAATTTGAATACATCCGCATCACAAGAAACAGCATATTATTCAATACTGGATTTGAAGTACGCATACAGTCAACTTAAATTAGGCCCGGAAACGGCTCAACACTGTAACTTTAATATCATTAGCGGTGAGAGAACTGGAACATACCGTTTTATTACAGGTTTTTACGGTTTAACTGATATGCCAGCAGCTTTCCAAAAAATGATGGATTACACTTTAGTCGGACTTCAAAATACCTATTGTTTTCTGGATGACATTATAGTAGTTAGTCGTGGTTCTAAAGATGACCACTTAAAACTCGTCTATAAATGTTTAAAGAAATTAGATGAGGATAACTTACGAATCAACTTACCTAAATGTCATTTTGCAAAAACCGAAATTGAATGGTTGGGACATAAGTTTAGTCAACCAGGAATTGCTCCACTTGAGTCAAAAACAGCGGCAATCGCTTCACTATCAGCACCTAAAAATTTAAAACAACTTAGATCTTTCTTAGGTTCTGTTCATTACCTCGGAAAATTTATCCCTAATTTGTCCCAATTGTGTCATCACCTTCGTCCCTTATTAAAAAAGAACACAAAATTCATTTAAAACACTGAACATGATACAAACTTCCAAGCAATTAAAGATAAAGTTGCAAACACCACAGAAAACACACACTATAATCCTCACTTGGAAACGCGGATCAAATGCGACGCTTTAAGAGCGAGTTTAGGAGCAGCATTAGAACAACGTTCGCATACGGGCTGGCACACAGTTTCATTTGCATCTCGTTTTCTCAACTCTAATTAGGAACGCTATAGTATTAATGAACTAGAATTATTAGGTGTGGTGTGGTCTGTAGAGTATTTTAAATATTACTTATTTGGCAAATCATTCACAATTATCACGGATCACCGAGCATTACTCTCCATTATGAAAGAACATAGATCAAAAAAATCCTATAATAGTAGATTAACACGCTGGATCGATCGTCTTTTGCCTTTTGATTTTAATATTGAACATATACCCGGTGCAAAAATGGGGCTGGTAGATTATATTTCTCGCCAACCAAATCAAAAAGCAAAAGTTACAAACAAATAAGATGAGGAATTTGCGGTAGCAACAATTACCCGCATTCGTGACGCTATTGCTGCAATTTATGTAAATACCACACCACAAACCTGTCAATCACAGCACTTTAACAGCGTTACTCACACAAATTCCACACGTGCCTCGTATCCTCGCTTAACAAACTATTCTAAATTGATTTCTGCCATTAATCGTAATACAACTCAGTTGCTTCTTGAAAACTCTGCAAACGCAGCACAATTCCAATTTCTCTCTACTAGTAGTACAAAGCCAGTTCAAATCCAGCCTCATCTTAATTTCGCATCATACACATCACATATCCATTCAATTCATAATCACACAATGAGCAGCTCCGCATCTTATCCGCAAACTCCCCCTACACACAGCTGGGTCACGTTCCAATCTACCCCCAATTCAAGAGTGAATACCACCCGCTCATCGAATAAAGGTCAAACATCACCAAACTTGGAACTGTCAAAAGAAGAGGTCTTTGAGAACAACTTAACACAACTCTTCACAAAGGGATTCTTGGAAGTTCTCACCAGTAAAGACGCAGTTCTGAAGGAAGTACATGACTGCATCCTTCAAAATGACCCCCAAAGGTGTAAGGAAGTGAATCCTTATCTCTTCTCGTACTGGAGGGATTTATATGTCCGCTCGGGATGTGTTTTTGTGGACGAACACGTGGCGATTCCACATTCGATTCAGGACGCGGTCTTGGAAAGCCTCCACTTAACACATCCGGGAAGTTGGGGCATGATAACGCTCGGGCAATACGCGTTCTGGCCGAATATGCACCGAGAAATTTTGAACAAAGCGGCCCAGTGCAAGCCTTGTACTGATATTGGTAAGAATCTTAAACCTGTTATTCCGGCGTCTAAATGGAAACCTTTATTGCCATGTACAGAGCCGAATGAAGAAATACAAATTGACTTTGGAGGTCCAATCACCAATGAAAAACATCAAGATATTCATTTTCTTGCATGTATTGATCGTTTTTCTAAATATCCTTCTGTAGAAGTATTTGATAAAGCTAATGGACCCAATGTTCTAAATTTCTAGACGACTACATTCAAATTCACGGTGTCCCTCGAAACATTAGATTAGATCAAGCACGTTGCCTGATAGGTTATAAAGTTAAAAATTTTTGTAAACAACATAATATTAACATTCTCACTGCCCCAGCAAACGATCATAGAGCTATAGGATTAGTGGAGCGTTTGATACAAACTATTAAAAGACGCTTAGGCTGTATGAAATTAGACAATAGAAATAATACATTCACAATTAAAGAAGCAATAAAGTCAATTGTATATCAATTACGTATATGTAAACAAAAGACAACAAACGTAACACCTTTTAAGCACATTTTGGAAGAAAGCCAAATACACCACTGAGTAATATAAGTACAACACCTAAATCATCTAACTTATCATATGAAAACATTCTTCACCACTATTTAGACGCTGATACCGTCCGAGTTGAAGACTACTTGGACGAAAATGGTTGGGTGACGGGGGATCGCAGTGATATCTTGATTGACGAGGCCATGCAGAGAGCTCAGGTGGACGCAGGTCGCCGCTACAATGGTGATCACAACAAGTCTGTCTCCCGTTTCATTCTGCACCCAAAGATGAATAATCCGATCCCACGGACAGAGCAGTCACTGGACCTTAATTTGGCTCGGAAAGTAACAAAGCGTTCGAAACGAGATTTGAGGAGGAATTCCACTCTCAATAATTTTGTCTGCAATCGCAACTCGATTGTTGCTAAGTCTAAAAGTGGTAATCCAATAATTCAGTAAAAGTTGGATTCGCACCTCGAATCCATTCACCTAACTCTAAGTGGATTTGTGACACGAATTGTATCTCTACAGTCAGGGATATCACACGAGGATTGGGTATGGGCCATACGAAACAGACCGAAGATTGGATATGGACCAGACGAAACAGACTGATGTTTGGGTATTGACCAGACCGAACAGACCGAAGATTGAATATGGACCAGACGAAACAGACCGATGTTTGGGTATTGGCCAGACCGAACAGACCGAAGATTGGGTATGGGCCAGACGAAACAGACCGATGTTTGGGTATTGGACAGACCGAACAGACCGAAGATTGAATATGGACCAGACGAAACAGACCGATGTTTGGGTATTGGCCAGACCGAACAGACCGAAGATTGGGTATGGGCCAGACGAAACAGACCGATGTTTGGGTTTTGGACAGACCGAACAGACCGAAGATTGGGTATGGACCAGACAAAACAGACCAATGTTTGGGTATTGGCCAGACCGAACATACCCAATTCAGGTAATTGCCAGACAGAACAGATCCAGTTTCGGTATGGGCCAGACGGAGCAGCGCGACCGAAAATTTTCCAGACTATGAGCTCGGTCGCACCGGACCCCCCTTTCCGCGACCCAGGTCCGTCTGGCCTATACTTGTCTTGGGTCGCGGACTTCATCCTGGGTTACAAAAGAATTCGGATGTCATTTCAATGAATTAAGTTCATAATCGAGCAGTAATCGATAGCAGTCATGTGATCGATTATAAAATGGAAGTTTTTTGTTCCTGAAGCCATACTTCGAATCTGAAAGCCTCCAATGTATGTTCAAATGTTTTCCAGTGATATCACAGCTAAAAGACAATGAAAAAAGGCCGAAAGACAATTCGGAACAGTTTAAGTTACGTTTAAAAATTCGATGCTGTTTTTATGCTTAACAGACTTCGTTTTTTGTCTGAATTTTCACTTTTCATATTAAAAACTGATGTGATCAATGACACGATAATATTGGGAAACGAAGACACCGAGTTATAAAGTTTGTAAATTCTTCTGCATGTAAAGAAGCAATCATTCAGTAACCATAAATTTCATTCCCCGTCTAAAGTGTCCACACTTATTCCAATGTTATGCAATTTCCGCTCCTAAATAGCTGGGAAAGAGCGTAGGAGTGTAATTTTGAGGAGATTGCACTTTTTGTACACTCTTTACACTCTTTATTACACTCTTAAAAATTACTTATGTTTACTTTTAGTCCAAATTTTAGTAGAGAAAAGAGTGGAAGGGTGTAATTTTAAAAAAATTACACTCTTTGTCATACGGCAATGGATACCCTTCATGTATCCATATCCGTATTTTAAAATAAATCATTGTTGTAAGTTCCTTTTGAAGAGCGAATGCCATTTAAGTTCAGTTGCTATATACTTCCTCCCATTTTTAGCAGTTTAGTCTGTTCATTCCGTCTGTACCGGATATATATTCATTCACGTTGTAAACAAATCAAACTTTGCTTCCTTTTTGTATGATTAAAACCTGAACAAATTTTCTTTCTCAATATGTATCATCATTAACTTTCTTTCTTCAATTTGCAGCGCTAACGCTCAGTTTAATTTAATTCTTGCAAACGCTTCTCATTTGAGCCGATTAGTTCAGTTAGAGTCAATCGCACCGCGATTGCCCAATCTAGAAAGAATCTAGTTGAAAGTAACAACTAAACCTGCCATTCGCGGCGCAAATGCCTATCTCAGTTTGTGCGAGGCCATTGGCAATTCAATTGACTATACTCATTGTGTACGAGTATAACATGGCGCAGTCAGCAGTGGACTCAAAGAAAACACCACTTCATATAGAAGCATTTTGGGAGAAACCGACAGTAACACCTCCTCTGACGTGGATCAAATGGACGCAGCAATGGAAATTGGCTCTACTTGCTAAGGAAGGGACACAATTAGACATCCTGTTGAATGATCCCCCAACAACAGTGACCTACCCGCCTGAACCTACCTACGAAGAACCGGTGGAAAACCACACACAGGCAACGGAAAGAGATCGTAAAGTTCGAAACCAGCAATTGAAAGTAAACTGGCAAAATCGTTGCGCAAAGGTTGAAGAAATCGGGATCCTCTGTGGCGACAAACCGTGGGGAATTTGTGAACAGAAGACAATATCGTTGCTATATCTAAGCATTGGTACAGAGGGACGGCGGATCTTCAAGAGCAAATACCCTCATTTTCAGATCGAGAAACAACCTTTTAAAGATTTGTGGCGGGCAATGGAGGACTCATTCACAAAGGTTCGTAATATAACTTACGATCGCTTTGTTTTCTACTCGTGTAAGCAGCAAAAAGGAGAGTCGGTAGAAAGTTTCTACGGCCGTCTCATAGAATTGGCGGAGAATTGCAATCTTGGTAGTGAAGAAACTACACTAATTCGTGATGCATTCATATTAAATATGCTTGATCACGAGACTCAGAAAGAGTTGTTGAAGGAAACAGTAGATCCACCAAAAGCATTGGAGATAGCCATACAAATGGAAATGGGAGCACAGAATCAGCAGAAAATTAACCAAAACTTGATGTCAGGTAATACATCTGTGAATTTCATCAATAATAACTCAGTATGCAATCGCAACGCGAATGGACCTTCAACAAAGCGAGAATTCACACGCTACCCAACTGTCCCTCAAAATTATCCATATACGAGTGTTTGTACGGATTGCGGTCTTCGTTGGAGCCACAACCATAAGCAGATTTGTCCCGCGAATGGTAAAAAATGCCATAACTGTGGTATTATGGGTCATTTCGCCAGAAAATGTCGCAAACCAAAAAAGTCACAGAATCCAATTCAGAAAACTCAAAAATCAAATGTAAACCAAATCGATCAAACGCCGGAAAAAAGTGATGATGAAGAATAAGTAAACTATATAACGAGCTATCAACAATTGTACGAACAGGTGTACGATTCAAACTATGATGGTGATTCTGACGACTATGTGGCGGCGATTTCTCCGGATTCAGTTCATAAATTGGAACCATTAAACGTGGAAGTGCAAATGGGGGAAAAAAAACATCTGCTATGATTGACTCTGGAAGTGCTGTCAGTATCATCACAAAAAGTGTAGCGAATAAAATCCTCTGATCTACAAACTCAGCTAAATGGAC
This sequence comes from Convolutriloba macropyga, assembly GCF_964194025.1. NCBI lineage: Eukaryota > Metazoa > Xenacoelomorpha > Acoela > Convolutidae > Convolutriloba > Convolutriloba macropyga. Next base: position 21,510,798 of record NC_134472.1, read on the forward strand.
AGAATCAACGGAAAGAAGGAATTTGAAAACTTTTTCAAATGAGCCGATTAAAGTCATTGGGCACTTGGAAACCACAGTAGTCTACAATCAATGGCAAGATAAGTCAGCAATGTTGACTGTGGTAGATGATGGACACAAAAATATCATCGGAAGAGATCTGTTCACTACATTGGGACTTGCAGTTGTCCAACAACAACCAGAATCTGGTAATATGTGTTTATAACATCAATAATCCTACATGTAAAATTAAAGAGTCAATCGCGACGCAATTTCCACATCTAGTATCGAGAATTGGCTTATCTAAAACACATGTAGCAAAATCAAAGTTTCATCAAACGTTCACAGCAAAGCATCAAAAAGGTCGACGTGTTCCGATAAATCTTCAACCTAGAGTATCAAACGAATTAGAAAGATTACAGACTGAAGGTCATATCGAAAAACTATCGAGTTGCTCTGACGAACACTTCATCTCCCCGATTGTAATTACAGTGAAAAAGATAAGTCGATAAAGCTCGCATTAGATTCTAAAGTACTAAGCAATACATAAAAATAAATACCAAATGCCTAATATTGAAATGTTAATTGACGCCATCTCACAACACCTTACAGATAGACAAAATGGTCAACAAGCATAATTCACCACATTAGATCTAAAATATGCATATAGTCAACTAAAACTACATCACGACACAGCAAAACACTGTAACTTTAACATCAAATGTGGAGAATCTACCGGTACATATAGATTCAAAACTGGTTTTTATGGGCTTACAGATATGCCGGCAGAATTTCAAAAAGCCATGGATTACACACTCATAGGCTTACAAAACACATATTTTTTCTTGGACGATATCATAATCGTTAGTACCGGCACTGAAGCAGACCATTTAGCCTATGTTCACAAATGTCTAAAGAAATTAGATGACGATAACTTGAGAATTAACCTCCAGAAATGTCATTTTGCTAAATCAGAAATAGAATTGCTCGGTTACAAATTTACACAGACTGGAATATCACCTTTAGAGAGCAAAACAGCGGCAATCTTAACAATACCACCACCAACAACATTAAAACGTCTTAGATCATTTCTAGGGTCAGTACATTACATTGGCAAATTTATACCACACCTAGCATAATTATCTCATCCACTTAGACCACTTTTAAAGAAATCAGTCAAATTCATCTGGACAGACGAACACACTAAACATTTTAATCAGATTAAAGAAAAAATAGCAAATAGTACAGAAAATAGCCATTACAACCCTAAATTGGACGTTCGTGTAAAATGTGATGCCTCTCGTTCAGGATTGGGAGCAGCATTAGAACAAAAAACACCGGATGGTTGGAAACCAATAGCCTTCGCGTCACGATTCCTAAATTCAACGGAAGAACGCTACAGTGTCAACGAATTGGAACTATTGGGGATAGTTTGGTCAATTGATTATTTTAAATACTACTTATACGGAAAAAACTTTACGGTAGTGACAGATCATAGAACTCTATTGTCCATACTTAAAGAACACCGATCAAACAAGTCATACAATAGTCGACTGTCTCGATGGATAGATAGATTGCTACCGTACAATTTCACAATTGAGCATATGCCAGGTGCAAAGATGGGACTCGTTGACTACATTTCTAGAAACCCATTTGCCAGAGCTAAAAAGATATCTACATACGACGAACATTTTGTTGTAGCAACAATTTCAAAAATCCGTGATTCAATGAAAAACCTAATTACAAATAGACAAACAGCAACTAAAAAATTTAGAAACATATTAAAGTCAAATTTGTCTTCACTAAAAGATACACAACCATTCGCATCGCGATTAACCATATCACAAACTGATAATTCAACTAATTGCAAGAAAGCATTTGTATCAAAATTAACTGTTTCACCATTGAAAACTCCATTCGCACCGCAATTAACACATGCTAATTCTAAAATTAATCCGTATTCTGTAAATCCATTTGCGTCGCAAATGCCACATAAAGTTACAAAATTACAATTTGTACCAAATCACCGTAAAGTAAATAATTCACATTCCATTAACAAATTCGCTGCAAAAGAGGTGCACATATTAGACAGTAAAGAATGTGAACAATCTGAACAATTATCCTCAATGCAGCCCATTAATGGTAATAAGTCAAGTAATACACCTAATAACACTAAATTAAGCGCGAAAACACAAATCCCCAGGTATAAATACCACTTACACAAAAATCACTCGCTTTTTGCCCAAATTTTGCCTAAGAAACACTACTTTGTGAATAAACACCATAAACCTCTCATATCAAATAATTCAGTAAATAGTCTCAACACGATGTCAAAAGCCAAAGCAACCCGCTCTAAATCGACCCCTACTAAAGCGAGAGTAACTTTCTCCGACACGACACCTTCAACACCCGAATCCAATGCAACAACTCATACAGAAACCCCAACTGGTAGTATGATAGACGAGGCCGAGGACATAATGTTCACTGAGACACTCAATAAATTGTTCAGTAAGAAGTTCCTAGCAATACTGAATGAAAAGGACGCGATATTGAAAGAAGTAAGGGACTGTGTGGTTAGAAATGATGCGGAACGATTGCAAGAGATCAGTCCTTATCTCTTCTCATATCGGAGAGATCTAAGCGTGAAACACGGGTGTGTCTGCCTAGATGAGAGAATTGCGATCCCAAAATCAATTAAGGATGCGGTGTTGGAAGACATTCATTCCACACATCCAGGCAGTTTCGCTATGCTTTCTTTAGCTCAAAATATCTGGGTGCCCTACATCCACAGAGACATACTGGCAAAGGCCAGTGAGTGCAAAGCTTGCACGGAAATTGGTAAGAATCTTAAATCAGTGATTCCGCACCGCAAATGGACACCTCTACCTAAATGTAGTGAACCAAATGACGAAATACAATTAGATTTTGGTGGTCCAATTAAATGCGAAAGGAATAGAACAATATTTGCTTACTAGTATAGATAGATATTCTAAATAACCCACAGCAGAAAAAGTAAATAATGCATCAGGTCCAAATGTAATCAAATTCTTAAATAATTATATATATCAACACGGAGTACCTAGAACTATTAGATTAGATCAAGCTAGATGTTTTACAGGAAAAAAGTTTGGGACATTTTGTACAGAAAATAATATTACACCTATATATGCACCAGCAAATGACCATAGAGCAATCGGATTAGTGGAACGTATCATTCAAACAATTAAACGACAATTATCTTGCATGAAATCACAATTAAATAAAAAATTTATTTTAGAAAATTCACTGAAAGCAATAATACAACAACTAAGAATATCAAAACAAAAAACAATAACAACCACACCATTTGAGGCCCACTTCGGTAGAAAATGTAACACACCTATATCAAATATTACAACTAAATCTGATAGCAAAAATCTCAACTATAATGCAATAATTAATTATTATTTAGACGAAGATACAATCCCGGGTCGTTCCTACCTTACAGATGAACAGTGGGCGGATACAGCTCTTTGTTCTGACACGGAAATTGAGCGAATCATTTGCGCCGCAAGTACCCTCGCAAGAACAGAACAAGAGAAAAGAAACGACGGGGAAGATCGTTTCATAAAGCCAGATGTCGTTTACCGCGCAATTCCCTGCTCCGAACGTAGCGTGCAGGTGAAGTTGGCCAGCAAGATACACGAGAACCAACGCAAAAAGAAGAACTTGGATGGCCTCTATGAGGTATTAGCACCTGGCAGCACAGTGTGCAAAATAAGTCCAACGACGAGTGTCATCAAAGAACCCTACAAACCAGAAGTACGGGTTAGGAATTCTGACATCGCCAAATTTGGGACGCGGGCTGAACGTGAAACGGAGTTAGCACAATACATAGAACGACGCCCAAAGAAAATAAACGAAAAAACTCTCGAACAAAAAATTCAACAACACAAACGAGAGAAAAAGATAAAGCGCAATAGGAAACAAACAGACGATGTAAGTGTCGTTTCTTCAGGACGATCTTGTATATCTTCAGCTAGCAATATTGCAAGATCATTGAAGATGAGAGTGCCAAAAAGAAACCCGAAATACGACGAGGCATTCCAAAATCGACCCGATCTTACACAAATATTAAATTTCAGTCCAATCGCGCCGCAAGTGGCATCGTCCGATACAGCAGGACCATCCGGGGCACAAATAGCCTCATCAGTACAAAAACAGCCTACACCCATCTTGCGGAAAACTTCAAATGCAAAATCACGGTCAGTGATACATCGGATTCGGACACGTCTTCTATTCGAAAAAGCAAGAGGACATTGAAAAAGAAATCCCAAAAATCACAAACAATTGTCGAAAAAGTTCGTAGCACAGAAGGCTACACTGATTATCAGGATACTGGAATTGCGGGAGAGTCAAATGAAGGAGCTGAGTATTCGCAAGACCAACTGAGGGAGATGACAGTTCTCCAGGCTGAAAATGCTGGAAAAAGCGATAGCGAGTGAACTTAGATAAAGAAAACTTTCATAAACTTTTATTCTACCTATTATTTAATATTTTATTACTTAGTAACCGGTGAATATTTATTAATTTTCTGATTTTAATTTAGTAATTTATTTTTCTCCAAGAGGGGGAAATGTCATACGGCAATGGATACCCTTCATGTATCCATATCCGTATTTTAAATTAATTCATTGTTGTAAGTTCCTTTTGAAGTGCGAATGCCAGTTAAGTTCAGTTGCTATATACTTCCTCCCATTTTTAGCAGTTTAGTCTGTTCATTCCGTCTGTACCGGATATATATTCATTCACGTTGTAAACAAATCAAACTTTGCTTCCTTTATGTATTATTAAAACCTGAACAAACTTTCTTTCATAATTTGTATCATCATTAACTTTCATTCTTCAATTTGCAGCGCTAACGCTCAGTTTAATTTAATTCTTGCAAACGCTTCTCATTTGAGCTGATTAGTTCAGTTAGAGTCAATCGCACCGCGATTGCCCAATCTAGAAAGAATCTAGTTGAAAGTAACAACTAAACCTGCCATTCGCGGCGCAAGTGCCTATCTCAGTTTGTGCGAGGCCATTTGCAATTCAATTGACTATACTCATTGTGTACGAGTATAACACTCTTAGAAGTGCACTTCGATTACAATGTTTTATAGTCCATTTTTTAAAATTTTTCTTTTTTTGATCATAAAAGGTCAACAAAGCACTACAATTGAAAGGACGGACAGTCAAAAATATGCCAAAACATCTATATGAAAATGGATGGAACAATATATACGAAACTATGAAAACATCTACGAAAACGCCTTTTGTAAGGGGTACGCTCTAAATACAAGTGGCCATAAGTGGGTTCAACTTATTCAGCCTGTTGACTTTAAAAATTATTGATTTTAAAGTAATCAACACTGCCAGATTTTTCCTTCGTTTCGATCTACTTCAATTTTTTGACCAGGAATGAAACCAGGGCAAAGAATTTTGACAAACTTATTTCTTTTTTCAGACAGATGTCAGAAGCATGGTCAAATTAAACTCCAGCTTCACGTCATTGGTTCTAGACATTTTTGACATTTTTGTAGATCTTTTGTTTCGAGCAAGACAGATTTAGCTGAAATCGAGCTTGTTTTTCAATTCACTCTTCTGTCAATCACGGTCATCATTGATGTCGACATCGATAATATTTGGTACTTTGGTGGTAAGCACTTGCCGTAAAATTATCGCGAAATTGTTGTAAAGCCTAAAAATTGATTGAAAACACAAAAAAAACAGGGATGAGCAAAGCACCCGAAAACCAATAAATTGAAGGAAACCAACCAAGTTTTCTGCAAAATCAGTGAACAAAGACAAACTACGAAAAAAGGCAAGACGACTCCTCCAACAAACAAAACCACCTAAACAAAACAAAAATTTAAGTTCTGGATTTTAATTTTTTAACGATTTTCAATTTCACTAATTATAGAAATCAAGAATGGGTTTGCCTTTAACATAGTAAACAATAATAGGTTATGCTAGGTCAAATTTTCCCAAAATTTCAGGTCTGCATTTGCAGTGCAATGGGGTGTTAGGGGGGGGGGGGGGTGAGGAGGGGCAAAAAATTATTACCCATAAAGCTGAGCTGGATGCCGAAGCAGTTGAAATATTCACAGATCATTGGCTGTTGAAAACAGTTGATACATGATAGAATAATTTATTTTATAAGCTAAGCATTATTTACAAAATCGTAGACGCAAAATTAAAACTTGTTATAGTAACAAAATAGTCAGCATATTCCAAATTGTAGAATACATTATTGAATATTAAAATCATTATTACAATCTAAAATTGTTACCAATAATCAACTGGTAATTGTCCTTTTCCCTTTTTCCATTTCACTTCATTTTCAGCTGAAAATTTAACGGCATAATTGAGAAAATGCCAATAAACCAAATGAACTAATATAGAAGAAAATAAAGAGTCGAAGTTCATAATTTCGTCAATTAAACTGAGAAATTGAAAAATTACCCAAAATAATTGATCGGTTTTGACTGCCAGAGCTTGAGAGCACTGGATTTTTAGCAGTAAAGTGTCCCAAAAAACCAAAAGAAGCAAAGGTTTCAATAACCCGTTGAACAGGTCAAAGTTCAGTTCCAAAAACAAAAAAGTTCAGTTCTAAAAACACGGTAACTATGTTAGATATTCGAATGACAACGTTTATTTTCAGTTGTCTGTTTCTTAAGGTTTTAGTACGCTCAATTGTTTCAACTTTACGGAACAGACCATACTTCGACTTTTATGGTATGCGAAACTTTTTAAGTTTCATTTATGCAATATTATGACAATTATACATTTCATTCATTTAAAAAAATTCCAGCGGCAGCGCATGAAAAAAATTGCAAATCCATAACCTAATAAAAAAATGTTTATTTTTTTAAAACAAACTATATATTATCAATTGATTGTTGAATTTTTGACAATAATGTCCAACCAAAACTTTACTCAGTTTTGTTTTGATTTAAATGCTTCCGAGGTTCAACGACTGATTAAAAGTTAGAGAATTAAATTTGTTTGAGTTTTACCTAATTGTAAAAATTTTTCCAGATTATTTCTTCTTATGCCACTCTTTTGTGATTTTGGGCAAGATAGATAACTGCTGCAACAGAGAGTTGTACTGTTGCCTAGATTTTTTTTAAAAAATGTTTCCTTTGATTTTTCTGTCATTAGTTTTGTGCATTTTGCTTCCAAGTGACAATTAAGTCTGAAGCAAATGGTTCACTCAAAGTGAAAAAAATTTTTTAATCTCAATTGATTTTTGCTTAACTGCTTTTTGTTAATATCGATATTAAATCTACGAAGAGCCCAAATTACAATTTTTATTGTCCATTGTAATTGTTACTAAGGGGTGTATGCATCTCATCTTTGACTAATAGGAGAATTTTCATTTTGTTGATCGTGTAGAGGGAATAGTAAAAACATCAAAAAAAGTTCTAAATTATAATCCCAATATTAGGGTTATGAATATTTAGTCTTTTTCTGCTTCCAAGCTTGATATTTAAGGTTATCGTCGGTGCATGTGTTTCTTTCCTATTGTGTTCCCAAAACTTTTTCTTGTTTTTTTGAGTTTTGGATTTTTCTTGTTTTAATTCAAATCACAGTACCACTGTTTGCTGTTCTTGTGATGTCTATCACATTCAAATTTTGCAAAAAAAATCATATAACTTTTCGCAAAGAATTTTGTGTTATTTTGATACAATTTTATGCAAAAATTGGAGATGATTACTATTTACTTGAGCAAGAGCAGAGTTTTTGTTATTTTTTCTGTCATTGTGATCGCTTTTGAATGATCCGACAGGCTCAAACTTGACGAAGAATTGACTGAATAAGTGTTTGGAGAGCCAATTGAGAACAAGTTATCCAAAAACTTTTACTGCGTTTTTTAGTTGACAATTTTCTTGCGAAAGTTCAGTTAGCATTTGATTGAGTCCCATAATAAATTCTCAATTGGTTCGAGGTGAGAGCATTAAATAAATCATGAAGCAACAAAAATTTTTTCCGAAGACTACTGGCTTTCTGCAGAGGTGAGGGGGTCGAGTGTTATCGCGACGCTACGGGTCGTTTTTTCAACCGATGAACTGTTAGTCGTGGGCATCGAAATATCTTGAAATTTGTGATAAATTTGAACCATTTTTAATCATTGCGATAATCTGATTTCGATCAAAAGCAGACAAATTTGCCATTTAGACGACAATTTTGCTCAAAATTTGTTTGAGAAAAATGAACGAATTATTGAAAAGAAAATAATGTTATAAAAGTTTTTGAAATCGTTCAATAACTTAGGTGCTAACTTGCTTTCAGTACACTAGTTATTACAGGATCATCATAAAAAGGCTATTTGAGATTGAGGTCAGATTTTGAAAAACATTGGGGTCTTTCCCATTATACCCCCCCCCCCCCCACATGGAAATATAGCCGGCCCCCCATTAAGGTATAATTACCATGATTGGGGGGGGGGGGGGGCTATAATTTATCTGACCACTAACCTGGGGCGTGGGGGCTATAACGGGAAAGACCCAAATATTGGTTGCGCAACTCTTTTTGAAGTCGCTGAAAACTTCGGGCGTTTATTAAGAACAGAGCAGCGGTTCATCCTTAATTTCAAAATGACTTCTATAGAGTCACATAACCATTACTTAAAACAAACAACATGCAAATTTTAAAATGACGAAAGTCAGTAGAATTCAAATTCATATACAGCTAATTCTGGTAATTTAACTTGGGGCACTGCAAACTTTCGGCATTTTTCATACTTGCGAGTGGGTGCTTTAAAAAATTTTAAGGTGACGTAACCTTAAGGCACCTCAACCTGGGTTACTCGATACTTAAATTTTGTAAACTTCATATAGGAAAGTCTAGATTCTAGTGTCCAATGCAAGTATCTGCCACTGCGTTTTAAAAATGGCATGTGGTTAACTCAATTCCAGGTTCGTTTCGATCTGATTACATCTAATTCTGTCAATCAGGCGACCCAGACACAACTGAGGTACTGAGATCCAGCGAATTACTGTATGCACCACACAATACTGTATAGACCTGTCCAGAAAACGAAAATCCTATATTGGGAAGATTAGCCAATGTTGAATAGAGAAACGTTCCGTCATTTTGTAGGTAAAATTTTTTCAGCGAAGATTTTGCTATGAACAATCCAGCTTTTTTCTCTGCACTCCAGTCGGAAAATTCGCCTTGCAGAAAATCAAATCGTAGGCTTTTGTCAATGTAGAAAATGATCTCGGCGTAGGCCTGAAAAAATAAAAGTTCTATTTTTTTCATATCATCGCTTTTGATAATAAACTTCAAAGCAAAACGGAAATTTGTCTAGTTATATGCTGAGTGTGTTGAAAGTGTGGGTCTATGTGCTGAAAATCTTTTCAGGGCACTCAGCGCATTTTGTAGTAAACCAAAAATCAAGTTTGAGAGTTTTCAGCACATAACCCGAAATTGGGTCTCAGAGAAACTTTGAGTTGAACCATCATATTTTAATTGGGATCTTTTCTGTTTGTGCCTCCAACAGCCTAGTGAGTGCATTTTTTTGCACCCACTTTTTTCTACATAGTGATTTACTTTGTCATGGCACGTGCTCTGTAACAGGGGCGTATAATGTATTTTTTTTTGGGGGGGGGGGCAGAAATGATAAAAGATCCTTCAAGCGTAAAATGCAAAGTCAGCTCTGTTGATATTATAAATTCCACTATGCAAAATTTCTCATCAATTTGATTTTACAGGAGTCATTGAGCAAAAAATAACAAACTTATCATAAAATGTGTCAGAAATTTTTCAATTTTGAATTAAAGTCAAATCATAATGTCATTTTGTAAAAATAAACTAAATAACAACATGCCAATTGCTCTCGAACGACGAGAGAGTCAATGTAATAGAGAGGGTGGTTGTTTATAGGGGCGAAAACTCCAACTAGGAAAAAATTCAAACCCTGCGTTCTAGACTGGAGCAATTAGCTCTCAACTATCAGGGCACTAAAATATCATATCATAAAATCGCTTTTGTTTTAACAAAGTACTTAATCTCAGAAAAATAACCAGCTCATTGCCAAAATTGCCGCAAAACGTGACTAACGTGATAGAGAACAACAGAAACGTTTTGAAAGTTCCAAGTTTTTCAAAAAAAAAGCCGACGTAGTTATTTCTTTTTGGCTGGCGTCTTTTATCATTAATAATGCTCATCAAAGGAGTCTTATTTTGACCTTGAAAAACGTTAGAGTTATCTCAATTGATCATCGAAAATTGAGAGGTTTAAAGAAATGACTTCAGCAACTAAAAGTAGCAAAGTAGCAGTGGAAAAGTGCCATGAAACGATTTAAAAAGGTTCTTTTGAAGTATTTGAAACCGTAAAACCAAAAGTGCTTTAGTCCGCAAAAAAAAACCATGATCCCTGCAATATTGCTCATCCTAGAAAAACATCAGGCAAAAAGCTTTGCATATAAGAGGCGCATACGTTTACAATCTTTTTTCAAAAACTTTTTTGAGAGCATGTAATGAAAATGACAACACACAGCTGTAAAAGAAGTGGACACCTACCTGAAAATTGAGGTGATTTCAAAAAGATTATTGCATATGTGTTAAGAATTAAAACGCATAAAAATAAAATGTTCATACGCGGAAGTTCAATTTTACAGTGCATTTTTCTAGGGAGTTAGTTGAAGTTCAAATCAAACATGTAAAAAATTTTGCTTGCACAAATAGAAATTTTAGTGAATAATTGTACATACGCAAAGTAATAATAATCGTTTTCGGCGCTGGTTCACTGTGCATCAAAGATGCGGTTTATATGTGAATTTTATAAGATTTTATCAAAAAAATTCACTTAGTTTCAGCTCAATCTACACGTAAAATCAGCACATGATTTCAACATTTCGCAGCGATAAAAATAAGCGTTAGAATTCGGAAAAAACTCTCAACAATTTGGGTTTTTTGTAAATAATCTGAGCAGTTGTCAAAAGTTTTGAGCGCTTTGCTCTATCAGGAAAATGTGGCTAAACAAAAAAAGCTGGAGCGCAAAATATGTACTAGAAGTGTTAACGTAAGACAAGAAAAAAAGAATATATCAAATTTGAGGAGAATTCCAGAAGTGGCTGAAAAAACAAAATCAGAAGTTTTTGAAAATAAGTAAAATTTATAGTAAATGCTATCAAAAAGGGCAAAAAATATAAACAGTGATTGGTCGATAAATTGAAAGTGACTTTAAGCTGCGAACAAACTTTTTCATGTTGACGTCCTTTATGCACAGTTTTGATTCCATTTATGTTGATACCGACAAATTTTTGTCTACAGGGGCTTGTTTGGCCCCAACCGAACTTCTTTAATTTTTTTGCAGTTTTAATGTCAAGTAGAGGGTATATCTTTTCAACTTTTGTTTTTGATTTAGTTAACACATACTACCTAGTCTTAGCATTAGGAATGATAACATTCTCCGCCACCTCCCAAAAGGCAGTATTAACTTAAGAAAACGCAAGAAAAATTTAATATGTTTAGATTGGTCGGTATCACCTTTTATATTCTGAATAAAACTGCGGTAAGTTAAGCGTTAAGACTTAAGGATGCTTCGTAAAGTTTAATTTTAAAACGTGAATGTTCGTTAGTGTGTTCTGTCAAAAACATTAAAAAAACAATTACCACGTTTAGTTTGGATAGAAAAAATTGGTCAATTTTTCCGTTAAAAAAAACTTGTTTGTAATGTAGTCATACCCGTAGTAGCACGCTACAACTAACAACTTCAGTTGTATTTTTGAGATTAAATTTTTAAAAAGCGTTGGAAACATGAAATTTGTTGTTCTGCTTTTGAAAAATCTAGTTTAAATTTTGTAATTTCTGGGTATTTGGTTAAAGTGTAGCTTTAACAGACGTGATGACTTAATAGAGAATCGGTTCATTGGACAACATTCTCAAAGAAAATTTGGCAAACGAAAACAAAAATTATACAACTTTTTTGTGGTTTGAAAAAGAAAACATAAAGTTGTTTCCCGGACCTAGCTTCAAGTGTAAATCAGTACTGAATCTTTTTAACTCCATCATGTTTTTTACTCTGTCAAGTTAACTGTTCATGGCACTTATTAGACATTTCATTGTAAATTACAGGACAAATAAAATCTTTTCTCGGTTATTCTTATGCCCAGCATGAATTTTGTACGGCGAATAATCTGCGCATTATGCCTTTTAAGCGGGTAATTATATGCGCATTATGCGCTTCAAGAGGGTAATTATATGCGCAGGATGCGCGTTTGCAGCATTCTTTTGCAAATTATGACTCAGGCATAGACAGATACATGTAAATCTATTTATACGCGCTACTCAATGCTACGCTCTACTCAATGCTATGCTCACTCAATGCTATGCACTCAATGCTATAATTATGCTCTACTCAAAAGGCTGTTTTGAATTGACAAATGAATTAAGAAATGAATATCCCAAAAACATGCAGCGGGAAATGAACAGATTCACAGAGTTTAAATGTTTGAGTTTAAATGAAATTGGTATTGTGCGCTATTTCCCCTTCAGTTGATTTCCCGAATTGATTCCCTCCGCCTCCGATCTACTCCGTCTCCGCCTCCACCTTCGTCTCCGCCTCTCCGCCTCAACCTCCGTCTCCGCCTCAACCTCCGTCTCCGCATCCACCTCCGTCGCCGCCTCCACCTCCGTCTCCATCCTAAATTCAATGAAAATATCATATATATATATATATATATATATATATATATATATTTATATTTATATATATATATATATATATATATATATATATATATATATAACATTGGATAAATATTCGCCCCCCCAGCTTAGTGTTCAGATAACCTATAGTTCCTTCCCCCCCCCCCTAACTTAGTTGTCAGATAACCTAGCCCAGCATCATAATGGGGGGGTATGATGGGAGACCCAAATATTTAAAAGAAAGAGGGAAAATGAAGAGATTGTAATAGAGTTTGTAACGCTTTGAGGAGGTTAGTCTCTCATTGGAATGTATATATATATATATATATATATATATATATTATATATATATATATATATATATATATATATATATTTTATATACATATATATATATATATATATATATATTATATATATATATATATACTATATATATTTATTTATACACACACACACACACACACACACACACACGCACACACACACACACACCACACACACACACACGCACACACACACACACACACACGCACTCAGACACACACACACACCACACACACACACACACACACACCACACACACCACACACACACCACACACACACACCACACACACACACACACACACATACACACCACACACACACCACATGGGCAGCCCCTCAATTATCTTAGAAAAAGCGCTTTTTCCCTTCACGCCAACAACGTTTGTCTTCCCTCTGACACTAAGAGTTTCAGCAATTTCAACATAAACATCATTTAAAATTGGCTCGCGTAAGGACCCTTGCTCATTGTAAGGGTAATAAGCGTGGGTTCTACCAATGGTCTTTCCTTTAGCGGTGCAAAAGTGACATCCGTAAAACCCATTAAACTTCAACATATTAAGAATGTGACTTTTTGCACCGAGGTCGGAAATAAGAAGCCGTACTTTGAATGTTGCGTTGACAGAGAAATTATCCGAAATTTTAACTTTCACACTTGTACTTAGCTCTGCGTGAAGATGATCAACTACTTCTTTCCAGTCGGGATGAGTGGCACCAACGATAACAACGATAACAACGATAACAACGATAACAACAACGACAACTTGACAACAACGATAACAACGTTCAATCAATCTGAAAAACACAACATATGATGAGCATTGAGTCTTTTATTCAGACACTGGAAAAAGATAAACTGAAATAGACTGATAAACAAACACTGCGATTGACACCCCACGGGCGAAGCCCGAAGCTTGTACTACTACTACTACTACCAATACACCACAATTAATTCTGACTCGCACATCAAATTCCGCCTCCGCCTCCACCTCCGAACTTCGCTTCCACCTCCGCCTCCTAGCCCCGCCTCCACCTCCGACTCCCCCCTCCACCTCCGACTCCCGCCTCCACCTCCGAACTCCACTTCTACCGCACAGATGCGCCAATATGGTATAGTTCGAGCTAGAATAGCTTTTGTGGGTATCGCCATTTTAATAGTTTTAAGCATGATATCAGCTATTCGAAATTTTCAAAACTTGCTATGTTCGTTGTATGTACAGTCTGATGATGTGAAACGTTCTGTGCAGTGTACCCCAATGATGTAAATTAGGCTGCGAAGAAAAGGGACAGAGTGAGATCCTTCTTAATCGACTCTGGGCAGACTGGCAGAAGCATTTACACTTGTATCTGTCTAGTTCAGTAATGGTTACTATTGAAAGTCAATGGTTCAGCAATGAAACGCACTGTGAGCAAGGTCCGGGTGGTCCGTTTTTTGTTCTGCTCGTCAAAAATTTGTTACTCTGGTTTTGGATTTTCGTGTTCCGTCTTAGGCGTCTACTTTTGTATTGAAACTGTTTGCAACTATTTTCAAGAACTGCATTTTTGGATAGATCTCTAGCCATGGTTTAGCTTTATGGTCAAAATGTTTGATTAAAAAGTGTTCCAATGTTTTGTTTATACATATGTTCAAACGTTATGAGCGGTTAACCGTGGTTCGGGGTTTTTTGGTTTTATGTCATCTTTCTTGAATGCTCTTTTCAATGTCCTTTATGTATTCTCATCGTAGTATTGATCATTCGGTCTGATCATAGTTCCAAAAATACATCGCAACCTAGGAATGATACGGTTTGAGCTTTTATAATATTCACCTAGTACAAAATCTTTTTGCAATTGCGTGTCAGCTGGTGCAAAAGTTTTAGCAGAATTGGTTAGTGTGTACTTTTAGAATGTAACAGTGATATGTTCAAACCCACGACTGTTTTTACGCAATTTCACTAGAGATGTAGGTTTAGCTGGAGTTAGCAAAAAGATTTAATTTTTCGGTCATAGTGCTTGTTAAAACAGAAAGTGCCATAATCTAGTGAAGATCAGCCTTAGCTACTTATAAGAATTTCTTCGGATATTCCCGTCTACGACTTATTCGTTGATCCAGGAGAGAGCCCACACTTTCACCTTTGGCATGGACTAGAAAATTATATAGAGCGGACCCCATTGGTTTGGTTTCAAAACCAAAAATCCACAGTCATAGTTTCCTGCTTCTGTTAAGCTTGAAAGAGACCACTCATTCGGAAGATTGTTTTCTGTTGAGTGATAGTATATATGTTAGGTAGATTGCTTAATAAGAGTTTACAAAGGTTTGATGAAACCCCGAAATTTTGCACAAACCCCCGTCGGTTCGCTTACGCGTTTCAAAAGTTATATATTTTTTGCAAACCAAAGTTATATAGTTTGCAGCGAAAAATTAAACATTTCTCGGTCGGTTCACTCACTTGTTGTTAGAGTTATTTATTTCGCAACAGAAATATTCTGGATTTTGCAGAGAATTAAAAGGCTGATGGTTTTTGATGTAGTTTGTCTACTGCCGTCCACTTGCAGGAGTGAATTGATTCTTAGAGTGCTTTTTTCACGCTTCACTTATTGATTTTCACATCTCTGACATTAAAAACCGGCTTTATTTCTTTGAAAATATAGGATGAGTTCTGATCATCACGCTTTAAGATATTAGCTTCCATGTTACGAGAAGGTTCACAATTATATTTTGTGTTTGGGAAATGTAGAATTTTGTATTTTTGTCGTTAGAAGGCTTCTAGCTGGGGACTGGCTAGCGCCCAAAACTCTATCAAAATTCCGAAAGATTTGTTTGGTAGTTCCTCTTGTTGTAAGGAGTGTACTGTGTTGTCCCCAAAAATTGTTGCTCTTTCGGCTGCTTGAAAACTTCCCTCTAGATAATTGAATTAATAATCAAAATATGTAATACCAGCAACAAGTAATGTTATAGCCAGAGACAGTTAATTGAGTAAGTTCAACAATCAAAAGGATTTTTTCTATCAAAACCAATTAATGATCCACACTAAATCAAACCAATTCAATCAATCTCTCCGCAAGTATCCACAAATCCGTCACTCTACTTCTTTTCACCGATAACTGAAATAAGTTCTGCCTCCCAGTAGCTGTGTTACTGGCCAGAAACTTATAATCTTCGCAATCAACAATTTTGAAAAACGTTGCAGTTTCACTCACTGCAACTGCCAAACTATGTTCTTTCGCAAATAACTCACTAAACAACTACAATTTTCTCACTCTGAGAATCAACTGCTCCACTTGAGCTTTCTCTCTCACGCTTTTACTGACGAACTGCTGTTTCTCAGCCTCGTCAGTCTTTCTCTCAGGCTCACTCTCTCGCGTCTAATGGTTTTTCTGGTGCTTGAGGGTACTCAACCTTATCAGTTTTTTATCAGCAAAACGTGACGTGTCGTTTCTTTTCGAACATTTTGACCTAACGTATCAGCGTATTAGTGGGCGTAGAATTTTGTCTATGCGCTGTAGTTTATCTAAAGTAAATGTTTGCTTAAGATGACCAGAAATTTGTGAACAACTCGCTTTGATAAATTCAAGATGCAACAAAACTTATGTTTCATGTTCAACAGTTCTTATACAAGTACATACACTCTGTTTTATCCTTTTTCATGTTGCTTAAATTTCCCTGATTTAAACCAAGAATACGTTTGCTCCCCTGTGGTTCTGAGAATATTGTGTTTTAGTGATCTAAAAATCAGGGAAAACATAGTTCTTTCTGCCTTTTTCTTTGTTTACTTTAAAGGCCAAAAAGAGCGGTTTGGGGTGCCGGAAAAAGCCCGTTGTTTTTCTCAATGTGTAAGGAATTGTCCGAGGAGTGATCAGTTAAAATTTCATGGTGATCGGATTTGAGGAAGTAGGGTTTTCAGGACTTGCGGGGGGGGTGGTGAAAATGCGGACGCCTGGATTTGCAAATTTTGAGTTTCTCTCTATCAGAAATTCCTTCAAACAGCCATTGTGCTTTTTTGGACTTATCAATCTATTCTCTAGAACACTTCAGGACAATAATTAGTCCCATCTCGTTCATTGAACTCACTTCATAACTCGTTTTTTCCACCAAAAATTCTCTTTTGCAAATGTTTAGACCTTTTGAACCTCTAATACTTTAGCTACCGCTCTTTCCTGACAACAATGATTTGCTCCACTGTGTAATTACCAAAACTATAGTAGTGTAACTTTTTCCGGGCTCTGATTATAACTAGACACTTTGATTTAACCGTAAATCCCCTGATGAATTCAAACTGACTGACAAAATTTGAATATAAGAACTCAAACCAATAAATGCGTTAGTTCCCAAGATCTCTTCCAATTTTCTCCTACAAATACAAAACACTGTTGAAATGATACTCTAACTAATTCTTCTAAAATGGGGTTACCGGCCTTGGATTCAAAACAGTATTGCAATAAAAATCTAACACTTTTCAAATCGTTTTATTTTCCTTTTCATTTCTTCATGCGCGTCCCTTCAACCATCTTTTTATTTTACTTAATTTTAATATGAATTCAAGCCCATTTGATTTTTGTGCACAAAAGCCGAACACTTGCTGAATTACACCATAAAAGTATCAGTTTTAACGATTAAAAGTCTCTTTTCCACAATTCGAAAAACAAAATATTGGTAAGTTCTTTTTCTTTCACATACAATTTGCTTTGTTTATTCACAGAGTATAGTTTTTAACAACAATTTTACCTCTCTGTCTTTAATTGGTGTTCCCCCTGCTGTGGGTAATCGTTGGAGGCTAACAAACATGTTTTTCGTTGGAAAATTACAATAAATTTGGCCGACAAATTCTTCAAAGCATAACTTTTGTTTGTTTCCCGTTTTAAGCACTAATTTTTCCTTGTTAAGATAACCTTTATATCTTTGCTGAAAACACTAAGCAGTAACCCCAAACTTTTAGTTACTTATAGGGAAGAAATACTCGCGTTTATCATACCAAAATGGCTATTAGAGGATGCATTTTTGGGAATTCGGGGAATTCATTTATTAAATTATCATTGCTTTTGCCAAGCCGTTCCATTTTTTTCCTGGTGTTTCCATACTTAGTTTCTTCCGTTTAGTGACCTCTGAGTTTGATTCCGACTATTTCTGACAACTTGATCACTTTGCAAACTTAATTGTGTTTTGTTTACACAAGATTTCACACCGACTTCATGTGTGCTTCTTTTGTTTACTTATCAAATATGCTCAAGATCGGCCTCGAAACTTTGCAAATTAATTAGTATTTCAAACGCCAAGTCCCTCTCTCAACTAGGGGTTAAGGACCCGTGATTTATATCAATTCCACACTCCTCCCTTCTAGACTATTATTCTCCCGAATAATAAAAAAGTCCGTTGTTCACTGAGGACTAGCACACCCTCTCCTTTGCACGGAGCGTTTTTCAGTAAAATAGTGAACCTAAGTTAGTGTGAACCATTTAAATAGAGCTCCAAGTAAATGAAAGTTAGGAAATGCCCAGAGCACCGATTAGTGGTTAGATAATAACTAGAAGATATAAGAATGATCATATATATGAGTCCCTCAGTCAACCAATCGTTTTGAACACAAAAACTGGCCAAAAAGAAGCTCACCATCAAAACAGTCCTGAACAAAAAACCCCAACTCTGTCTAATTTTAACCCAATTCCGAACATTGCAATCCAACAGGCCATATTTTTCCAATAGTTTTTTTTTTCTTTAGAGCATATGCACTTGAGTATTAACAGCAGACTTATTGATTCTATTATGAGCTTCTAATTTAATGTACGGCATAATAACTCACATTCGTAAGAGCTGCAGATTTGACTAACTAGTTCTCACCAAAGACAGTTCAACTTTACCAACTTTGTCAACTCTACTTTCTTCCTCCGATGCTTGAATGGATGACCGCCTCCATTCTCATTCTTCGACTTTTTCATTCGTTTGCGCAAGAATCCCCTGGACGAATAACACCTCGTTTTCAGTTTGTTCCACTTCTCCTTTCGACTGACTTTTTGTTTTCTAAACAACAGCTTGTACAACTCAGGGTACTCCAAATCCACGCTTCTCTGATCGTCACTCGCCCTCAACAAGTTCGGAGAAGAACTATACGACACCTCCCTCTTATTTTGTACTATCTCTTCTCGGCCAAATACGCCCATTGAAAACCGTTTTAGACCGGTTTTCACTGCTTTCTTGACTTCAAAATCCGAGGACTGCTCCCGTTTATTATCTTGCTTCGAATAAGAACTCTCGAATTGTACTGGCACTACATTCTCTCCAAAATCAAACGAAAAACTATTTTCTCCGTCAATTAGCAATTTCAGCTCCAGATCAATTTCCTTTGAAAGCGACACTGACTTGTCGTCACCAAACTTTCCCTTCTGGATTTGCAACACTTCACAATCTGATTCGCTAGTTGAATATTTTCGGAATAAGATTTCTTCTGGAGTAGAAACACTGCCTTGCCCCAACATCAGTGACTGCTCAACTGCGCTTCTTTCAAACTGATTGCTCTGAGGAGTCCCATCATTGGCAGCATAGGAGAAACTCAGTTCCAACTTTTTCTCATCCGACTGGAGTAATTGAGTCTCCGAGCTTAATGAACATTTTTTCTTGCGATCTGGCTCTTCCAACTTCATCTGAACTAAACCACAAACCACATCACCCGAGCCATCACCACTTCCATCTCGCTCATTAATGAAGGCGTAAGACTTTACTAATTCTTCAGCAGTTGAATGTTCAAGAACATCACCAAAAACTGATTCATCAGCCACTGCAATTTCTGCATCGAAGCTCCGATTCTCCAACACTTTGAAATTTTCAGGCGCTAGCTGCTGACGCAAAGTTTCAAAAACAAGTTCATCTTCCTGTATAGTATCACCGCTGCCTCCAACAATTGCGTTTCTTTTTGAGTCCTCGTTTTCAAATTTGTCTTTTTCATCAACTTCGTTTTCTCTACAATTCTCGGAGAAAAAATTTCCGCCTGATTTCGCGGCTGTAGCCGATTTTTCTTCTTTGCTTTCTTCTAGAAATCCATCCGAGTTTGCTTTTGCAGCCTTGCTACCACAACTTTGGGTGGCTTTGCGATCGGCACCGTCTGTTGGGAAAGATACAAAACTCCCTTGTAATTTCTCAGAGTTATCTTCAGACGTTCGGGTCACACTAATGTGGTCAAAGTGCTGCGACCCAGTACTGACTATACCCTGACGTGAACTATTAGCAATTAAATTTCCACTAAAAATATTTTCTGCTGCTGTGGCCAATTCACCTTTTTGAGCAACACTAAAATGCGGCATAGCTGTTTCTCCAACATCTATCCATTTACCAAAGTACGGCATGCAAGGACCGGACGTGACGTATTCAGAGGCTATCAACCCTTTAGAGCACTGTTTTCCAACTTTCAATCCGTTTTTGGTAGTCAACTCAAGCGATTTAGAGTTAATATGCCGCTCAAAAATGTTTTCAAAGACCACATCGTCGTCCATGCATTCAAATTTGTTTTCATCGTCGCTATCGAAGAAGCTGTCGTCATCGCTAAAATCGTCTTCACTTAAATTTGCATCGTCCTCCACCTCACTGTCATTAATTTCCTCGAGTGCTTCGCTTCTCATTTCTACAATTTTCATGTTTTTACCAATGTCCCACCGCGCAATACATCGATCCATCATTTCCTTGACCCGTTCATCTTCAGATTTAGTCTTTGTCGTAATCTGCTCCTCCGTTTCTCCGTCAGAACCAAAATTTCGACTGCCACCAATGACGTTTGAATCAGCAACAGTCTCCACACCGGACGAATTGTCAGTCAACTCTGTAGTCCTGCCTTGATTTCCGACTCTGACAATCGGCTTCTCGTCAAGCACTGCTTTTACTCCGAATCCTACAGCTTTTATGGCAGACCAACGTTTAGTTGAAGAAATCTTTGTTGTCTTTTCGTACATCACTGATTTGACAATAATATCGGTTTTAACTTGAACGTCTTTCATTTTGTCTGATTTTGGAGTCCGCTCTTGGAGCGGCAACTCCTCTCTGTCAACAACGTCACTTGGAAAAACTGGTCTGTCAATTTCATACTTTAAAGCTGCTTTCTCGTATTCCTCTTTCTCTATCAAGTATCTCTCAAACGCGTCCTCATAAAATTTTGGGTTATTGGACAATCTCAGATCAAAGAAGTACAAAGTTTCTTGAAGAGTCCAGGCACGATTTCTTTGATCGGTTTTCCAAAATGCACGCGGCAAATAATTTAAAGCATCAAGAGCCCAACCACACAACTTGTCTGGTAGAAACCTCTTCACCTCTTCTTCTGACCACATGAAAACTTCACAAGCATCTAAATAATACTCACGCCAGTCCTCCCAAACTTCATATCCAGGCGAAGGAAACTGTTTTATTAATCCGAAACCTGACATTGTTATCCGAAATGCTTCACTCTGAATGCTCCTCTGAGGCTTCAATTTCTGCTGCTATTCTATTCAGCTCTTCTTCTCGTCTCTGTCTGAGTAAGCTCCTCAATCTATCTGCTCGGGTGCTTCCACCACTACGCTGAGTTAGGATCCTCGTCCCGAGAAAAATCACTGACTGTCTTCCAAAATTACCCTCTCCTGGAAATATCTGTCTCTGTTGCTCAAATTCTCTCGATCTCCTCCGTTCCACAAAACTTGTAATCTCGTTCTGACTATCGTTAACGTGTTCCTCGACTTGCTCTGCGTCGGAAGACGCCAGCTTTGAGCACTTGTTGCAAGTCTATCAGAACTCTCTCTTCACACTCGTATTCAAATCTTCTGAATAACTGACTTTTTAACAAGAGAGCCCACCCAGGAGCGCCACTGTAGAATTTTGTATTTTTGTCGTTAGAAGGCTTCTAGCTGGGGACTGGCTAGCGCCCAAAACTCTATCAAAATTCCGAAAGATTTGTTTGGTAGTTCCTCTTGTTGTAAGGAGTGTACTGTGTTGTCCCCAAAAATTGTTGCTCTTTCGGCTGCTTGAAAACTTCCCTCTAGATAATTGAATTAATAATCAAAATATGTAATACCAGCAACAAGTAATGTTATAGCCAGAGACAGTTAATTGAGTAAGTTCAACAATCAAAAGGATTTTTTCTATCAAAACCAATTAATGATCCACACTAAATCAAACCAATTCAATCAATCTCTCCGCAAGTATCCACAAATCCGTCACTCTACTTCTTTTCACCGATAACTGAAATAAGTTCTGCCTCCCAGTAGCTATGTTACTGGCCAGAAACTTATAATCTTCGCAATCAACAATTTTGAAAAACGTTGCAGTTTCACTCACTGCAACTGCCAAACTATGTTCTTTCGCAAATAACTCACTAAACAACTACAATTTTCTCACTCTGAGAATCAACTGCTCCACTTGAGCTTTCTCTCTCACGCTTTTACTGACGAACTGCTGTTTCTCAGCCTCGTCAGTCTTTCTCTCAGGCTCACTCTCTCGCGTCTAATGGTTTTTCTTGTGCTTGAGGGTACTCAACCTTATCAGTTTTTTATCAGCAAAACGTGACGTGTCGTTTCTTTTCGAACATTTTGACCTAACGTATCAGCGTATTAGTGGGCGTAGAATTTTGTCTATGCGCTGTAGTTTATCTAAAGTAAATGTTTGCTTAAGATGACCAGAAATTTGTGAACAACTCGCTTTGATAAATTCAAGATGCAACAAAACTTATGTTTCATGTTCAACAGTTCTTATACAAGTACATACACTCTGTTTTATCCTTTTTCATGTTGCTTAAATTTCCCTGATTTAAACCAAGAATACGTTTGCTCCCCTGTGGTTCTGAGAATATTGTGTTTTAGTGATCTAAAAATCAGGGAAAACATAGTTCTTTCTGCCTTTTTCTTTGTTTACTTTAAAGGCCAAAAAGAGCGGTTTGGGGTGCCGGAAAAAGCCCGTTGTTTTTCTCAATGTGTAAGGAATTGTCCGAGGAGTGATCAGTTAAAATTTCATGGTGATCGGATTTGAGGAAGTAGGGTTTTCAGGACTTGCGGGGGGGGTGGTGAAAATGCGGACGCCTGGATTTGCAAATTTTGAGTTTCTCTCTATCAGAAATTCCTTCAAACAGCCATTGTGCTTTTTTGGACTTATCAATCTATTCTCTAGAACACTTCAGGACAATAATTAGTCCCATCTCGTTCATTGAACTCACTTCATAACTCGTTTTTTCCACCAAAAATTCTCTTTTGCAAATGTTTAGACCTTTTGAACCTCTAATACTTTAGCTACCGCTCTTTCCTGACAACAATGATTTGCTCCACTGTGTAATTACCAAAACTATAGTAGTGTAACTTTTTCCGGGCTCTGATTATAACTAGACACTTTGATTTAACCGTAAATCCCCTGATGAATTCAAACTGACTGACAAAATTTGAATATAAGAACTCAAACCAATAAATGCGTTAGTTCCCAAGATCTCTTCCAATTTTCTCCTACAAATACAAAACACTGTTGAAATGATACTCTAACTAATTCTTCTAAAATGGGGTTACCGGCCTTGGATTCAAAACAGTATTGCAATAAAAATCTAACACTTTTCAAATCGTTTTATTTTCCTTTTCATTTCTTCATGCGCGTCCCTTCAACCATCTTTTTATTTTACTTAATTTTAATATGAATTCAAGCCCATTTGATTTTTGTGCACAAAAGCCGAACACTTGCTGAATTACACCATAAAAGTATCAGTTTTAACGATTAAAAGTCTCTTTTCCACAATTCGAAAAACAAAATATTGGTAAGTTCTTTTTCTTTCACATACAATTTGCTTTGTTTATTCACAGAGTATAGTTTTTAACAACAATTTTACCTCTCTGTCTTTAATTGGTGTTCCCCCTGCTGTGGGTAATCGTTGGAGGCTAACAAACATGTTTTTCGTTGGAAAATTACAATAAATTTGGCCGACAAATTCTTCAAAGCATAACTTTTGTTTGTTTCCCGTTTTAAGCACTAATTTTTCCTTGTTAAGATAACCTTTATATCTTTGCTGAAAACACTAAGCAGTAACCCCAAACTTTTAGTTACTTATAGGGAAGAAATACTCGCGTTTATCATACCAAAATGGCTATTAGAGGATGCATTTTTGGGAATTCGGGGAATTCATTTATTAAATTATCATTGCTTTTGCCAAGCCGTTCCATTTTTTTCCTGGTGTTTCCATACTTAGTTTCTTCCGTTTAGTGACCTCTGAGTTTGATTCCGACTATTTCTGACAACTTGATCACTTTGCAAACTTAATTGTGTTTTGTTTACATAAGATTTCACACCGACTTCATGTGTGCTTCTTTTGTTTACTTATCAAATATGCTCAAGATCGGCCTCGAAACTTTGCAAATTAATTAGTATTTCAAACGCCAAGTCCCTCTCTCAACTAGGGGTTAAGGACCCGTGATTTATATCAATTCCACAGGAAAAACGGAAAGGAACCACAACCTAATTTGAAAAAATGGCCAAAGTAATGCGAGGTGCCTCGAATCAATGACGATAACAAATAGATTGAGGAAACGTGATACTCTCAAACCTGTCGATGAGTTTGTCCTCGGAGTGTCTGTAGCTCTTCACAGCCAACTTCATCTTCTTGAAGTCAGACACCACCCTCTCCAAGTCCTTCATCTCCTTCACCACTTTGAACGCCTTCTCAAAGTCATCCATCATCAACACAAACACCTACCATTGCACAACCATTATAACACAAGACATCTTTTTTGAGGTTCCTCTTCGTTGGTTGTTGTAAAGTTGATGTGGTTACTGTTAGTATTACTGTAACCCTCGACAAATAGAATAAACCATTTTCAATACATCTAGTCGATTAAAGCGCGGTATTGGTCAACCAAAATATTTCCCGGAAAAAATGGCAACAAGATATCGTTTAAAAGACCCCACTTCAATTTAGTGAATCAGTGCATATTATCATTTGCACTCCAACTTTTAGTGGGTGCATATTTTTGCTTGGAATCCCACAGCTAAATAGGTGTCAGTGCATGTTATTTCCCAGTTGGAGGTGCCAGACCCATTAGACAACTCGGGCGCGCACCTGTTATTTCTGCCCTCCAAGTTACATAGTCTGATGTATCTCAGGAACCTCACCACTTAGATTACAGAATAGTCTAATCAGAGACTAATGTGAGCACGACGGAATCTGCTCAGAGACAGTTTCGAGCACATGCGGGTCTGATGAGAGACAATTTTGAGCGCAAGTGGGCTGATCAAAAACAGCTTCGAGACAAAGTTTGTCTGGTCAGAAACAATATCGAGCGCATTTAAGTCTAATCAGAAGTGGACTCAAGCGGACCTCGACTGCAGAAAGAATTTCGAGCAGTTGAGCGCAGTTGAGTCTGATCAGTATTCATTCCGGTCCGGGATGAACTGATCAGAGATGGTTTCCGTCTGGGAACCTGGGACCTCAGTCCGATTTGCACACATCAAGCGCTCATACTATGTTATCGACTTCTAAGCGACGCTATACAATTTGCCATTAAAACTTGCGGATAAAAGTAGAAGAGTGAACACTGATGAATTCTACTTTAATTTTTTTCTTCTCTATCCTAAAAGATTTTTCACTTTTTCCCCAATAAATAAAAATTTTCCGATCCACTGTTAATTCCAAATCTGATTTTAAACAATTTCATCTTTGTTCAATTGTATCTAGCTAGCCACAGTTTAGTGAGGCTAGCTTGAGCTTGATTCGACTCTGCAGCTTTTAGTTTTCTAGCCTTGTTAGTAAAAAAACCAAAAATATAAAAATACTGCTGAAAAAATATTGCACATTTTAAAAGAAAAATTTCGAGATTTCATAAGGAAAAAATGTTTAAAACCAATTTTTGTCTCTGGAATTCTGTCAAGTAACCCATCTGTTGGCCAGTAATAATCGTTAAACACAGAAAAGGACAAAAAATATTCAACAATCGCAAATCTTAACAAAATTTTGCTAAAATTCAAGATATTAAATTATTCAGAACCATTTCATTGTCTCAAGAGACTATCCAGTATCCTTATTAAACAGCTTTAACAAGCTTTAAACAGATTCACTGGCTCATAAAGATCCATAAACGTGAAACATGATAAAGATTTTCCAAAAAATTGAAAAAAAAAAATTAAATTTTATCAAAAAGTTGTTGAAGCTGGTGTCATTAAAATATTGATCACCATTCAATTACTTCTAGAAACTATGCGACAGCTTATCAACAACCCTTAAAGGAGGTCCCCAGGACTCTGGTGCCGGAAAATAAAAAAAATTTAAAAAAAATCAAAGTAACTTGAAAAAATTGCAAAAATTTTTTAAAAAATGGTGATAATAAATCTTGAAAAACATTCCATTGCATCAAGAAGCTATGAAGCTAAAATTTTGAAAAACTGCAGTTGCATAAAGACTGCAAAAATTTGTGATAAGAAAAGTTGTAAACTAAATCATGACCGAAAAACATTTTCCAGTAACTTATTATCAAACCCTAACGGAGATTTTCTGTTAGGCTGGCAAACCTGAATATCGAAAATAAATGTCAAAAATTGAAGAAAATTGCAAGTTTTATTTTAAAAATGCTAAATGTCGTGGTGTTTAAATCTTGAAAACGATTCCATTACATTTAAAAACTATACAGTAAGCTTTTGTCAAAATCTCGAGGAGCTTTTTGGCTCTTGAGGCTGGAGAAACCTAAAAATCGACCAAATTTTTCGGAAAAATTAAAAAAAAAACCGCAAGATTTATTATAAAATATCGTTAAAATTTGTCAAATTGAAAAATTGAAATCTAGGAGGCATCAGTGGGATGCGGGGGAAACAGCGTGCGTGGGGGTGGGGGCTGAGAGCATTAGTGGGGGGTTCAACAGTGGGGGTGTCTTCAACCTCTATGAACCGCCATTCACACCATAAGTATAAGTCTCCAAAACAGTTTGAGCTGAAACAGAGCTGAAAGGCTCTAAGAGTACTTAATGACCGCTGGGCGCTAACTGTTTATCCCGTTTTCGAGGACGAAAAGTCAAAAGTGTCATGCGAAAAATCGATCTAGCGAAAAATTGCATAAAAAGGGACCGACGGGACTAATATAATTGCTAAAAATTTCGTTTGAGAGCAATTGCTCTCTTTCAAATAAAAAAACCTTTGGAAATCATCTCTAGTTTTGAGCATTAATCACGGATAGAAAACAAACTGCTCGGCTTCATTTTATAAATTTACTCAATAACCGCAATAAAACTTTGTTTACGTTACATCTGTGCAACTACGACAGCCTTTTAGTAGACTTAATAAATTTTCATCACTTCTTTTGAATGAATATCCAGAGTTATCATTTTCCGTTCGATTCCAAATTTATTAATCAAAAGTTGCTAATTAAATGCTCCAGAAAGAGGGATGGGATATTAGGCAAAGACTTGATTAGGCCAACCAAATTTTTATAGCAATTAGGCGAGTTCAGAAGAACAAAATTTAATTAAACTTCAAAAAATTGCAAACTTTTGTCATTTCTCGAAGCTTTTAGAGAATATTCAAGGAATCAAATCGATTCAAATAACTATGAAACAATGTTTTAGGCAACTGGTTTTTTGGGACTTGTGTAACAACCAAAGATTCTGGTTAGTCACTTTGCTTAGTATTCCAGCTTGTAGTTAAGAGTTCGTTGGTCGTTCTTTGTACAATAAAGTACAATAAGTTCATTGTACTTTATAGAAGTCAGAAATTGAACGCTTATCGGTAACATGTGGTGCAAACCCCCCGAGGCGGAAAAACTCTCAATATTAGATTGTATATAAATTTCAATTTCACTGTTCAGATTTCTTACTTAATATAAAGCCGGAGCTTAGAATTGAATTCTTTTGACTGTTGTATTCAAACCAAATCACAAGAGAAAACCATGTAAGTTAAATAAGTGTATTTAACAATAAGACTTAGAGATTTTCTGGTAACCCTTTTTCGTCAAACCCAAGTCGAACCCATGAGAATAAAAGGATTCAAGTTTTAAATAATAGTAACGGGTAGGGTTGCTAGATTGGTGACAGGAGTTCCTAAACCCCATCCCCTACAATAATCAGATTAGTTTTCAAAATAAAAGTTGTCTTGGAATGACATCTTTTGATTAACACAAATTATATTGTAACTTATTATTTTATTCTGGAGAACAAAATAGTTTAACCATAAAAATGCAGCGCAACTTATATTGCTTTCGCCCAACTTCCGAACAAAAATTTGAAAAAGTTTTGTGTTTTTGGCGAAAGCAATCAAAAAATTTTAAGTGCGGCGCACTTAGAAGTAGTAGTTGGTTCGGAACCAAACGTTGAACGATCGAACGCACGCCGCGTGCCAAGATGGCCACCTCAACGGATACCGCTCGTATGTTTTTACCGGAACCTTTTAATGGCACGGGAGATATATCGGCATATATCACTCAATTTGAGTTACTAAGTAACTTGCAAAGTTGGTGGGCGCCTCGTAAAGACGCTGATGGTAATCCTCAGTTGGATGGTGATGGTAATCAGCTATACACTGATAAAAGGCATCAGATTTTTCTACTTAGGTTAAGAGCTGGTGCAATAGAGTTCTATCATTCGTTGGACGATGAGACTAAAAATGATTACAAAAGCCTTCGGAATGTATTTGAGAAACAATATCTAGAACCCCCGGAATTTTTCAGAGGAGCACTTAGAAAACGAACTCAAGGAGAATCTGAGAAAGTTACTGAGTTCTTAGCAGATCTAAAACTTCTTGCTAAAAACGCATATCCTGATGATTTTGAGGAGATCAGAGAACACCTTGTTATGCAAGCTTTCTTGGAAGGATTGCTGGATCAGAATGTTAGATTAGAAATTAGGAAAGAAAAAGATTTTTCCCTGGCGGATGCTTTGAAAAGAGCCGTGCATTTAGATGCAATCTACAGGTTACAGATTCTAAGCCAAGGCGGCGTTAATAATGGTTTAAATAGTAGTGCTCACGGAGTAGGATCAATTGATAGACTTATCAATCGCATGGATTCGATGATGAATAAGATGGCTATCAGTCAAATTAACTGAAACTCCGAAAGAGAATCTAGGCGGCCAAGTCGGCCATATAAGTCAAACAAACATTCTCAATCGCCGATACATGGGTTTTCTCGAAATCAATATAACTCTAGGGAGAGGTACAAATCAAATCAAAAGAACAATACGGGTTCCTCATCATCTGCATTCCGTAGAAATTCTAGTTCGCGCTCGTCTCGAAGACCTCTTTCTAATACATCTCCATCACCAAGCGTCAAACGACGCGTTAATTTTAATAAAGAAATTGTTTGCTATCAGTACAACCGTAAAGGGCACACTAAAAATAATTGTCGCAACTGCTGGTCATGTGGATCTAGTTCACATACAAGAAGAAACTGTCCACAGTCAAATACGTAACAAAAAGAAATAATATAGAAAGTAATTTTGTCTTGTCGTGTTTACTAAATGACACAACTGAACCCAATATACGGGATTCAATCCCTCCTCACCTGTCTTAAAGTTTCGAATATCCTCTTGACCGCTCTAATAGACTCTGGCGCCGTTATCAGTGTTATACGAGAATCAACTCTGGCGAGGATGAATTTTTTCCTTGGGGTCTACCAGTTGTAATGGTTTCATTGGCTTGATTCAGCCGTTGCAAAACCTTAATGAGATGTACTTAATTGCATCAGCAATTGTAACGGTACCCAAGGACCGTGAAATTTACATTAGGACCTTGAATACTACAAAAAGCAACATTACATTGTACAGCAACCAGAACGTTGCAGTTTTAAGTGAAGCACCTAAGAAATGTATTGTTCGTTCTGTCAATCTTACTGGTGAAGGTGTTCAGCCATCCTTGGAGAAAATTTTTGCAGAGGACTTGCAAAAACTTAATAATGAGCAACGTCAGGCGGCAGAGAAACTACTTGAACAGTATTCACATGTGTTTGCGCGAGACAAATGGGATCTTGGAAGATGTGATTTGCATAAACTTCAAATCAAGTTAAAAGAAAATGCGCAACCAAGTAGGGTTCCATATCGGGCAATGAAACCACCAAAACGGAATCCTCTAAAAGAATTTGTCAATAACCTACTGACAAAAGACTTAATAGAGCCGACCCATTCGGAATGGGCAGCGCCAACAGTGTTAGTTCAAAAGAAAGATGGTAGTTATCGATTGGTCATAGACTACAGGAAACTGAATTCCCAGACTGTTAAGACATCATGGCCGTTGCCACGGAATCAAGATATTCTGGGAAGCTTACAAGGTAGCTGTTACTTTTCAAATCTTGATTTAGCAACGGGTTTCCATCAGATGGAAATAGAAGAAGATCAACATCTTACTTCTTTTATAACCCCATTTGGCTTGTACCAATGGAAGCGAATGCCAATGGGGCTTTGTAATGCACATGGAACTGGTCTTAACAGGATTGACATACGAAATTGTACTGGTGTATATAGATGACATCATTGTTTATGGCAGGTTGTTTGAGGGACACCTGAAGAACTTAGCTATCACTCTAGGTAGAATAGAAGGTGCAAATTTGAAAATATCGCGCTCCAACTGTAAACTCTTTCAAAATTCTATCCGTTTCCTGGGTCATGTTATTTCCAAGAATGGAATTCAAACCGATCCAGATAAAATAGCCGTTGTAAACTCATACCCATTACCTAAAACGGTGAAGCAGGTGCATTCATTTTTAGGACTAACAGGATTTTACAGGAAGTTGATACCAAGTTTTGTTAAAATAGCGCAACCTTTGTATAACCTATTTAATAAAGAAAAACTATTCCATTGGAAGGAGGGTTGCGATAAAGTTTTTCAGTTTTTGAAGAACACATTGCTGAATGTCCCAATGTTTTCCTACGGAGACTGATACTTTTGTCCTTAGTACTGATGCGTCTCTGTCTGGTATCGGAGCTGTTCTTTCCCAGAACCAGGGTGGTTATTTAAAAGTTATAGCGTATGCTAGTAAAGCTTTACAAAAGAGTCAGCGCAACTATTCTGCAACAAAGCGGGAATTGTACGCAGTTGTTTATTATACCCATTATTTTTGAGAGTATCTCATTGGTCGAAAATTTGATGTGATAACTGATCACCGGGCTCTAGTTTGGTTATTTTCTTTCAAAGAACCTGATGGCTTGGTAGCAAGATGGATAGAAAAATTAGGTTTATTTGATTTTGAGATCAAACATCGACCGGGAACACAAATATCGCATGCAGATGCTTTGTCGCGCACGATTGACAATTCATATAAAATATCAGCAGTTAATTTAGAGTCCTCAACAGAGGCTGAAGTTCCTTTTGCTAAGGCACAGGCAGATGAATACACATTGGGAAAATTTTGTAAATGGTTAATCTCTCAGAATCGCCCTCGGGACAGGCTCTATGGTGGGATTTCATGCAGAAAAGCTGGTGCAGTGTTATATGTACATAAATGTGCTAAGGTGGCAGTGCATATAGCTGATTTTCCTTATTGTACTGAGGAAGTACCTGGCATTATGGATAATTCAACGAAAATAAAATATATGAATCCCATCACTCAAGTAGTTTACACTAACTATACACTAACATCTTGTGATCCTATTGCGCCTTATATGTATAAAACTGCTGAAGGCATTTGGATGCACTATGGAAGTGATCATTCCGTTGCTCGGAATCCAGAATCTTTGAGTGTGTTCAGTCACTAAGACTTTGCTGACAATCTACCCTCACTGCACACGGCAGGATTGTTTTCATATGAAAATTTACGAAAAAGTGCAAGAGCACGCGTTTTGAAATATTAACGAAGGACAATTGCGGGTCGGGAGGTTTACTTAGAAGCTGGTAACAATTATTCACATCCTGGTTAAAGCCATTTCAATACCAACTTACGAACGGAATTGTCTGGCTTTCCAACATGGAGATACTTAGAAAGTTTGGAAAACTTAGCTGCAGGCTCGTGGTATTGGGCCGAAAAAGTTACTCTCTCCGTGTTAACATTGTTTGCGATACTTGATGTTTTCATATATTGTCTAGAAATTGTGTTTTCCGTTCGACTGCTAACGTACGGCTTTCCTTTGTGTACTGTCGCCTCGCTTATGAATCCGTTCGCTCCGTTTCTCAGGACCATGGATGGTCATCGTGAGATAATGCAATTACAAGATCCTGTTTCTAGTGTTCCGAATCAACCACTGCTAGAGGCAGTGCCTCCTAAAGTAGTAAGAGATAGCCTCTATACTACAGAAAGGATAGTGGCTATACAATCTGAAACTAGAAGGATCTAGCTTTTTATTTAGAATGGCATTCAACAGCAACAACAACAACAACAACAACAACAACAACAACAACAACAACAACAACAACAACAACAACAACAACAACAACAACCGATCTCTTGGGGAGATTCTCAATAGCCCGTTGACTGATAATGATCCGGTATCATTATTTAGTCCTATTTACGAAAGTAATTGGCCTGAGGAAGTCGAGAGGACTAGGGGTCCTTTTGAGGCCGCTGTACCTAATTTATGTGTCCCTCTATATGTAGAGATCCCAGATATCAATCTTGGCTCGGTGCCAACAGAATAACCTCCAGTTAGATCTGATGTTCCATCCTTAAGAAAAGAGTCCTTGGCAAGGCCTTCTTCACCTGCCGATTCAACCACTGTAATCGTGCCCTCACCGACAAAAGAGGAAACAGAAGACGAAGCACCGGTGTGCGTCTACCGTATACCCAAGAAGGTGAAGTTTAATGTTCCAAAAGTAAGTCCTCTAAAAAGGAATAACGACTTTCCGGGGAAAGTTGAAGTAAAGCCGGAGCTCAAAGAAGGCGTTATTGCATTCAGTTTGACAGACCAAGCACCGATGCTTACACAAAAGAACCTTGGTGGAGAGAAAGCTCGGTGTCTCCTACAGAATGACCCGAAATCAAGAATAAGAAATCATCAGGAGTTGGTACTCCTAAAATTGGATGGATTTCTGAATCCTGAGCAAGCTGGTGCTTTAAGAAGAGAAAACGCAGGTTTAAAAGAAAGGGTCTTAACTTTGCAAAAAGATCTACATAGATCAACTCAACAGCTGTGGTCAGCTGAGAAAGAAAAGGAGACTTTATTAATGGAAATGAAACGTTTAAAAACGGAAAACGAAAACCTCAAGGAGAGGATGGAGGAACTCAAATTGAAAATTACTAGAAAAAACGAAGAAATACTTCAAACCGAGTACTCTTTGGAAGGGGAAAAAAAGAAGTAACAAAAAACTACAAGAGGACTTAAAATTTGAAAAAGACGAAACAGAGAAACTAAAGAGAGAAAACGATCGACTAAGAAAGGAAAGAAATAGAGCTAGACTGGAGTCGTCAGGCAGTAACGGTACCAGTAACAAGAGGCAGTTGAAACAGCTACAATCAAAAAATGACAGCATCTACTCGGCAGTAGTTACCGCTGAAAAACCCAGAAATCAGATTCAAAAGAAAAAGCCACGAAGGAGCCACGTCTTCCTCCGACAAAAACTAAAACAGAATACTAATAAAAAAATCATAGAGTTTGGTAACTCTTAAATTCTCTCCTAAATTTCATAACAGTTGGTACTGTTAGTCTAGTTTCGCTTTCTTATTACAATTTTACTGGTGTATAAGTATTACCTCTTTACTTACGAGGTTTCATTACTGCACGTGGACGTGCTCTCTCTGGGAAGGGAGAGGTGTAACAACCCAAGATTCTGGTGAGTCACTTTGCTTAGTAATCCAGCTTGTAGTTAAGAGTCCGTTGGTCGTTCTTAATAAGTTCATTGTACTTTATACAAGTCAGAAATTGAACGCTTATCGGTAACATGTGGTGCAACCCCCCGAGGCGGAAAAACTCTCAATATCAGATCGTATATAAATTTCTATATCACTGTTCAGATTTCTAACTTAATATAAAGCCGGAGCTTAGAATTGAATTCTTTTGACTGTTGTATTCAAACCAAATCACAAGAGAAAACCATGTAAGTTAAATAAGTGTATTTAACAATAAGACTTAGAGATTTTCTGGTAACCCTTTTTCATAAAACCCAAGTCGAACCCATGAGAATAAAAGGATTCAAGTTTTAAATAATAATAGTAACGGGTAGGGTTCGACTTGGGTTTTATGAAAAAGGGTTACCAGAAAATCTCTAAGTCTTATTGTTAAATACACTTATTTAACTTACATGGTTTTCTCTTGTGATTTGGTTTGAATACAACAGTCAAAAAAATTCAATTCTAAGCTCCGGCTTTATATTAAGTAAGAAATCTGAACAGTGAAATAGAAATTTATATACAATCTAATATTGAGAGTTTTTCCGCCTCGGGGGGTTTGCACCACATGTTACCGATAAGCGTTCAATTTCTGACTTGTATAAAGTACAATGAACTTATTAAGAACGACCAACGAACTCTTAACTGCAAGCTGGAATACTAAGCAAAGTGACTCACCAGAATCTTGGGTTGTTACACTTGAAAACTTCGATTTACTCCCTACGAAGTGCAAGTTGCAAAAACTATTTAAAATCTAACTTGAGAAAATTCAATAATTATTAAAATCAGATTTGCGGTTATCTTCATTAACTGCATCTGTTGAAAGTTGTGACGTTTGAACACGAAAGGATGGTCGTAATTTTGTACGAATAATTTGAAGTCTGAGCATAAGTTGGGCTAAACAATCCAAAAAATAACATATTTTAATAAAAATCTCTATTAGTTCTTTGAAACAAATTGCTCAACTCGGTTAGATAACAATGGAAAATTAAATAAGTCAGCAAATAGAGCTTTTTGATGTTTTGTTTCGATGTCCATGTGTAGGGGCATCATATAATGAATAGACAAATAGCAGTGTAATTTTAACCTATCGTAAAATCGTAACAGTGTTTTTCAACATAACTGAATGACCAGACCATTTAACAGTTGTTCATTCGTAACTGTGAAAAGTTTCTCGTGATGCAAAAAATAAGTACTATCGAATGTTCCTTTGTAGGAAAAAATAGAACTGCTTTTGGTCTGTATTTTTGAATGAGGCAACAACGCATCAATTGAAAGCAATGAGCCAAGAATGAAAAAATAATTTGAAAGATAAATGAAAAGAATGAAAAGAATAATTTGAAAATGAAAGATAAAAAAATCATTTGAGTATAAAGTTCCTCCCACACTAAAGTGGATCGGAACAATACGCGAATCAGAAACACCCTTAGAAGCTCAAGGAGACAGAGTTTGTGATCATACTTGAGTTTAAACGAGGGTCTTCTTCATAACAAATATTTTGAACCAATTTAAGTGAGATCATATCGCTTAATGGCGTGGATCGGTCTGCTCAGACGCCATTTTGGCCTAGAAGAGTCTGCCCATGAGAGATTTGGAACGAGAATTGGGGCTGGGTTTGTTTCTTCTGGTTGAATTTTTGTGCAATGATTAAAGAGCAATGCTACTCAAAAAAGAGCAATGAAAAAAAAAACATTCTGAAATGTGGAGAATAATATTAAGAACACCACTGCGATTATTATTAATAATTGCTTTGCGTAAATTTTTGAATTCAAGTGGCGACAGTTTTTCCATATTTTTCATACGATAGGCGCATTTTTTCGGCCATTAAAATTGGCACTAGGCTTTAACTATAGAAGATAACTTGATTAAAAAAGAATACTGTTCTATAATTTCTCGAGATACTTCTAAAACCAGCAACTCTACTTTTCATGGATTATCGAAGAATAAGTGGTCTTACATTCATAAAGATTGGATTTAATATTGAAAAGCAAAATTCATTACCTTTTCCTCCAGCAGTGGTTGGACCTTTTCGTAATCAAGCACTTTGTTCATGATAGCTTCAGCCTCTGAATTAAGTTGATCACGCATCGTCTCCTCGTCAAAAGATGCTGACAAAAAGTTCTCTCCCTGAACACAACCAACTCATGTTGAGATTTTATTGATAATTAAACATAAGAAATTGTCAATTTTGCTCTACAAAAAATGATTATATGCCCGGTGGTTTTTTTGGCTTCATCGTTTTCTGTTGCATTTCAAACAACGTAAGACGCGTCGTCGATTTTTGTCGTCTCTTGCAAGATTCGGGCATGTTGGGTTATAGACTTTCGCAAGCGGAATAAAAAAAGCTTTTTCAACTAAAAAAAGAATTAAATTCTCAAAAATGAGAGAATAACAAAATGATATTTTACAGTAAAATTTAGAGAATTACAGGAGAGATCTGATTAATAGATCACGATGGTGTTTTGATTTTGGGGAAATTCATCCGTTTAATTAGTTTTTATTCCGCTTGCAAAAGTCCATCCCCTAACAGGTTATGGGTCAAAAACCTAGTCTCTGAGCTTAACTGCAAAAGAGAGACAAGAGAGTAAAAATTGTGAAAGAATTGTTGCGCAATTTAAAGGAGAGTTTTAATTAGGCTGAGAGAGAACAACCTAATGTAATTTGTGCATAAGATAAGCCTGACATAGCTTGACAAGAAGCTCATTTTGTTCAATATATACTTGGTTAGAGAATTGAAGCCTTGAGGAACAAGAAAGAACATGAAAACGATTATAAGAGATGTCTAAGTTCGAGAGCTTAAGAGCAGTTGGTGTAAATGGGTAGCACACCGGGCTCGCAAGTACGAGATGCTCGTGCGAATCCACTACTGGTTCATTTTCACAGGAATTGCAACTGCATAGACCCTCTAACATGGCATAATTCTTTATAATAGTGCAAAAGTCTTGCAAAATTCAAATGTATGTTGGACTAGGTCTTTTTGACGTTAGAAGCTTTGATTTCTGATATTGTCTCGAAAGAGAGATTAGTTTAGAACAACAATTGTAGTGCGCACATTAGTTTGTTGTTAGGACTCTGAAAGCTTGTCTGCAATGGTCTTGAAAGTCCGTCTTTTACAGTTTCGGACACGAGGAAAAAATACTCAAATTTTTTTACACCTCTGATGAGGAATTTTAGTTGTTCATTCCTCTTTTGTCGTTTTTGTTTTATTTGGTACTAAAAATTTAGTTAATTTTAGCAGGCTGAGAGAGAACAACCAAATGTAAATTGTGCAGAAGATAAGTTTGACATATCTTTAAAAGAAGCTCTAGGCTCCAACAAATACTTGACTAGAGAGATAGAACCTGAAGGAACTGATTGATAGTTAGAAACGTTGTATTTCATAGCAGCTCCTCAAAAAGGTTTGAATTATTCGCAGTTGTGGCTATGAATATAGGTTTTGCTACCTTCAACTTCGTTAACAAAAAATATTTATCAAAATCTTAACAAAATGCTTATTGTACGAGCTACCAATGAGATGAAATGTTGAAAACGACTGATGTACTATTTCCGCTTGATCACCTCAAAAAACCGCAAATCTGATTTGATCAAGTTTCAAATTAACCCAGAATTCAAATATGTTCAGTTTCGCCAACAAGCTAAACAATGTTTTGAATAAATTCGCGAACTGTTCTAAAAATTTAAATTCCTTTGAATAGAACGCTACCGTATCTTCCCGGGTCGAGGTGTCAACGCTAAAATCACTTAAAAATTTAAGATTAGCGGTGAATGCGGTGAAAAGATGTGAGAATTGCTACCATATTATAAACCAAAATCTCGGATTTTGTGTGGAAGACACCGACGATTCATGGCTTATTGTGAGTTCAATAGGGGTTCACTAGAAGGGCTATCAAGTTTCATTTCAGGGTGACCATCTAATACACAATAATTTTATTCGTCTTAATCACCTCTATTTCGTGCTTTGCATCTTTGATGTTGGTGACAAGGAAGCTCTGATTGTCCACAACTGGCCAGCCCTCCTCGTCAACATTGCCAAGCATCTCTCTCATCTCACCTTACAACACATAAACACACACTAGTTGTGAACAAAGTCATAGATGTGATCAGAAAAAGTAAAAGAGACAAACAAGACAAAAAACGCTAAGTTGACAATAGACTTTTTCAGATATTGCCTGTCTTGGAGAGATGCATCTACTTGGAAAGCTTTGCAAGATAAGCATCGCTTATGAACCGCTCTCTCGTGCCTACTTTTTTCCCAACGCATGTTCTCTTTCCTGGAGAATAATTTGTCATTTATGAATAGAAGGAAAAAACTTAAAATTTTGCTAATCAGATTAACTGGTGCTAAATTAATGAGATTGACTCCATGTTTTAGTGTGTCCCGGATCTATTCTCCGCATTAAAAGAACTCAAAGGAATCACCTGTCACTTTCTACCGATCTCTTACTATCCTGAAGTGAACTTGAAGCAGTGAGTGTTCAACCGGGCAATCGAGTAGTTCTCTAGATATATGTTTTTGATTAATAATTTTTTTCTTGTTTTCAGATATCCAATCGCAACAAAATTTACATCAATTATAAGGACTTCGGCTCAGACCAACTTCTGGACCTGGACCTTGCGTTATGATTAGGCAATCTCGCTGACCTTACCCTGTGATAGGAACATAGATGGACATGTCTGCTAAGATCATTCTGCTAATCAAGAATCAAGAGATTGAGTGACTTCGGGGTTAGACCGTAAAGCGTCTCTTCCCATTTTTTCCCGTCTTTGCTCCGAGAAAAACATTCGGCTTGAATTAGCAAAACAAAGTTCATTCTAATCATAACCCAAAAGTTTTTTTGAGTACCAAATTAATGAAAGTTTTTGTGGAGTTTGAACCCATTTTATTTTGAGGCCGACAATACAGTCGTTCAACTACACTTGTTCAATACCAATTTGAGCAACCATTAGCCGACTATTGCACAAAATCTGAACAGACGTTGGAACCGCCTATAACCAGACCGTAAATCACATTTCTTCGCAACTTAGGAGCAGATCCTATTCTATAACTTGCCCTATGACCAGATCGTTTTCTCCACTCTTGCTCAAAGCATGTCGCAGACGTCGCCATCTGATTGGTCAATTAATCAAGCGCCCGCAGAAATTGAAATAAAGAAGATAGAGAAACAGGAAAAAATGTAGGTTAAATCAAACAAACGGTCATACAA
This sequence comes from Convolutriloba macropyga, assembly GCF_964194025.1. Lineage (NCBI taxonomy): Eukaryota > Metazoa > Xenacoelomorpha > Acoela > Convolutidae > Convolutriloba > Convolutriloba macropyga. Next base: position 21,549,689 of record NC_134472.1, read on the forward strand.
ACAAACAAACAAACAAACAAACAAACAAACAAACAAACAAACAAACAAACAAACAAACAAACAAACAAACAAACAAACAAACAAACAAACAAACAAACAAACAAACAAACAAACAAACAAACAAACAAACAAACAAACAAACAAACAAACAAACAAACAAACAAACAAACAAACAAACAAACAAACAAACAAACAAACAAACAAACAAACAAACAAACAAACAAACAAACAAACAAACAAACAAACAAACAAACAAACAAACAAACAAACAAACAAACAAACAAACAAACAAACAAACAAACAAACAAACAAACAAACAAACAAACAAACAAACAAACAAACAAACAAACAAACAAACAAACAAACAAACAAACAAACAAACAAACAAACAAACAAACAAACAAACAAACAAACAAACAAACAAACAAACAAACAAACAAACAAACAAACAAACAAACAAACAAACAAACAAACAAACAAACAAACAAACAAACAAACAAACAAACAAACAAACAAACAAACAAACAAACAAACAAACAAACAAACAAACAAACAAACAAACAAACAAACAAACAAACAAACAAACAAACAAACAAACAAACAAACAAACAAACAAACAAACAAACAAACAAACAAACAAACAAACAAACAAACAAACAAACAAACAAACAAACAAACAAACAAACAAACAAACAAACAAACAAACAAACAAACAAACAAACAAACAAACAAACAAACAAACAAACAAACAAACAAACAAACAAACAAACAAACAAACAAACAAACAAACAAACAAACAAACAAACAAACAAACAAACAAACAAACAAACAAACAAACAAACAAACAAACAAACAAACAAACAAACAAACAAACAAACAAACAAACAAACAAACAAACAAACAAACAAACAAACAAACAAACAAACAAACAAACAAACAAACAAACAAACAAACAAACAAACAAACAAACAAACAAACAAACAAACAAACAAACAAACAAACAAACAAACAAACAAACAAACAAACAAACAAACAAACAAACAAACAAACAAACAAACAAACAAACAAACAAACAAACAAACAAACAAACAAACAAACAAACAAACAAACAAACAAACAAACAAACAAACAAACAAACAAACAAACAAACAAACAAACAAACAAACAAACAAACAAACAAACAAACAAACAAACAAACAAACAAACAAACAAACAAACAAACAAACAAACAAACAAACAAACAAACAAACAAACAAACAAACAAACAAACAAACAAACAAACAAACAAACAAACAAACAAACAAACAAACAAACAAACAAACAAACAAACAAACAAACAAACAAACAAACAAACAAACAAACAAACAAACAAACAAACAAACAAACAAACAAACAAACAAACAAACAAACAAACAAACAAACAAACAAACAAACAAACAAACAAACAAACAAACAAACAAACAAACAAACAAACAAACAAACAAACAAACAAACAAACAAACAAACAAACAAACAAACAAACAAACAAACAAACAAACAAACAAACAAACAAACAAACAAACAAACAAACAAACAAACAAACAAACAAACAAACAAATAAACAAGCAAACAAACACACACACAGAGCGAGAGAGAGAGAGAGGGAGAGAGAGAGAGAGCAAAAATATGAAATTAACCATAAAAACAAGGGAGCACAGTGGATATACAAAAAAAGGACAGAAAGAAAAAGAGATCGAGATAGCGATTGAAGGGATGAAATTAAATAGAGGGAGCGAAAAAAATTCTCAGATGAAGTTGTTCCTCCGCCCTCTAGAAATTCTACGGCCTTTTTAGCAATCAAATCAAAAAGGAGATTCACCTCAAGGAGACAACAATAATAAAAAAGGACTTAAAAAGTACTTGAAAATTTTGTCCCAAAAACTACACATACCTATAAAACCATAGCAACCCAAGTCTGCAAAACACGCTTCTGGCACGAAAATAATTGCACGACGCTTAATCAGGGAACCTTTATCAAGGACGTTTGTTAATGTGCGTTAGCACATGATGTTCCGACCCGAGCTCATCTACTTTTTTAACAAAATTGTCAACCAAATGAAGAGATAATCGAGAATAAATGAAGAAGTTTGAAGGAATCGTTAAACACCCAAACTACTAATCGAACTTAATAATGGCAAGCCTCGTTGGAGTGCTCACAACGCTCAGAAGACCTACCATTAAAAAACCTAACAGAGGAAACAAACGACAAAACAAACAAAAGCAAAAAACTTTTTTTGAGACAAAAACTCAATATCTAATTTTAAAAGCACCTAGTAACTACATCAAATTGCATTCAGACAAAACCTTACCTACACAAATTTATTTTTCTTCAATCACAAATTCGAAAGAATTTGCCTTTTTTGAGAATAGATAACAAGTTCACACAAAGAAGAAATAGTGAGGAGAAAATCAAAAGTAAATCAACATTTTTTAAACCAAATAACTTCAAAAATGCTTTAACATAAAACTCCGGATGATTTTAATACGTCATGTAGAAACCAAGAGGGTTTAAATGTGGTTAGAAAAAGCAATATAAGCGGAATGAAGGTGCAAGATAACTAAAAAAAAACACAAAGAATTTGCAAAAACTGAAATTATTTAGATAATTGAAATCATCTGAATATTATGTTTTTTTTAAAAAAAAATTCAATTGTTACATATACTAATTCAATTATAGCTATACTGGAATGTTAATTAAATTCACCTGGGCCTCATTTCATAATCATAGGGATATGTTATTACGCGAATTTCTAAAGGGAAGACAAAAAGAAACACGAAAATTCACCAATCGAAAAATATTTATGAAAATGCGTTTTCTCCAACAAACGAAACAACAGTAATGACATAATATCAATGAAGAACTTAAAATATGAATTTCAAAAAAATGGAAGGGACCTCTCAAAGATGAGAATGAGTTACAAGCTGACAAAAAAGAACAATACAAACTAAAAAGTTTTTAAAAATCTTGAACAAAAAACTTTAAGACAATAAGCTATACACTGACTGCATTGATTAAAAACATTCAATTCTCAATTAGAAGTTTATGAGAGTATTCAGGATTTTAAAAAAATTTTACTCCTACATCAAGAAAAAACATGCAAAAACAACAGATTCAAAAAAAATTGTGAAAGAAAAGTGTGAAAGCCATTAAAAAATGAACTATCCTGTCAAAACTTTTTATTTTATGAAAACTTTTTAACACCAATTGGGTTGTTTTTTTTTAAAAAAAGTGATATATAAAGACAACAAATGTGAACAAATATATTAAAAACACAAATCTTTTGAGAAAACCCGTAGTTTCAAAGACATAAAAAACAATACTTTCCAACGGAATTAGATAAATACGCTAATTCTGCCTCGATAGAAAGGCAATGATATCTTTCGTTCATAAGTCATCAATAGGTCACCACAATAAGTCTGATGGCTGAGAAAACGACAACAATACAGGCAAAAGCAAAAAGTTCATTAGAGAACTGCGAGAAGAAAGTGTCTAAGCAATTAAAACCATAAGTTTTTCTCTGAAATTTTCACATGTGATCAACTGAGATCAATCCTCAAGCGTATAGGAACTGTAAATTTAAGGAAAATACACCAAGATTCCGAATACGAAGGAACCAAATATAGGAAAAATGTCCAAAAAATGAAAAAATATCCAAAAAACATCCAAAAAATATCGATCGTTGTATCGAAGTCAAAAAACAATAGTTAGAAGAGAAAACTGCTTACCAAATGTTTGGTTGTAGTTGAAAAAAACGTCTTGTCATTTTCGGGACTGATTTTTCAAATAAACGGAAATAAGTTTGAAAATGTTCAAATTTTTGAATAACTTTTTCGAAAAATTGTTTTTGAAGTCTTAAGAGCTATTAGCTGTCCACTCAAAGCACTAGACTGACTTAGTTAATGCTCATAAGGGAGCATATTTTAAAATTTGTCAGCCAGACTGCACTTGACAAAAAAATCCAAAGGAAATCAAAATTTCATTAAAAATTGCAAAAACTCAGAGTCGAAGCCATAAAAAATCTGACCGATTCCTTCAAAAGGAATTGTTTGTTCATGGGGCATCATTTGATTCTAGTTGAGGTTTATCTTTAGCAGAATTTTGATATGAAAAGTCTATAGTGTCCAAGTGCTTTGAAAAAAAAGATAAAAAGGTTTTGTAACAGAACAGCTCTCATATAGAGTTTGATATTTTAATAATAAAATTCCCTATGAGACCATTACTAGCTTTTTTATTGTCTTTCGTTTATAAGAGACACACATTTGTTTTATTGTGTAGCGTAATATGAAATTTTGAAAAACATTTTTTATTAGAAAAAAACTATAATAGAACAAAACTTCTCCTAAAAAAAACAAAACCATGCCAATTATCACGTGTTCACATAAAACTTTAATCCTTGATAACTCTTTAAAATAAAAAAATTAGAAAAAATCTTTTTTAATTGCAAACTTTATGGCCCAAGTTGACTGAGCAGAAAACCCATTTGAGTATATAGTTCTTCTCACCACTAAGATGGGTCGAAGCAACAATAATTTATTGTATTACCAAATTTGTAAAAGTATAAGAAAGCTAATGCAAAAAAATATCCAAAAAATCATCCAAAAAACATGTCTGAATATCGAAAATTGTTGAGCAAATACAAATGGGGTGGAAGCAAAAATGAGCGCACAATGAATATCAACGATTTAGAAGAAGTTCAAGGCCAGTATTAAAGTGCATGCACACTAAACAAAGGTAAGGTACTGCTGAAGTATACGTTCAGATATATTTAAAGTAAAAACTAAAATAGCACTCCTTTAATTTTTAATGTCATTTTAAAGTAAATTAAGGAGGGTCAGAATTGCGTTAGTCTTAAAAGTAAGTTAAAATGAATGACAAGCTAAAGTTACCTTGAATTATTTTGGTGTTTGTGTTAATATAAAACATCACGTGAATGACTTCACTTGCATTTGAAAACTATTTGTTGTTGTTTCAAGTAAAAGTGCTTAGATTTTAACGAAGATTGTATCTTTCAAATAAAAATTTTCATCAGTACATGGTCGTCATTTCAAAACAAGCCGTTTACAAACCCCCAGCTCACGATTGATAAAAATATAATCATTCTTACACCGCAGAGGTAAACCCAAATTGTCAAGGGCAAATTCGCTCGATCTGCGTATCTCTTGTTCGTTTTTTCTATGGTAATAAAATATTGCCAAAACGGATTTTTCAGCAAAAACAAGCAATATTGAAGGGAATTTTGCAACCTGTGTGTGCAAAACTGTCCAAATTTTAACCGCGAACTCGAGATACAAGCTGTGTATCTTATTTTTTGCGCAGTACAAATCACGAATGTGCTCGATTTGTGTCTTTTTTTTCCGCACGTAAGCTAACTCTAATTCGCTCTGAAAGCATCTAATCTTCGCACTGAATGTATATTTTCTCCACCATTATACATAAATTTAAGATTTAAAGCGCGTTTTTTAATTGGTAGCAATTAAATGATTAAAAGAGGTTTACGTGCTAATAATATACCATATGAGGCTGACAATTTATCACAATGTTTTCACTTGATAAGATTTGTAGGTCGGGAAATTGGCTGGAATTTGCTTCACACAAATTCTTTTTTATGGGATTTCACAGAAAAATTGACAAATAAAATGATTTCCAAAAAATATGAGATAATTTTTTCAAACTTATATGAAAACCTTTTAAAAAACAATTCGCATATAGAATTTGATAAAATTGTAGTAAAATTCCTCTTGAGACCATAACTAGCCTTTTTCTGTCTTTTGTCAAAAAGGAACATACCTTTGTTTGATTTTGTAGCGTAAAAAGAAATATTGAAATAATGTTAAGATGGAAAAAATCTTGTATTTGAACAAAAATTCTTCTGAAACTGCACAATATCATGTCCAATTATCACCTGTTCACACAAAATTTTAAACCATGATAACTATTTAAAATAACAAAACAAGAAAGAAAACTTTAATTTCGAGTTCTACAGACAAAATTGAATTGGACAAAACAACCAATTTCAGTATGTAATTCCACTCACCACTAATATGGGTCGAAACAACAAAAACAATTTGTATTATGAATTTTTCAAAAGTATAAGAAAACCAATGCGGATAAACACGTCTTAATATCAACAAATGTTGAGCGAATGCAAAAGTGGTCGAAACAATAATGGTCACAAAATTAATATCAAGGATTTAGAAGAAATTCGCGGCAAGTATTCAGGTGTAAGCACGCTAAATAAAGTTCAAGTACTGTTAAAGTATACGTTAAAGTATATTTAAATTAATACATAAAGCAGCAACCCTTAAACTCTTAAGGTCGTATTAATGTTGATTAGAGTAGGGTGAAATTGCCTCAGCGTTAAGTGTAAATTAAGGTGAACATTCCGGTATAATTTCCTTGAATTATTTTTATGTGTGTGTAATATTCTAATAAATCACGTGATTTACCTCATCTCCGTTTTAAGGTTTTTTGCTTCGGTTTCGTCTCAAAGTAATTAATTATTAACAAGGTTTTTATCAAATGAAAATTTCCATCAATACATGATTTTGCATTGTATACGGCGCAAAACCATGCACCGTTTACAATCCCCCCAGCTCACGAATGGTAAATATATAATCAGCATTACGCTGCAGAGGTGTACCCCAATTTCCCGATCTGCGTATCTCTGTTCGTTTTTCCTATATTAATACCATGAAAATGTAACATTGTTGAAAAAATTGGATACTTTAGCAAAAACAGGCAGAAATGAAGCGAATTGCGCAAGCAGTGTTTGCAAAAGTGTCCAAAATTTAACTGCGCTTCTGAGATAAAAGCTGTGTATCTTATCTTTTGCCCGGTAAATATCACGAATAAGCTCAATTTCTGTATCTTATTTTTCACATGTAAGCTATCTCTAGTTCTTACTGAACACATCTGATCTTCGCTTCGCACTGAGTGTTTGTATTATCCACCTTTAAACTTAATTGAAGAAAACGCGTTTATTAACTGATAGCAAATATACGCTTAAAAGTGGTTTCTCCTAAAAGTGAGCAAAATCGTGCCAAACATCACGTTTTCACATAAAACTTTAAAACTTGTTTACTCATTAAATTAACAAAATTAATTAAATCTTTTTAATTTCGAATTCTACGGCCCAAGTTGACTGAGAAAAACACCCATTTGAGTATATAGTTCCTCTCACCACTTAAATGGGTCGAAGCAACAATAATTTATTGTATTACCAAATTTGTAAAAGTATAAGAAAGCTAATGCAAAAAAATATCCAAAAAATCATCCAAAAAACATGTCTGAATATCGAAAAAGGTTGAGCAAATACAAATGGGGTCGAAACAATAATGAGCTCACAATGAATATCAAGGATTTAGGAGAAGTTCAAGGCCAGTAGTAAAGCGTATGCACACCAAACAAAGGTAAGGTACTGCTGAAGTATACGTTCAGATATATTTAAAGTAAAAACTAAAGTAGCACTCCTTTAATTTTTAATGTCATTGTAAAGTAAATTAAGGAAGGTCACAATTGGTTAGTCTTAAAAGTAAGTTAAATTGAATGGCCAGCTGAAATTACCTTGAAATATTTTGGTGTGTGTATTAATAAAAAAGTTCACGTGAATGACTTCACTTGCATTTTAAAATTATTTGTTTTTCGTTCAAGTAAAAGTGCTTAGATTTTAACGAGGATTCTATCAATCACATGAAAGTTTCATCATTACTTGTTTTTCCATTTCAAACGGCGCCGTTTACAAATCCCCCAGCTCACGATTGGTAAAAATATAATCATCATTACGCCGCAAAGGTATACCCAAATTGTCACGGGCAAATTCGCTCAATCTGCGTGTCGCTTGTTCGTTTTTCCTATGGTAATACAATATTGCAAAATTGAATAGTTCAGCAAAAAAAACCAATATTGAAGGGAATTTTGCAACCCGTGTTTGCAAAAGTGTCTAAATTTTAATCACGAACTCGAAATACAAGCTGTGTATCTTATTTTTGCGCAGTTTTCCGCAATTTTATCAACCATTAAACCTAATTTAAAGGTTTAAAGCACGTTTATTAATTGATAGCAATTGAATGATTAAAAGAGATTTACACGTTAATAATATACCATATGAGGCTGACAATTTATCACATTGTTTTCACAAGATTTGTAGGCCGGGAAATGGAATTGGCTTCACACAATTTCTTTTGAAGAGGGATTTCACAGAAAATTTGAGAAATAAAATTATTTATGAAAAAAAGAGATATTTTTATTAAAACATATCTGAAAAGGTTTTTAAAAAAACAGCTGTCATCTAGAATTTGGTAAAATAATAGAAAAATTCCTCATGAGACCATAATTAGCCATTTTTTTGTCTTTTGTCAATAATGAACTTACATTTGTTTCATTTTGTAGCGTAAAATGAAATTTTTAATTTATAATACCATGGAAAAAAACCATAATTTGAACAAAAATTCTCCTGAAAGTGAGCAAAACCATGCCAAATCTCACGTGTTCACCCAAAAATTTAAACCATGATAACTCTTCAAAATAGAAAAACTAGGAAAATTTTTTTGCTTCGATTTCTACGACCAAAAGTGACTGGGCAAAAAACCCATTCGAGTATATAGTTTCTCTCAACAATAAAGCGGGTCGGAACACCAAAAAACTTTTTATTACAAATTCTGTAAAAGTATAAGTAAACCAATGCAGAATAACATGTCTTAATATCAAATAACATGAGCCAGTACAAATGGGGTCGCAACCATAATGGTAACGCAATCAATATCAAAGGTTTACGGCCAGTGTTATAGAATATGCACACTAAACCAATTTAAAAAACTGCTGAATAATACGTTAAGATATTTCAAATTAAAAAATAAAGTAGCGGCCCTTTAAATTTAATGTCATTTTAAGGTGAAATAATGTAGGCCAAAATTACTTTAGCGTTAAAAGTGAGTTAAAATGACTGATCGGGTGAAGTTGCTATGAAATATTTTAGTGTTTGAGTATTAATATAACAATTAAAGTGAATGACTTCACTTGCATTTTGAAATTATTTGCCTTTGTTTCGTGTAAAAGTGCATAGATATTAATGAGGTCTCTATCATATGAAAATTATTATCAGTACATGTTTTTTCATTTCAAACGGCACAAAACCAAGCGCCGTTTTATTTCCCCAGCTCACGATTGGTAAAAATGTAATCATCATTACGCCGCAGAAGTATATCCAAATGGTCACGGGCAAATTTGCCGGATCTGCGTATCTCTTGTTTGTTTTTCCTATTTTAATACAATATTGCAAAAAATAGATACTTTTGCAAAAACAAGCAATATTGATAGTAATTTTGGCAACCCGTGATCCTATAATATTCCAAAATTGAACAGTGAAATTGAGATAAAAGCTGTGTATCATTTTTTGCGCTCTACCTATCAGGAATCCGCTCGACTTTTGTTTTTTTTATCGCATTCAAGGTAACTCTAATTTGCAATAAAGTATCTAATCCTTGCACTGATTGTATTAATAAGCCGCCATTGAACCTATTGCATCCGCCAAATATATTTAATATTTTTATATTAGATGTGAGTTGTAGGCCGGGAAATGGACTTGGCATCACTCAAAGCCTTTTTTTTTAGAGATTTTTCAGAAAATTTGACCAAAAAAATTAATTCTGAAAAATAGAGATTATTGTATTAAAACTTTACAAGTAAAATTATTTAGGAGAAAAACCCTCTCAATTTTTCTTTTTTTTGGTTGAATAGGTTACTTCTTCAAAAAAAACCTAATATTTACGTAAATTTTTTCATCTATAACACGAACGTTTGTCCTTTAGCAACTTATAAACTCCTCTTTTTTGTTGTGAATAACGAGATAAGATTGGACAGAGGGAAATTTCGGTAAAAATCACAGGTAAATTGATTACTGTTTTTTTCTTGCTAAATGTGATATAAGGAGTGATTCGCATTCGACTTCAGCAAATGAATTGCTAAATTGTTTTAAAGGTATCTAGCATTCTTCTCTAAAAAGTCCCTGAATTCTGCGTCAGTTTGGATATCCATTATTTTTGTCTGATAAATCCCTCCATTGCGCGACCAATTTTTACAAGATTACAGGGTTCTATTAAATTTTGAATCAACATTTTATTGCGCCTATTTACAGATTCATAGGTGTCTATTATTTTTGTTCGTCTATTTGCACGTTTACAGGTGTCTAATGATTTTTCCTGGAAAAGTTCTCCATTCTGCTATCTCGCTCTTTTTCTATATATGATTGAATTTCATAAATATTTTATTCAGAAGCAGGAAAAGGGTGTATATCACCTATGAAAAGACATACACTAAAAAACAACAAAACCCAAAATTCTAAACAAATATATTTTGTCGCGTCATTAATTCTCATCCTTAAATCACTCTAAAAGCTTCAAATCACTTTTGCATGCTCAATTAATAAAGCTTCAAATTACTTTTGCACGCTCAAAAGCGCGCTTTCAATTAGGCTCAATTGGGAATTAGAATTAAATTTTTTGCAAAAAAATAACTGAAATGAGCGGAAACGTGCTACAAGGCTTGTCGCCTATATTACTATTTTAAATTATCTCAATTTCGCAAAAATGGCGTAACTTCTTTGGCGAAAAATAGAATACAAAGCTTGTCTCCTAATTTCGTTCGTTTAATGTATCTAATTTTCGCGCAATTTTTACTAAGACGGAAATTTTGGGGTATACCTCTGCGTCGTAATGATCTAAAATTGGACTTTCAAACATTTTTAAAGGTCAGTTAAAATTCTTGTCGTTCCTTCAACCTAGCGGATCAAATAATAGTAGCACAAACATTTTCAAAATATACGCGATATCCGTTGAAATTGACAGTGCTAAAAATGAAAATATTATCGCTAAAACACGCATTTTATGCGAAAATCCGCCACTTTTTTCACCGCACTCAGCTCTAAAAGGAGCGGCTGCTTTGTGGTAAAAAATTGTTAATTTTCACCGCACTTCATTGATTTTTTACATCCTTGAACTCTTCTTGGACTACACAAACTATTATTAAGGGAAAAACGAGCATGCGATTATTAGGCTAACATACACAGCACGCAACCAAATTTCACGGTCTACCGAAGCAGTTTCAGATCTTTCCGTGTATAACGGCGCACAAACAGAAATGATCCCAAGTTTCAGGACCCCTTTTTGTTGTACCTGTGATTAGGCCCTTGTGACTTGCCAGATCTGCTTTGGATGGCTTTTGGGTCTGAAGCGGATTTTTTGCTTCAACTGGCTCTGATTGGGGGGTGTTGGGAACATTGGCGGCTGCACCCGGCCCTGAGATTGTTATGTTTGGAGTGCTGAGAAGTTTATGACGTGAGCTCATCCTGAAAAGAAAATAAACTTTCTCTTCGGTAAAATGGTGGGTGGGGGTGGGTAATATTGATTTTTTAATGTTGAGCGAACATTCACGTCTCGGTCAAGACTTGAATTAGACGTGAATGTCGTGACTAAGACTTGCATTTAGCTGATAGTAAAAACCTGACAGTGCAGACATGGTCATAGCTCTGAATCAGTACTGATATAAGGCTTGAAATTAGAGGTTTCCAGAACTTATTTTGGCTTGGCGTTAAGTCCGAGAATTCATAAATTACTCCCCACACTTAGAAATAGAATACTGAGGATGGTTAATTTCAACGTCATTAAGGTGATGAAGTGCTAGCAATCAATGAGCGGTGATAAAAATACCTTATTAAAGGTGCCCTATGGGATCTTTTACGTTTGTGCCCCCCCCCCCCCCTGCTTAGTGGGTGCATATTATTTGCGCCCCCAGACGCACGTGCCATATTTTACATAATGAATTACTATGTAATGACACGTGCTCTGTAACTGGGGGAGCATGACGTACTGGGAGGGGGGGGGCACCCTACTTGCACACACAAATTTATAGTTATATTTATACCGTAAGGTGGGCTATAAGAGATATGATCACTACTCGGGTGTTTCCAATTAAATCCCCTACCCCCCCCCCCCCCACGAAATTATAGTCCCCCCGCCTTTGGTATGTTTACCATGATTTGGGGGGGGGCACTAAGCTGGGGTGCGTGGGGGGGGGGTGGGTTTAATGGATGTGAAAGAACCAAATATAGCACATACACTTTGGGCCACATAACATATGCCATTTCAGATGCAAGCTGTATATTATGAAATTATTACAAAATGAAGATCTATTGCGTTTCGCGGTAGCTTAGTGGGCAGGTGACCATCACACGTCTTTCCAAGCGTTAAACTAGCCTGAAGTCACCAAGCTTAGATCGACCATCCGGAATTTTGTGGGTGTTCTGTTCAACAGGTATATCTCCTTCATCACTGGATGCCTCGTTACACTGTTCCATCCGCATCTTCTCTGCTGACCCTCCACTTGCAACGCCACTTCCACCTCCACTTCCACCTCCACTTCCACCTCCACTTCCACTTCCAACTCCTCCACTGATAACAGAATTGGGGAGCTCATTTCGCGTTGATACTCGTTCGTCCATTTTGATTTTGTAAATAATTAAATTACAGTGCAATGACCGTTAACATTGCTGGCCAATAATGTCTGTAGTACATAGACATCATAATATTATTATCAGTTAACGGCGCACGTGCTTGAATAGGTTAATTAGGCCGCTGAGTTTGGGTCTTCGCCATTATAAATTTTACGTCCTACCCCCGGGCGCACGTGCTATTTTTTACGTAGTAACGTGCAATATAACAACATATAATTTGCCGGATCTATTCTGCCCCCCCCCCCCCCCCCCAGTATTTTTTACGCCCCCCGCCCCCAGTATTTTTTACGCCCCCGCCCCCAGTTACAATTTATGTGTTGTTATATAGCACGTTACTATGTAAAAAAAATAGCACGTGCGTCTGGGGGGCATAAAAAATATTAAGCTGGGGGGGGGGGGCAAAATAGATACAATTTGTCACTGGGGGCGTAAAAAACACTGGGGGTCGGGGGGGGCAAAACAGAATAGATCCGAAGTTTTTGGTATGTTCGGTTTCAAACGTAAGAAAGCTTCGGGCTGCTCAATTTTGCCATTATAACGGGCTTCATGCGTAAGAAATATGTTTGGTTTTATATGGTAAGATATAATCGGTTAATTTGGCTAAAAGATTCGACAAACAGATTGGTCATTGATGTGGATTCAGTCGGTCAATTCACATTCACAGAGTTTTGGTATGAGCATCGGAAAAATACGCACTGGCCATTAGACAAGCTATTTCAAGAAAATCCAGAAAAGTTTCCGATGTTATACAAACACCTGAACGAAAGAATGTAAAAGTTTCTAGAAATCGTAAATGCCAATGATAGGGTAGAAGTACCAAGAAGATTACCGAAGTGGTTCCTTCTGATACATCCATTACATATCATTGGCCAGAGGAAGATGAAAGATGAGAACAATTTTGGCTTACAGGCCAGCCATGAAAACCAGAAACCAGAAGAGAGACAGAAACTGCCTCACATGAAACTGCTCAAGTAAAAGCTTCAAAACAAGCACACGAAAACAAAATGAGTTCCACGTTACAGAATCAACAACGAAACAATAATAGTTCCAATTTTTTTTCTAAAATGGGGAATATATATGCCAGTCTGGCTTTTTTCGGTCAATTTTTCATCTTTTGTTTACGCAACGTAGCAAAAAAAGAGACACATACATCATTTTGTTGAAAACCAAACCAAGAGAAAATTTCCTTGAAAAATTAGGTATTCAAATGACCAAAAAATGAAAAAAAAATACTTTTCGCGTGTTTTTGCTCTTTTTCCTTCTTAGTGCGCATTTTGAGCTTTAAACTTTTTGTATTTCAAAAGATTTTCAAATTAATCCAAAATGAAAAAAAAAATATTTGGAAAATCAAATGATAAACAACCGATAAATTTTATGAAAAAGAGAACGCAAACACCTTTAATTTCCGTTTTCGTTGAAGCTATTAATGAAATTTTAAAACTGTCTATTGCAGTATAGTAAGTTTTTCTGATGCTTCTTTCCACACGCAATATCAAAATGAAGTGCTGTGATACTATTTGTATTTCAGAAAACTACAGAAGACAAATTTTCTAGAGAAAAACGAAAAAATTTAATGAAGTTAAAACATATTGTTTATTTTTTTGGTGGGTTCCCGCCCCCTCGAACAAGCTATTTTAGTTTTTGGTGAGGTTGAACTTAAATTTTTGTTGGTGGAAAAAATCTTTCCGAATTGCAAAAAGAACTCCTGAAATTTCTTTTGCTAAAAAACACTTGCTAAATGCAATTCCTGCAGTCAATTGCGGTTTTTCATGATAAAGTGAAGTCAAATTGATAAACTGCGTGGAAACTGTAACCACAATAACATAACGACAGTCACTTCAGAATACAGAAAAAAAAATAAAATCTTTGACAACACTGCAACATTCTTCCCAATTATTTCGTTTGGCTGAAAATTTGACTTCTACAGTTCACTCAAAATTAGATGAATCATCATCTTACAGAATACACAAGCATAAGCCAGGAAAATTACAATGAGATTCACTAATCCAGTGCAAAACATGAACCAAAAAGATTTTTTCTAACTTTTTTCATTGTTACGTAATTTTTGAAAAGAATAATTTTATATTTTGTTTGATAAGACTTGTTCTGATTTTGAAAATGGTTAATTTCAGGAGCAATGAATTGAAGATCATTCCATACACATCTTTTATCTAGAGGACAAAACTTGACATAAATAATACTAATTTTGTTATTTTCTTGATGTCTTTTATCACTTATTAAAATTTTTAATTGGATCAACTTGAATCTAGCTAAATGGTAAACATTTCATTAGTTAAACAGTTTTTCAAAGAGATAAAATTAGATGAGACAAAATATCAATTAATTTTTTGCTACTTCTAGCGTATACACCTACTTGTAGTGATGCCTTCACTTTTTGACATTATCTGTGTCAATTTAGGGGAAGTTCTCTTTGCGAATAAATGCTCTTGTTGAGTAATTAGTGAGGCTTCCTCAATTTTGTGAGAAACTTCTTTATGGTGCTACATATTTGACAGTACATGTGGTTTAATGCATCTTAAAATTATGTCAAAATGAGAGTTGTGGTTTTTTAAATTTCCATATTGATGAAAATTTTTATTAAGAATGCTCCAAAAAGTTTCTTCAATCTATGATTTTTATGAGTGTTAATCAAAAAAGAGTTTTTCCTCTCAAAACAAGAAAATTATGAACGTATGTTGGAACACTCTGTGCTACGCACGGTGTCGAATTAGCCGTCTTGTTAATCTTTACAGGACGATAGTGAATGAAAAATATATCAAAAGATACGAAAAATGAAATGAAGAAACATCAAGAAAACATCGATAAATATAGAAAAAAAATCAAAACAGGCAATAAATTTCCCAAACATATAAGAAAAGAATACCCAGGTTATGCAAAAAAAAAACATTTTAAAACTAAAATCACATAAAATACGGTTACTTGACAACATATGAACGGAAGCGGGACGCTAGACAGATAGACGCATGCCAACAGTTCTTCAGAGAAAGACTACAAGAGAGTTAGAAACTTCATGCGAGTACTGAGAAACACAAACAACACATCCATCACAAGGACACCATAATAATACATTGTGGGCGAAAACAAATTTATCAACAGCATTTGTTATATCACTTTCTGATACTGTAGCCACCTCTCACATACCCGGGCCGGTTATTTCCCCCAAAAATAACGGGTAGAAGAGTGTCAAGAGTTTAAAAAAAGTGAAATTTCCTCAAAATTACACTCCTACACTTCAAACTTTAAATCAATAAATAATTTAGACCAGACACTGACAATAAACAGCCGTAAAATCAGAACAAAAACAGCCATAATTCACAGCTGTAAAATGTGACATACCAAAAAATCAAAATACCAACATTAAAGTCACATTAATGCAAAAATTTTACGACACGTAAGAAAAAATACAACAAAATAAATAACCAGAATGTATATGCCCTGAAAACCACAAGCGCAAAAAATGAAATTAAAAAATATTATTGGAAAAAAAATCAAGCCTAGAAACACTGGAGAACATTCACGAACAGAGCAAATTGCCAATAGAGGACCAAACTACAGAACATCCCTGGCAGCTTGGCATCTATACGATCGAGAATCATCTCAGGCGCCCGCACGTATGTTAGAGAGGGGGAGAAAAAAGAACAAACTTTTGTTGATAGTATTTGTCGTTTTTTAGTCGTAAGGCTTATTCATGATAATGAATTGTCTCAATGGCTTCCTTTGGCATTAGGAAAACCCGTATAATAATTATAGCCGATAGCCGTTGGTTTCCTTGTTTTCTTGGAAGTTTTTTTCAAAGATATAATCGTATTTCTTTCATCTTTGCACTTTTTAGATTTTTTTGTAAGTTGCTACCTAGTCTCATTAAGGACAAGTCCCATATCTGTTCTGTGAATGAAAGATAATTAATTTGTTAAATCAGGGTTTAAGTGACGCTATTTCGACTTTGTTCAAGTTTTATTCAAAAAAAGACATTGAGCTTTGGTCGTGACTAAAGTTTGTTTTGTTATTTGATTGTGTTGTTTGTCTTGTCTTGTAGTCACATTAATGGCATCTCATCAACCCTCAAAAACATCTTCATTCATATGTTTTAATTGTTTGAGTTAAAGGCGTTTTTTATTCATACACCAAACTCTAGAAAATTTTCCGTCTCTTCCTCTTTTGGAAGACAACGAAATCAAAAATCAGGATGAGCGAGGTCGGAACGTGCATTACCAAGCCTCCTTGTTATCAGTTACGCTTTAAATAGCCAATAGCCAACTTTTTCCATTTGGTTCACAGAAAATTTAAGAAGATTGCATTCTCAAAGATTAAATTTGTTACAATGGGGGCCTTTAAAGTTTTTGCGTTTTTATTTTTTCCAATTTTGTGTGATCATTTTAACAACAATTTTTGTTTGTATTGTAAATTATTCAAGTGATGGAAATGTTTTATTTCTATATAATAAGTGATGCACCTGCCCAAAATAACTAAACTCATGCTTGGAAGTTAGTAAATATTCTATTAACAGCTGTCATTTGAAATATATTATAAGTTTCTATTCACTTCCTATTTACTGTCGTTCTCTAACTTTACCGCTTTCAATCTAATATCCTTTCGATTTACTACTCGATTACCCAAATATGGAGGTTTACAATATAGCGGAGGTATACAGGCACGTATACAAGCAGGTTTACAAGCAGCGGAGGTATACAGTAAATCATGCCTAGAAAAACTGGAGAACTTTATGCACGTGAAAAAAAACAGAATGAGGAAAATCACAATACTGCAAACTGAAAGTTCTCACAAAATCTAAAAAGAGGATTTCACGTCTCAAAAATGATAGTGCAATTCATATGCATATAATTAAGAGACAAAACTACAAAAATGCAGACTAAGGAACAGGTGTTGCATGCATTATTGGACATATCTGCTCCGTTCTCCTTTTAAATACAGCTCACGAACAGAGCAAATTGCCAATAGAGGACCAAACTACAGAACATCCCTGGCAGCGTGGCATCTATTCGATCGAGAATCCTCTCAGGCGCCCGCACGTATGTTAGAGAGAGGGGGAGAGAAAAAAACGAACTTTTGTTGATAGTATTTGTCGTTTTTTAGTCGTAAGGCATATTCATAAGAATGAATTGTCTCAATGGCGTCCTATGGCATTAGCAAAACGAGTATACTATTTATAGCTGATAGCCGTTGGTTTCCAAGTTTTATGGGAATTTTTTTCAAAGAATTAATCGTATTTTTCTTTATCTTTGCACGTTTTAGTTTTTTTTTGTAAGTTGCTACCTAGTCTCATTAAGGACAAGTCCCATATCTGTTCTGTGTATTGAAGATAATTCGTTAATTCAGGGTTTAAGTGATGTCATTTTGACTTAGTTCAAGTTTTTTTGAAACAGATTTTGAGCTTTGGTTGTGACTAAAGTTTTTTTTGTTATTTGGTTGTGTTGTTTGTCTTGTCTTGTAGTCACATTAATGGCATCTCATCAACCCTCAAAAACATTTTCATTCATATCGTTCAATTGTTTGAGTTAAATGCGTTTTTTATTCATACACCAAACTCTAGAAAATTTTCCGTCTCTTCCTCTTTCGGAAGACAACGAAATCAAAAATCAGGATGAGCGAGGTCGGAACGTACATTACCAAGCCTCCTTGTTATCAGTTACGCTTTAAATAGCCAATAGCCAACTTTTTCCATTTTGTTCACAGAAAATTTAAGAATATTGCATTCTCAAAGATTAAATTTTTTACAATGGGGGCCTTTAAAGTTTTTGCGTTTTTATTTTTTCCAATTTTGTGTGATCATTTTAACAACAATTTTTGTTTGTATTGTAAATTATTCAAGGGATGGCAATGTTTTATGTCCATAGAATAAGTGAAGCGCATGCCCAAATTAGCTAAACTCATGCTTAGAAATTAGTTAATAATCTCTTAACAGCTGTCATTTGAAATATATTTTAAGTTCCTGTTCACTTTCTATTTACTGTCCCGTTTCTGTATAACTATACCACTTTCGATGTAATATCTTTTCGATTTACTATCCGGTCCCCTAATTATGGAGGTTTACAATACAGCGGAGGTATACAAGCAGTTTCATTTGTGATAGCATTCCTTTTTTTGCAAACCGATTGTTATCTGTAAAATCCCAATAAAAAATAGCTGTGTTTTGTTTTGATACCACCTGCTTTTATTCCTTAATCGCGCGTTCTTACAAAAACCTATTCAAACAGAGGTCACGTATATTATTTTACAAATTGTGATGGCTGTTTTTATGGAACAAGCAAGCAACGCTTACCTTCTTAAACGAATAGTCGATGAGAAAAAATTAGACGCCAAAGCGGACGAAATGATACGAACTCGGTCGGAGCAAGCCGAACTGAAACTAGCGGAGTCGTACAAAAGCCAAAATGAGAAATATTTGGATGACAAATTCGACATAACCTATGACAAACTTGCCGAAATGCGGCGGGAAACAGAAGGTACGGATTGTACGGAGGAATGTTTGAAAAAAGTTGATCCGATATTGAGAAATGATAATAGAAGGCTGATCAATAGACTTGAAGTGTTCAAATTCAGGTGTGGGAACCGAGCGGACAGAACACATTGTTTGTTCAGCAAGATGAGACCAGTCGGCTTCAAAGATATTCGCACAGTTTCTCCTTGATCACATCATAGAGGAAAATTTAGAAAAACATTATGTCAAATATTGAATGTCGAATATTATTTCAGTTTCACTCCCCGTGAATTATCATCAATGAACAGTGACAATTCAGTTATCAAAAACCGCTTTCAAACATTTTCAACATTTCTTCAGCTTGTGTTATTGTTTTCGGTTGAACTGTGAAATTCTAAATTAAAACAATGTTGGTTTTCCAAACACTGATGACCCATAATCAGTTATACTTGAAATGTCTATTCATAACATAAATTAAACACAAAATCATTCATTCCCCATCACATTTCTTTCTCATTTTGCAGCGCTTTTTTCATTCCAACTATTCGTTTTTGATTTGAGAATTGATTTCGCCATTCAATTTTATATAATTGCTCCACTCTTCAAATTTATATTGGCGCTAGAAACTTTACATTTTGGTTGACTCAATCCTTGCAGAGACTTTTTAAAAAATTATATATATTGAAGAAAAAAATGAGCATCAAAAACGAAGAAAGGGTACCAATTGTCAGCTTTTTCTTCAAAGGTCATAAAATGTTCTAAACCAAAATAAAATTATAGGTAGAATACAAAATTATATTGTTGTTTAATAACAATGCTCGACATCTTAAATTAAACGTCATTAAGCTCACTATTATTAACAGCTCGAATTTGCTCTAAGGAGATCTGAAAATTTAATAGACAACGTCAGCGGGTTTCATTAGTTTACCCCGTTTTTGATCACCTGACTTTGGCCGCAACTACTGTTTGAAAAAATAATTTTCGCAACTAATTGTGAACCTCATTTATTCGAAACAGAAATGAGTCACTACTCAAGCGTAAAAAACGTGAATGGTGTGAACTGAAAAACGTGAGCTATAGGTAAAGCAAATTTAAAACATAGACGGAACACACTAGAATGGATTCAAAGCATAACTTGACTATAATCAAAGTCGGAAACCCTAATCCATTCATTCCTTTGAACTAGTTAGCGTTTTGTCAAAAAATTGGAAAAATGAATTGAAAACTCGAACACAAAACCCGATAGTTCTTATTACAAAATTACAACAAATGGATATCCCAAAAGCGTTAACTTGAACGAATAAATAAAAGAAATTTAATCAAATTTTGACAATGAAATAGGCAAAGCTGTAAACACGTGCTAGCTATTAAACGTTGGAAACGCACAAATAAACTAAAATCATTGAAAGTTAAATTAAGCAGGTCTCAGCAAGTTTCGATGACTCATGATTTGTCTTCTGATAACTTTTGTGACTGGTAAATAACTACCTATACAACACAGATGGCGCACTCAGCTAAAATAATCGCAGTTAAAATTATTTGTTCTTTGTTAAATTAAAAACGGGCCCATAGTAAATCCAATTATCTCCTTTTAGTAAAAAGAATAACTGAAAACATTTTTTCAGGACTTATGCAATGCAAAAACCACAAATAATAGCTAAAAATTGGTATTAAATCATAAAGTGAAATAAACCTTTTAAAAAAGGTTTATTTGTACACCAACGTTCCAGTTTGTACACCAAAGTTCCAGTTGCAGAGGCTATAGAAATTGCTCTAAGAGAACTGTATTCAAGCAACCTGGCTCTAGATATCCCATGGTCCGCCATGAAAAGTTTGTTAAAGCTTGCACTGACAAATGTTCATTTTAAATCTAATGGGATCTGGTATGTACAATCAGATGGTCTGGCTATTTGTGTACCATTGGCCGTAATACTAGCAAACGTGTGGATGAAAACGTTTGAGGCATCACTGCAAAAACCAGAGCTCTGTGAAAATATCTCCAGATCCGACCAAAACAGGATGCGCAAAGACTGTAAACAAAGAGAGACTTTCCGAGGAAGAGGAGTAGACAAAGGCACCCGTAGAACTTTTCCACAGGTTCTCCTTTCATTTTTTTTCCGAGTGAGAAACGTGTATCGATCAAATGTGATATTTCTTTGCTTCGTGAATACACCATCAAGGCAATCCCAAAGGATTTTTGTTGTCACTCTATCTATCTGGATATTCGGTTCTTGTGAACCGAATATTCGTCTCCCTTCTATTCCCAAGCTGAGGTATATTAGAGAGACTGCTTTACTATCGCAGTACTTCCAAGGTTTTTCTCCACATAGTATGCCAACAAGTTCTATATTTTGACATCTATTGAGCCACGAATTTTTTAGTTGCTCGTTTCTAGTACGTCGGTCTCGTTCACTTTGAGCCGTGCTATTTTCGACATCAGCTTCGTAAATGGGTTCTGGAGGTAGAGTGATTTTGTCCGGAGGATCGTCAAGGAGAGTGTCAATTGATATTCCTTCTTTAGCCATGATAGCCAGTTTTAACATAATCTGCCATCTCTCCCATCGCAATGGAGGTTCAAGTGTTGGTTTGTCCCAAAAGGGTTCGATTCCCAAGAGTGCACGTTCTTTAGTTGCTGACTGCGCCAAGTGATATCTCTGACTGTAGAGATACAATTTTGTGTCACTAATCCACTTAGATTTAGGTGAATGGATTCGAGGCGCGAATCCAACTTTTACTGAATTAGTGGATTACCACTTTTAGAATTAGTAGCAATCGTGTTGCGAATGCAGACCAAATTACTGAGAGTGGATTTCCTTCTCAAATCCAATAGGACTTCGACTAATGCAAAACAGACTAGATTGAATGCAACTTAATTCAGTAACAAGATTCAAGAGAATGAATAATAATCAAAAGTGGGTGATGTGAACAATATGAAATATTGACTTTTTAGTCGGCGGTAAAATACTTGTATAATGAAATGATGACTTTTAGTCTGACAAGGACAAGAATAAATTATTTAGTATAACTTAATGAATATGAACTAAAATAAAGTACAACCTTACCACAGAGCGCAACACCAAAAGAGCATCAAAAAAGCAAGACTAGATCTCATGACAAGCCAACAATTTTTCTACAATACAGAGGCAACCCTACGTAAAACTTTGCAAGCAAATTGAAGAAACTATGCGAAGTGCGAGTGGTTTTTATAACGCAGAAAGTAGGACCATGCCTCCCTACCCTGAAATCGTCTTTTGATAGAGACCTGAAATCCCACGTGGTATATAAATACACGTGGTAGATAAAATATAATGGATGCGGATCCATCTATGTTGGGCAATCAAGCCAGCATGTTACCACAAGGATAGCAGAACAACAAAAGAAGGATTCACATGTGGGTCAACATCTGGTTGAATGTTGTGGCGCCACGAATGACATTGAATGGAAAATTCTGGACGCCTGTCGAACGGTAGAAAAGCTAATGACTATCGAAGCTATATACATCAGCAAGCTGAAGCCGGCACTAAACACACGAGATGAATATAAGGGCTAGGAACTCACGCTAAAATATTAGTTCAAATCATAATTTTGACTAGATAAGGATACATAGGGCAAAAAACATTTTGTGCATGACAAAACAAAATTTGCAAAACCTCCAGAGGGATACTTAGGGTTAGGCCAAATTCGGAATACCCCTAAAAATACAAAAACATGGCCAAAATCGAAAAATCCGGAATAGGAATGTTTTAAAAGAAATTGATAACAGATGTAATTATGAGATGTAAATAGGCTAAATATTGTATTTGGAAAAAATTTTCGATTGAATTTTTTAGAAGAGTTCATAGAATTGTTTTAATTGTGGTCTCAGACAAATGTAAATAAATATTCATTTTATCCTTTAACAATTTGTGAAACAGTTTTAACCTGACGATGAACTTAAAGTTCGAAAACGTTTGTTTTAAATATCGGAAGTAATTTTAATTTGACAACTTGGTTTTTTTCACATTTAAAAATTTAATTGTCTGCAAACAACTCAAAAAAATTCAACACGAAATACCCAATTCAATCATAGATTTTCCTCCAGTTGTAGCGATGCTTCTTCTAGGAGCAAAAAGTATAACAAATATCTCGAAAATTTTGAAAAGTTGTTCACAATGGTAAAACATTGAAGATAGATCAAGTTTGCATATAAAAGTATGGTTACCCGTACCGAAGCCCTTCAGGCCTGATTCAGAGATTTTGCAGAGACCAATTCTTGACAGAAAGATGCCAAGACTTAGGTAGTGGAGCCAAGACTTGAGACCTCTCTGGGCAGCGTAGAACCCAAGTTTTGGGTTTCTCGGAGCAGAGTTAAGGTCGACATCATGAAGATCCGATGTTATTAATTTAATGAGCGCAACTCTCTTACAAAGTTGGCACTCAATTACACGTTTTGTGTCACAAAAAAATCATTTGCAGGGGAAATCCGTGAACTTCACCCCACGACTTAGGGCCTCTCTGAACATCACAGAATCTCCAATTGGTGCAACTAATTACTGAAATAACTGAAAAAGTCACTTCGGCCAAAAGCATTTGGAATACTGGAACAGAACATTCTTTTCGCGCCGCAGGCAACTCTTGTAAACCTTTTTCTGGCTTTTTCAGTTTAATGAGGGACAGAAACCGCTGTCGATTTCGAGAGTCGCAAAAAACAGAGCCTAAATATGTTAATAATTGTTAGCATCTGATTAGCCTATGGTGGGTTATTAAAAACGGTTGGTTGTTAGATTGGAGCGCTTCTTGCGCAAAGACGATGTCCGCTTGTTTTGGATCTCCCCGTTCATTGGGTGAGAAACACTTTATAAAAAAGATTAGATAAAATCATCTCGTGTGGCTGACATATGGGAACATACTATGCTCTGTTTTAAGATTTTTGCTTTTTCAAGGATCTTGCTTCGAGCAGTATTATACCTGATCCACGTACAGTCACCATAGATAATAACTGAATCAAACTGTCGAAAACAATGGACTGCCCATGTTTTTGACGAGAATTAAAGCCATAAACCCTGTGCATTAATTGCAGTAAAAAATGAAGTTTTTGTGAAACTTTCTAGGCATTCCAATGCAATTGTTCACAGTTTTCAAAACTTTTCATTGAAACAGTGAGCAGTAGTTTGAAATGCATAATAACACTGTTTCAATTTCTTAGGAGCCGGCCGAAAAGGCTGAATTCCAGGGTTAAAGTGAATGGTATTTAACGTGACTTGTTTGTTTTACGCTGAAGTGATCTATCTATTCTGTTTCCTCCCCCCCCCCCCCAGCTTAGTGAGCATAAATTTTTTATGACCCCCAGCTGCACGTGCTATTTTCATACATAGTAACGTGCTATATAATAACATATAATTTGTAACTGGGGGTCATAAAAAACACTGGGGGGGGGGGGTTGGGGGACAGAATAGATCCCACTGAAGTTATTGATCAGAACCATTTTTTGTTTCAAAAAAACTGTTAAAAATGCAAAATTATTTCAAATAGGTTTCTGGGTATTTCGTTTCAAAGTTTTAATTGAAAACGCTTCATCACTTTGAATTGAAGAAAGTGATTTAACAATCAATAAAAAACAACCAACTGAAACATTCGTTCAAGCTGTAACTTCGGGAACAGCAAAGCATTGTGTTAATTGAATTAAGAAGAAGGGTAACTCCTCTACCATTAAAACTCTGCTATAGAAGTTGCAACCCCACTCGGATTTATTTCGGTGACCATCTCTGTATCTGCTCATCTCGGGACATTGAGCTGGTTTTCTACAATCAGGTCTTACCTGCTGATACAGGTTGTTCCGAGAGAAAAACAAGTTTCTCTTCCACTACCACCATCCTCTCAGTTGTTCTGTTTAGCACTCGTCTCAATCTCTCTCAAACAGTCATTTCACCTGTACTAATCATCCTCTTGACATTGAAGTTCAAATTATCAATTAAGTTGTGATCTTTCAGTTTACGAGACATTTATGAAGTCACAACTGGACAGAATTACTTTGCATGAGACATTCATACAGTCGGACCAGTGGAACATGACTTGCACTGCTATTTTTAACAGGGCTCCACCAATGAGCATAACGGACGTTTTTCATGAACGCCATTCTTTCCACAATACGCACACAGCCAATGTCCGATTTTGTCATTATACTAACTCGATTTCGTAGAACTTTCTTACGACACTTGATTTAACGTTAGAGTTGTAAACATGTGTGGAAGCAATTGACACTAGTCTAATTTAACGCAAGTTCTCTTAAAATTACTGTTCAAGCACAAGCTTGATTTTCCTTAATTTGTTTTGATTGTTTTGATGACTTCTGATTTGTTTTGATTTGTAAAATTTGCGGGTTTTATGTTTTACCCACGTGTGCAACCTAGCAATTCAATGTTATCTGGAAATCTCTTGTGAATAAGTAGTAAACATTGGTGACCTTTTTTAACGACAAACACATTGAAAGCAACCAAAATTCTGAAACTGAAACAAAAAAAGTTAACAAAATCAGGGAGTACTTTAAAAAATTTTCTCAATACCATTTCCATTGTTCCTATAACTCAAAATGTTTGCTGTATTTTAGAACCTTTTAGAAAGGAGCCGTCACTTCGCGACAATAACGAAGAACCAGAATAAAGAAGATAGAGAGTTGAAAAAAAGAAGAAAGAAAGGAATAGATAAGTACAAAAATGTGTAACAAGAAATGACGTCTACAGAAGATTGTCTCTCAGCAACCAAATAGTTCTAATTTCATTTTCAAATCCTAACGAAGAACAAAGTTAACAAAAAAATCAAAGGGTCTTCATCCGAAGTAACATTTACATAATTATATACCTATAAAATACCTACTAATATCATATTTATATACTAATATCCTATTTATATACCTGTTATCTAAAATAAGAAAACTTGGTCCACGCTCCTGTTTAAAAACAAAAACAAGCTTTGCACTTTTTCGATTTGCAACAAAATATTCCATATTCCTCGATGAGATTAGCGTTCAACAACGTTTTTTAGTTCTCAGGAAGCGTGTACATTGTTTTCAACTCTGGAGTAGATAGTGTTCATACACATTTACACATATTAAAAAAAAATAGAACAACACTCACAATTTGTTTTTATCGTAGTTAATAATCAAGTTTCCGATTTTTCGATTCAAAAGGAATGTAAAGCAAGAAAGAACACAGCAATTACAGTCAAACGCCTTCTACTTCAGAGGGCACGTTAAAGAAAAAAGAAATTTCGGATTTAGGTTGTTCGTTGCAGAAAAGATTTAAACGTCAAAAAATAACGGTCAGCATCAAAGGCGATAACAAACACATTTTGATATTATTTTTTCGTAAAAAAAAAATTGACGTTCTCTGACAATCTGCAAAGTTCAACAGACCCAACAAAGTTTAGGTTAAAAGAAAAATCAGACCACAACACACTTCACTTCATTAAAAACAAAACAGGTCTGATTGCTTTTTCACTCAAATTTCAGAACAAAGGAGTTTTGTATCGAAAAGGTAAAACACTTAAATCTGTAGCTTACGTATAAAAGCAGTCATATCTTCCTCCCACAGAGCAGTAACACCCTCAAAACATTAACAGGACAACAAGAAAAAAGCGTCTAGAGCGGCTGTTTTAATGCAGCAAACAAACTGAATACTCTTACGCGAGTACTCTTAAGTTGCTTTTGATAATACTTGTTTCATTCAGCTGTTACAAAAACTTTATAAAAACTAAAACTGATAGATCAAACAAGAACAAAGTTCAAAACTCTTGCAAAAAGCACCTGTATCAATATGCCTGGCGCCAATAATAAGAAAAAGACTATACAACAACAGCTGCAGAGGAGAGAAGCAGAATGGGCAGTCAATGTCGACTACCTTGAGGCAATGATTCAAGAGGAGAATTTAGAGGGCATCAATTTGTCCTATGAGTCCCTTTCTCAACAAAAGCTGCAACTAGACAAACTCTGTGACGACCTTTTTAAATTCAACCTCACACAAAATGAATTGAAAGAAATAATGGAGAGATCAGCAGAACGAAGTCTAGTTATCTTGAAATGGAAAAAATATGGCAAAGACCATTCAAGAGAAATTACTACAGACTCCGATAGCCATTTGCCAGAGCAGCAAAGAAGAGCACAACCACATCAAACTAACACCCAAAATGACGAACCCTCAACAACTCTTAAACCCTTCTACAATAGACAAAAAACGTACAATTTGAGAGGCAGATCAAAAGCAGAGAACAGAACAGATAAAGTACCTACACTTTCAGATTCAGAAAAACAAAAACAACAAAGCAGCAGAAATCCCCAACATGGACAGAGATATAACGATGACAGAAAACAAAGTAACCAATTGATAATGAGCGCTACCCATTCAGATACAACGTCATTGGAAGGAGGAGACTCTGACAACAAAGACAGTAACAACCAGTGTAACCCGAATTCTTACATTGAGTTTCCTCTGAGAAATTTTGGGTACAGTCAAAAACAGAGACGCACCGATCCAAAAACCAACTTCACACAAGTCCACGAGAGAACATTACAGCTGAATGATGAGTCAACAGAATGCACTTCGTCAAAGATGATAGCGAGTTTTCCAAACAATAATGGTGACCATCACATAAGAGCAGATTAAGGAAAAGGCAATGGTGATGAGAACTCGACAAAATCCCGAGAAACAATTGAAGTTAACTACAAAGAGCAAAACATCGGACCAATCACCATAAGACGCGATGTTGGTACCACTACATCAAACGACAAACCCAAATTCTATAAACACGCTACAAGGAAACAAAAAATACACCAATCAGATGTAAGTACAGAATCTGATTGCAGTTCAAATCAGACATTTGATACTAACATTCCAGACCAACGGAAAACACTAAAGAAAACACAGCCACATCAGCAACAATCAAGACAACGAAACTTACACCCTTTCAACAGGAAACAATCATCAAATAAAATCACGCCTTTACACAGAAGAAATCAACAGACAACAGACTACGACAGTAATTATCTACAATCAACAGACGATGAAAGCGACGATCATCAACAAATCGACAACATCAGACTAAGCAGTAACCCAACGCGTTATGGACTACAACCAAAAATACAAGGAGCCAGAAAAAGAGAAAGAAAAATAGACAAGATCCATGATGTTAACCTTGCTTCAACAAATACCCAATTTCAGGAGACCCAAATTCAAGGTACTTCAAATATTCACGAACATGTAAAAA
Organism: Convolutriloba macropyga; assembly: GCF_964194025.1. Classification (NCBI taxonomy): domain Eukaryota; kingdom Metazoa; phylum Xenacoelomorpha; order Acoela; family Convolutidae; genus Convolutriloba; species Convolutriloba macropyga. The sequence goes on from NC_134472.1 coordinate 21,577,931, forward strand.
ATCAAGAACAGCAATGTCTTCAAAGCATCGATTTCTATCAAGATGCGAACAAAATCAATAGAGGTAACCAATTAAATGACAGATAATTGAGAAGAAAAGCCGTCAACAACCTAATCCCAGAAACGAACAACAATCTTTGCAATTTTAATCTCAACGCACAAAAGCAAAGACTACCAAATTACATCAACAGAACTGTCCAACAACCAGACAGACAGTTCCAACATACACAGACAACAGAAAACCCTTTCTTGCCACGACAAGCACAACAACAACCCGTCACTTCCAGCATTAATCTTCCGAAAACTCAACTCAAATCCTTCAGCTGAGATCCATTACGATGGCACGACTGGTTTAGTTTTTTCAAAGCCACAAAATATGACAATATAATACTGACAGATGCGCAACGGATGACATATCTTCAAAAAGCCCTCAAAGACAGAGCCAAAGATAGCATTATTGGATACTCATACAACGGAGAGTTTTATAATGAAGCAATGCAAGAATTACAAAAACGATTCGGGAAACCACAGCATGTTACAGCAGCTTACCTTGATAAGTTGGAACACTGGCCCAGACCGACAATTAATAACCCCGAAAGTTTTGTATCTTTTGCAGCGTTTCTTAGAAAATTGGTTCAAACGTTTATACTTCACAATTTCACATCCGATCTTCAATCTTCAGCTATCCTTAAGATTGCAAAAGATAAACTTGCGCCAACAATGATAATCAGATGGAACGAATACGTCCTGAGGCAAGCTATTGTTCAACCTAATTTAATACATTTTAAGGACTGGATCGATAATTACGCAGAAGCTTGCGAAGATTTGTCAACATCACAAAGACCAACCAATCAAGAAAACAGTTCATCTAGAAGATCAAACAGACTCTTCCAACAGCAAAGTAACAAAAGATGTCCTCTATTTGGATACAGTCACAACCTAGGAAAATGCAACCAATTCCTCAATAAAGATATTAACGAAAGACAACAAACAGTAAGACAACTGAAAGTTTGCCCAAATTGCCTCACCGAACACCCAAGAGGACAGTGTAACAGTAATTACCGATGTCGAATCGAAAACTGCAACGGATTTCATCACTCAACAATTCACAGAAACAACTTTAACAGCTCACAGACATTTTCACCAACTCAACAACAGCAAAGAAACCAACAGCAACAACATCAACAACAAACAAACAACCAGGTTCAAAACCAATCTGCAAACAATTATCACAACAATCGTGGTCTGCAAAACAACGGACACCAAACACAGATAACCGCAAACAGATCACAGTTTCAACCACATGGATTCAACTATGGAAGAATGGCTGGTTACAATCATAACAACAACACACGTAATTCGTTTTGTCAAAACAATTACACTAACCGTTTCAATCAGAATTACAATCCCAACAACAACAATGGAAGCACCTTCAATAGAAACTATAACAATCCGAACAACTTCATGCCAAATACAAATTCACGACAACAGAACACCGGACATTCTCATAACCAAACAGACACACAAAATCAAAGCCAAAGGCAACAGAACTTTAACAACAACAACAGCAACCTACGACCACAAAATCACACATGCAGCAACAACCAAATCAGTTCGTGGATACGACCTCAAGTTCAAATTCAAGCCATTCCGGTTATCCTTCACACAGAAGACGTATCAATAGAAACATATGCTCTTTTGGATAGCGGGAGCGACAACACACAAATAACAAACTCAATGGCAAAAGTACTCGGAATAAAAAACACAGATCACATTGCAGTACCAATTTCTTCACTTTACGGAGAACATATCATAACATCAATTGAAGTTCTTCTGGGAATTGGATCACTCAACAGCACCCGACCTCTTTTCAACCTACCGGTGTACGCCACGTCAGCATCTGACTTTCAAATGCCGAATGTACCCGTTGAGATGTTGAACTCTATCTGCGCCGACTACGATCATCTTAACAACATCACATTTCCACAAATACGAGATAACAGAATAGGAGTTTTAATCGGAGCGGATGCCTTCATAGCAACAGTACCACTTAAATTCACAACAGGACCACCAGGAACCCCATACGGAGTCTTGACGCAGCTTGGATGGACCGTTACAGGACCAATACCACAGAAATACAAGCAAACCAGTAATAAACAAGAAGTCAATTACAACATCACGCTTTGCAACAGAATTAAGAACCCAGAACAGGAAATAGAGAACGACATGCTTCAAATGTTTTGAACAATGGAGTGAAAAAGTTTAGTGAGCGGAAAAAAGGACACTGACAGCAGATGACAGGAAAGCTGGTTTTCTACAATCAGGTCTTACCTGCTGATACAGGTTGTTCCGAGAGAAAAACAAGTTTCTCTTCCACTACCACCATCCTCTCAGTTGTTCTGTTTAGCACTCGTCTCAATCTCTCTCAAACAGTCATTTCACCTGTACTAATCATCCTCTTGACATTGAAGTTCAAATTATCAATTAAGTTGTGATCTTTCAGTTTACGAGACATTTATGAAGTCACAACTGGACAGAATTACTTTGCATGAGACATTCATACAGTCGGACCAGTGGAACATGACTTGCACTGCTATTTTTAACAGGGCTCCACCAATGAGCATAACGGACGTTTTTCATGAACGCCATTCTTTCCACAATACGCACACAGCCAATGTCCGATTTTGTCATTATACTAACTCGATTTCGTAGAACTTTCTACGACACTTGATTTAACGTTAGAGTTGTAAACATGTGTGGAAGCAATTGACACTAGTCTAATTTAACGCAAGTTCTCTTAAAATTACTGTTCAAGCACAAGCTTGATTTTCCTTAATTTGTTTTGATTGTTTTGATGACTTCTGATTTGTTTTGATTTGTAAAATTTGCGGGTTTTATGTTTTACCCACGTGTGCAACCTAGCAATTCAATGTTATCTGGAAATCTCTTGTGAATAAGTAGTAAACATTGGTGACCTTTTTTAACGACAAACACATTGAAAGCAACCAAAATTCTGAAACTGAAACAAAAAAAGTTAACAAAATCAGGGAGTACTTTAAAAAATTTTCTCAATACCATTTCCATTGTTCCTATAACTCAAAATGTTTGCTGTATTTTAGAACCTTTTAGAAAGGAGCCGTCACTTCGCGACAATAACGAAGAACCAGAATAAAGAAGATAGAGAGTTGAAAAAAAGAAGAAAGAAAGGAATAGATAAGTACAAAAATGTGTAACAAGAAATGACGTCTACAGAAGATTGTCTCTCAGCAACCAAATAGTTCTAATTTCATTTTCAAATCCTAACGAAGAACAAAGTTAACAAAAAAAATCAAAGGGTCTTCATCCGAAGTAACATTTACATAATTATATACCTATAAAATACCTACTAATATCATATTTATATACTAATATCCTATTTATATACCTGTTATCTAAAATAAGAAAACTTGGTCCACGCTCCTGTTTAAAAACAAAAACAAGCTTTGCACTTTTTCGATTTGCAACAAAATATTCCATATTCCTCGATGAGATTAGCGTTCAGCAACGTTTTTTAGTTCTCAGGAAGCGTGTACATTGTTTTCAACTTTGGAGTAGATAGTGTTCATACACATTTACACATATTAAAAAAAAATAGAACAACACTCACAATTTGTTTTTATCGTAGTTAATAATCAAGTTTCCGATTTTTCGATTCAAAAGGAATGTAAAGCAAGAAAGAACACAGCAATTACAGTCAAACGCCTTCTACTTCAGAGGGCACGTTAAAGAAAAAAGAAATTTCGGATTTAGGTTGTTCGTTGCAGAAAAGATTTAAACGTCAAAAAATAACGGTCAGCATCAAAGGCGATAACAAACACATTTTGATATTATTTTTTCGTAAAAAAAAAATTGACGTTCTCTGACAATCTGCAAAGTTCAACAGACCCAACAAAGTTTAGGTTAAAAGAAAAATCAGACCACAACACACTTCACTTCATTAAAAACAAAACAGGTCTGATTGCTTTTTCACTCAAATTTCAGAACAAAGGAGTTTTGTATCGAAAAGGTAAAACACTTAAATCTGTAGCTTACGTATAAAAGCAGTCATATCTTCCTCCCACAGAGCAGTAACACCCTCAAAACATTAACAGGACAACAAGAAAAAAGCGTCTAGAGCGGCTGTTTTAATGCAGCAAACAAACTGAATACTCTTACGCGAGTACTCTTAAGTTGCTTTTGATAATACTTGTTTCATTCAGCTGTTACAAAAACTTTATAAAAACTAAAACTGATAGATCAAACAAGAACAAAGTTCAAAACTCTTGCAAAAAGCACCTGTATCAATATGCCTGGCGCCAATAATAAGAAAAAGACTATACAACAACAGCTGCAGAGGAGAGAAGCAGAATGGGCAGTCAATGTCGACTACCTTGAGGCAATGATTCAAGAGGAGAATTTAGAGGGCATCAATTTGTCCTATGAGTCCCTTTCTCAACAAAAGCTGCAACTAGACAAACTCTGTGACGACCTTTTTAAATTCAACCTCACACAAAATGAATTGAAAGAAATAATGGAGAGATCAGCAGAACGAAGTCTAGTTATCTTGAAATGGAAAAAATATGGCAAAGACCATTCAAGAGAAATTACTACAGACTCCGATAGCCATTTGCCAGAGCAGCAAAGAAGAGCACAACCACATCAAACTAACACCCAAAATGACGAACCCTCAACAACTCTTAAACCCTTCTACAATAGACAAAAAACGTACAATTTGAGAGGCAGATCAAAAGCAGAGAACAGAACAGATAAAGTACCTACACTTTCAGATTCAGAAAAACAAAAACAACAAAGCAGCAGAAATCCCCAACATGGACAGAGATATAACGATGACAGAAAACAAAGTAACCAATTGATAATGAGCGCTACCCATTCAGATACAACGTCATTGGAAGGAGGAGACTCTGACAACAAAGACAGTAACAACCAGTGTAACCCGAATTCTTACATTGAGTTTCCTCTGAGAAATTTTGGGTACAGTCAAAAACAGAGACGCACCGATCCAAAAACCAACTTCACACAAGTCCACGAGAGAACATTACAGCTGAATGATGAGTCAACAGAATGCACTTCGTCAAAGATGATAGCGAGTTTTCCAAACAATAATGGTGACCATCACATAAGAGCAGATTAAGGAAAAGGCAATGGTGATGAGAACTCGACAAAATCCCGAGAAACAATTGAAGTTAACTACAAAGAGCAAAACATCGGACCAATCACCATAAGACGCGATGTTGGTACCACTACATCAAACGACAAACCCAAATTCTATAAACACGCTACAAGGAAACAAAAAATACACCAATCACATGTAAGTACAGAATCTGATTGCAGTTCAAATCAGACATTTGATACTAACATTCCAGACCAACGGAAAACACTAAAGAAAACACAGCCACATCAGCAACAATCAAGACAACGAAACTTACACCCTTTCAACAGGAAACAATCATCAAATAAAATCACGCCTTTACACAGAAGAAATCAACAGACAACAGACTACGACAGTAATTATCTACAATCAACAGACGATGAAAGCGACGATCATCAACAAATCGACAACATCAGACTAAGCAGTAACCCAACGCGTTATGGACTACAACCAAAAATACAAGGAGCCAGAAAAAGAGAAAGAAAAATAGACAAGATCCATGATGTTAACCTTGCTTCAACAAATACCCAATTTCAGGAGACCCAAGGTCAAGGTACTTCAAATATTCACGAACATGTAAAAAATCAAGAACAGCAATGTCTTCAAAGCATCGATTTCTATCAAGATGCGAACAAAATCAATAGAGGTAACCAATTAAATGACAGATAATTGAGAAGAAAAGCCGTCAACAACCTAATCCCAGAAACGAACAACAATCTTTGCAATTTTAATCTCAACGCACAAAAGCAAAGACTACCAAATTACATCAACAGAACTGTCCAACAACCAGACAGACAGTTCCAACATACACAGACAACAGAAAACCCTTTCTTGCCACGACAAGCACAACAACAACCTGTCACTTCCAGCATTAATCTTCCGAAAACTCAACTCAAATCCTTCAGCTGAGATCCATTACGATGGCACGACTGGTTTAGTTTTTTCAAAGCCACAAAATATGACAATATAATACTGACAGATGCGCAACGGATGACATATCTTCAAAAAGCCCTCAAAGACAGAGCCAAAGATAGCATTATTGGATACTCATACAACGGAGAGTTTTATAATGAAGCAATGCAAGAATTACAAAAACGATTCGGGAAACCACAGCATGTTACAGCAGCTTACCTTGATAAGTTGGAACACTGGCCCAGACCGACAATTAATAACCCCGAAAGTTTTGTATCTTTTGCAGCGTTTCTTAGAAAATTGGTTCAAACGTTTATACTTCACAATTTCACATCCGATCTTCAATCTTCAGCTATCCTTAAGATTGCAAAAGATAAACTTGCGCCAACAATGATAATCAGATGGAACGAATACGTCCTGAGGCAAGCTATTGTTCAACCTAATTTAATACATTTTAAGGACTGGATCGATAATTACGCAGAAGCTTGCGAAGATTTGTCATCATCACAAAGACCAACCAATCAAGAAAACAGTTCATCTAGAAGATCAAACAGACTCTTCCAACAGCAAAGTAACAAAAGATGTCCTCTATTGGGATACAGTCACAACCTAGGAAAATGCAACCAATTCCTCAATAAAGATATTAACGAAAGACAACAAACAGTAAGACAACTGAAAATTTGCCCAAATTGCCTCACCGAACACCCAAGAGGACAGTGTAACAGTAATTACCGATGTCGAATCGAAAACTGCAACGGATTTCATCACTCAACAATTCACAGAAACAACTTTAACAGCTCACAGACATTTTCACCAACTCAGCAACAGCAAAGAAACCAACAGCAACAACATCAACAACAAACAAACAACCAGGTTCAAAACCAATCTGCAAACAATTATCACAACAATCGTGGTCTGCAAAACAACGGACACCAAACACAGATAACCGCAAACAGATCACAGTTTCAACCACATGGATTCAACTATGGAAGAATGGCTGGTTACAATCATAACAACAACACACGTAATTCGTTTTGTCAAAACAATTACACTAACCGTTTCAATCAGAATTACAATCCCAACAACAACAATGGAAGCACCTTCAATAGAAACTATAACAATCCGAACAACTTCATGCCAAATACAAATTCACGACAACAGAACACCGGACATTCTCATAACCAAACAGACACACAAAATCAAAGCCAAAGGCAACAGAACTTTAACAACAACAACAGCAACCTACGACCACAAAATCACACATGCAGCAACAACCAAATCAGTTCGTGGATACGACCTCAAGTTCAACTTCAAGCCATTCCGGTTATCCTTCACACAGAAGACGTATCAATAGAAACATATGCTCTTTTGGATAGCGGGAGCGACAACACACAAATAACAAACTCAATGGCAAAAGTACTCGGAATAAAAAACACAGATCACATTGCAGTACCAATTTCTTCACTTTACGGAGAACATATCATAACATCAATTGAAGTTCTTCTGGGAATTGGATCACTCAACAGCACCCGACCTCTTTTCAACCTACCGGTGTACGCCACGTCAGCATCTGACTTTCAAATGCCGAATGTACCCGTTGAGATGTTGAACTCTATCTGCGCCGACTACGATCATCTTAACAACATCACATTTCCACAAATACGAGATAACAGAATAGGAGTTTTAATCGGAGCGGATGCCTTCATAGCAACAGTACCACTTAAATTCACAACAGGACCACCAGGAACCCCATACGGAGTCTTGACGCAGCTTGGATGGACCGTTACAGGACCAATACCACAGAAATACAAGCAAACCAGTAATAAACAAGAAGTCAATTACAACATCACGCTTTACAACAGAATTAAGAACCCAGAACAGGAAATAGAGAACGACATGCTTCAGATGTTTTGGACAATGGAGTGAAAAAGTTTAGTGAGCGGAAAAAAGGACACTGACAGCAGATGACAGGAAAGCTCTTGAAACACTAAAAAGGACGACATGCCAAAACGGTTCTCGTTATGAGATCGGACTACCTTGGAAAGATGACACTAAGCTACCGAACAACTACTTTCTTGCTAAAGCACAATTACAGTCACTTGAAAACCGACTTCAACAGGAACCAGACCTATTTTGTCGTTACAACCAAACCATCGAAGCAGACATCAAAAATGGATCTGTGAAGAGACACAACGTCAACCCAGTTTCATGAATTCACAACTTTGGTATCTCCCACACCACCCCGTTGAACATAAAATGAAGAAAAAAGTAAGACGGGTCACAAATGCAGCTTCAGTATACAAAGGAAATTCACAAAGGAAATTCACAAATTGTCCGGTCAAAAGCTCTTTTGACCGGACAAGATCTACTATGCAGCCTTGTTGGACTTCTTCTGAGATTTCGGCAGTACAAGATTGCAGTAACCGGTGATATCGAAGCGATGTTCATGCAAGTTGCCATCAGAACAGAAGACCAAGACGCACTAAGATTCTTGTGGAACAAAGATGGAGAAGAAACAATTTTCCAGTACAAGAGACTAATATTTGGTGCAACTTGTTCCCATTCATGTGCAATCTACATACTCCACAGATGTGCGGAAGACAACAAATTAAGTAATCCCGAAGCCTACTCAGCCATAAGAAACAATTTCTACATGGATGATTACCTTCAAAGTTTCAACACAACCGAAAACGCAGTAATCACAACAACAGAGGTAAAGGATACATTACACAAAGGTGGCTTTAAACTTACAAAGTTTTGTAGTAACGACCCAAACACAGTCATGAAAATAACTGGAGAAAATGCAGACACAGCGATAGAGCAACGCATTTTAGGACAAATGTGGAATGCCAAGGAAGATAATTTCATCTTCAAAAGACCAGACTTAAAACTGGATGTCAAAAGCATGCAACAACGTTAATTGCTCTCACTCGCCGCATCATTGTTCGATCCCCTTGGAATCATCACGCCGTTTTCCATTAGAGTACGATGCATTCTTCAATCAATAGTGAAACAAGGTAACAACTGGAACAATCAGATTCCAAGAGAGTTCCAACACGACTTACAGCAATGGGTCGACGAATATGAGCAGATGCCAGAGATTTCTATTAGCAGATGTCTGATCCCCAACCCAGATGGTAAGCATGAACTTCACATATTTTGCGATGCATCAAGTACAGCAATAGCAACGACATCAGATCAACAAGCGCAGAAGAAATAACAACTCAATATGTTGTTAGCAAAGCAAGAGTTGCCCCCATTAAAACAACAACCATCCCGAAGTCAGAACTAGAAGCAGCAGCTATGGGAGCAGAACTTGCTTCTTTTGTTCGAAGCGAAATGACAGCACAGTTTGACAAAATTCAGTTCCGGACTGACAGTATGGCCACATTAGGTTGGATTAAATCAACAAAACACAAAAAAGTTTTTGTAGCAAATAGAATTGCAAAAATTTTAGCCAACTCTAAGTCAGAACAATGGAATTTTGTACCTGGTAAAATCAACCCTGCAGATCACGGAACAAGAGGACTTTCTTTAACAGACTTGAAAGAAAAATGGCTGTCAGCGCCAAAATTTCTCCTAGAAAATCCCGTTCCAAATTTCCAAAAAGACCAGCAATTTACAGCGATAAAAGTTTTACGTACAGAAACTTCAAACACAGTTATTGACACTAATGATTTCTCTAGTTGGAATAAACTTATACGACGGACCGAAACAGTAATGAAAGCAGTCAATATCTTTCGAAAACGACCAGTCACAAACAGTTATGAAGACGCACGACACCATCTATTGAGACAATCACAGCATAAAACTTTTTCTGAAAGCATAGGAAACCTTGAACGGGAAAATGAACTAGACAAAAAGGACAAGTTATTACAGTTCACTCCCTTCCTGGACAAAGATGGTTTAATACGAGCAAGAGGCAGACTAAAGCACGCTAAAATACCCTACAGCCAGAAACATCCAATTATTCTTGACAGTAAGAATAATATTACCAAATTAATAATTGAGCAAGCCCACAACGACTGTAGGCATCTTGGAACAGAGTTTGTCCGAGCACACCTGCAACAAGATTTCATCATTATTGGTCTTAGACGATTTTTGAAACAACTAAGTGAAACATGCTTCATTTGCCGACGTTGGAGAGCACAAAATATCACCCCCCTCATGGCCGACCTACCCAGTTTCCGATTCGCAGAAGCATGAAAACAATATCCTTTTCTAAATGTTGGGTTAGATTTTTTCGGACCCTTTTTCATTGAGCACACAAATCGCAAATTGGAAAAACAATACGTATGTCTTTTCACCTGTCTTGTAACTAGAGCTGTGCATCTGGAGGTTTGTCAGACATTGGACACAGATAGTTGACTACTAGCCATTAGAAGGTTTATTTCGCGATGAGGATATCCCGAGTTAATCATCTCTGACAATGGATCGAACTTCACATCAGCGAAAAAAAATGTTGGATCTGAGCAAAATCAATGTGGACAACGATTACATCAAGTCCCAGTTACAGCAGCAAAATATTACATGGAAACTGAATCCACCTTTAGCCCCTCACTTCGGCGGGATATGGGAAAGGCTAATGCAGTCTGCTAAACGCACTTTGCTCATAATTTTAGGCAGCCAACAATTGAAAGCTGAAGTTTTTCAGACAATTGTAGCCGAGACTGAAGGACTTCTCAACTCCAGACCATTTACATATGTCTCCTCAGACACAAACGATGAAGAAGCACTAACCCCGAATCATTTCTTATTAAGACGCCCTTACAGCCCTTTAGCACCGTTGACATCAACCAGCCGAACATTTAGTAAAAAGGAGTTCATTTACGCACAAACATTACTGGATCATTTTTGGAAACGTTTGCAAAAAGAGTACACATCAGATCTTATCAGCCAACCAAAGTGGAGAACAGAATCAGAGCAATTGAAAGAAGGCGATTTAGTCTGGTTATTGCATGAGTTTACTCCGAGAGGTATTTGGCCAATGGGTCGAATTGCGAAATGCCACAATGGATCGGACGGACGAGCACGATCTTTCGATATCAAGACATCAACTGGAGTGCTCAACAGACCAGCAGTCAAATTAGCTAAAGTTTTACACAATACTTGAAACCATTAAATTTTAAATTTCAAACGACATATTGGTTTTAAATTTCCATAATCATCGTGTCCAAAGTCAGCGTATCGAATATTCAACTCACACAAGCTCAAACAATCGAGCACATGAAGAAGTAACAACACTGTGAATCTACAAAACGAAAAGATATTTTTACCTTCCCTTAGTCCTTAACTTCCCTAAAGCTACGCGGAGTCCAGCTCAAAGTTTTTTTTCCCTCACCGACAACAGTGATCATCAAGTTTTCGTTATTTTGCCCCCATTTGCTAGTTCGACAAAAACTAACGTCTCCGGAATCCAACCCACATAATTTTTGATCGACAGAGTATACAACTTCACATCAACAGAGTTTACAGTATATGCTGCCAACAATCTTCGATTAAACTTCAACTTTCACAGCCCCCATGAAGCCTAATAACTACTTTCACATATTTGTCATTCAACAACACAATATTCCAACTACCACGCATCAAATGAAAACGTCGAAGCAAATGTATGATCACCAATTTTCACCAACATATAGACGTGTATATGTGTCGCCCCGGAAGAGTGTACAACAAGTTTATACACACACACACACACACACACACACACAGAGAGAGAGAGAGAGAGAGAGAGAGAGAGAGAGCCAAAAATGCATTCAATTTTGACAGCAGATCATCTTTACAACTTCGACATTACAAAAGAATCTTGAAATTACAGATCAGCAAAAGAATAATATAAACTTGATTGTCGAAAATCTTAAATTGTAAAATACAACAAGAGTATTCAGTTTTACCCTCATGCACGCGGCCCGGAGTGTTCAAGCACAAGCTTGATTTTCCTTAATTTGTTTTGATTGTTTTGATGACTTCTGATTTGTTTTGATTTGTAAAATTTGCAGGTTTTATGTTTTACCCACGTGTGCAACCTAGCAATTCATTGTTATCTGGAAATCTCTTGTGAATAAGTAGTAAACAATTACCTCTTTCCACGGACACAATTTCTAGTAGTTACCAAAAGGAAAGAAAGCCTAATTGCTGATTAGTGTCAGAAATGTGCCTCTCAATACTAATTGTTGATTATGAGAACACTTAGGCAATCAGTCGTTTTGAAATTAACCACAGCCTTGTTTAGAGGAATTAAGTCGCTGAATTTGGCCTCAAGTAATTACTAATAAAATTAGGGCAATAAATTTTTAGGCTAACTACTTTCTCAAAATTGTTTTGTATCACCAAAAGTCAAAATTCATTTAAATTTGCCTTTTAGGCCATTTGCCACGTAATTCATTGTCTCATTTCCTTTAACATCTCAAGTGAATTCCTGCACAGAAGCAAAACCTGACTGGCGAATAATTCTGATTCGAACCATTTTGTTTTCGAATCCGGAGTGGCTTGCTCAAAAAACTTTCAAATCCATCTACCTCGTTGAATCTCTTAGCTGTGAAAACAAATGCTTGTTTTGTATTTAAAAAGCTAAATTTTAAATCTTTTTAGAGAAAACAGACTAAAATTCTGAGTTTTAGACTTTACATAAATTACATTGCTTTAGTAAACCATGACTGCACGGTGTAGTGATTTAGTGTGATAATTCCTGAAATTTTTATTTTTTTATAATTTAAAAATGGGTTGATACCACAAACTGAGCAGTTTTGAAAAACATCATGAATCATGAACGGAAAAGATTTTGGCCCTATTGGGTTTTGAAAAAATTAAGAAAAAAATGTTTGCTGATTTTGGCCAATGAACGGCGCGGTGCAAAAATGCAAATTCGAAGAGTAAAACAGCAAATTTTACCAATTTAATTAGGACTCTATTACACGGTTTTGAGTTAATCGGATCTATTCTGTTTTGGTTCCAACATAAGAGGCAAATACTTTTAAGCACCCGGGCGCGCGTACAATCGTTTACTGTGTAATTTGGGGAGTGGGGCGAAAAACAATCAGTTGATCAACAAAGAGTTTTTTTTACTCTGGCTTGTTGCTTTTGCAAACAATTTATTTTTTCAAAGTTTTCGGAAAAAAGTGAAAAAAATTTTACCAATCTTTCGGGATCCCGATGAATTCGAATTAGTTGCCAATGTGGTTAGCTGTCCTCTGCTTTCAAAAAAATGACTCCAACTAATCTATGGGCGAGAATTTTATAAAATTGAAAATTTGCAGCGATTTTCTCCGGGAAGAGTACGGTTAACCCCTCTTTTGTTTGCTCTAAAAACGTCAACTCAATATATCTTTCTATGGACATACAAATTTTTGATCAACCAACCGTTGGGTTTTAATATATTTGTTAACCAAATTGTAAGCCATTCAGCGGGAACTTGCAAAAGGCGGTAAAATTTAAAAGACAAATAGCTATTATTTTGTTTCTCATCCACTACTCTATCACATGGCAAAAAAAAATTAGTCCTCAATTGTAAAATTTGCAAATAATTTCGAATACGAAAAAACGCCACAATGTCTCCAATAATTCATTCGCTCCACTTAGTTTCGCAGCCCTAAAAAATAAGCAAGTACTGGATTCGAACCAGCATCTCTGAATTGATCGTAAGCTCTCGAAATTGGGTTGTTCTCTTTAACACAGGAACTTTATCAAAAGAATCAATTTCAACTAATCTAAATAAAATTTCAAGAGCACAGACTGCACAGCTACACATGTACATCAACTCATTTAAAATTTGTCTGAAAGATAACTAGAATGAAATCTAAAACCAATAATTGGCAAATGTGAAATAAGCAAAACGTTCTTGGCCATAAAAGTATTGAACAAAATTGTTAAAAATTATTCATAGCCTGAGCTATGATAGATCCAGAGTTATTGTGACAGAGAACTAAATTTGGTGACGGCGAGTCATGGACAAGGGCAACAACTGCTTTTTGGCATTAAAGAAGTCACTGTAGATTAATTAGGTAGTGGATTGTTGAGTTGTTCTTTGGCAGAAGAGGACGACTGTTAATCATTTGTTAAGCTGATGTGTTGTTGTTGTCGTTGTTTATATTGCTTGCCACGTGCACTGCCGCCAAGTCGTCAAAACCACTAAATAAGTTAGACATAAGATTAGCTGCAACAATATTCAGTACCATTTTTGCTTCACAGCATCATTGTGGTTTAACACGCTGGTGTTCCCTTAACAGCACCTTGATAATAAAATCTGACAAAAAGAACTTCAGCCAATTTTCGAGGTGATCCAAAACAACCGAGAAATAGACTTTTGTGCCGTAGAATACATACAAATAAGGACCTGAGTTGATGCTGTCACCGACCTGATCTGTAAAACCTATTCAAAACATTCTGATTTTTTAAATTATATTTTTTTGAAATACGAAGTGCTCATTACATTATAGCCGCGAGGCTTTATTAGTATCAACATTCAGTGCTAACCCTTCTCTATTGACTTTCAAAAAATTTAGAGTACCCTTAAGTCACCAAAAGATTGGTCTTAAAAGGTCCTTGGAACTCAAATTTATGAACATAAACCGACTTATGTAGGAAGAATTGCTCTCGAACGACAGACGAGGCAATTTAATTCAGAGGCCGTAGCCTCGACTAATTTTTCTTTCAGGGTGCAAAAATATTTAACCGCGCCGGGATTCGAACCAGGGACCTGCCGATCCCTCACCAGAAGCACTGCACACTCGCCTATCAGGCTCTTCTTGTTGCTATGCTGCAATCGATTTTATTCAGCAAGCTTTACTTCGAAGTGAGAGCAATAGAGATCAGTCAAAAATGGAGAGCGAAAGCGTCAAAGAAGGTTTTAAAAAAGCGCAAAAACGGTCAAGCAAAAAACGGTCAGGCCTACCCGTTTACATTAATTGCTACGAACTTCGTTCGAGAGCAATTAATCACAGAAAAACGTTCACGCAGTTCAACTAATCAATCAACCTGAACACGCAGTTCAGCTAAAACCCCACTGCCATCGAGTGTAACGAATGATGGATGACACGCATATAAAAGCAATTGGAGAGCGGCATAAAAAGATGAATCAAATTGCTCTGGTCTGAAGTTTACGACAAAGAAATGTATTAAAAAAATTAAGCAGCAACAACATAGCGGGACAGTAAAAACAGTTTAATTTGTTGTATGTGAAGAAAATACCACTATCGAGTAAAGCCATCCACTTTTTTGTTCCAATTCCTGATGTGGTGTGATCAAAATTACCATCAAGACAGCGCTCCATTAAAATCCTAATTCTTTGAATTGCAAAAGGCCATGATGCGAATAAAATAGCCTAGCATCGCTTCACAGCTACTGAAAAAGAAAAACATAGCTAGTAGATTGCCAGAAAATAGCCGCCATAGCTTTCTAGACCTGTAGTCTCAAAAAGAGTAAAAAGACAGACCAAAAAGAACTTACTCTTTTCATTATGGGCTGAGATGTTGCACTTTGATTACGAATCTGTATAACTTATTGCTGTTACCAATAGCTGCCCTTAGGTAACCTTCAATTAGAGTGACGAGCACTCATTTGAATTATCTCTTTGAATTAAAGCAAAGTCAATTCCAAAGTGAGGAAGTCATTTTTGAGAGTGAGGTAAGTCACGTGTGACCAAAAATTGAATCACGCGAAAGAACAAAACAAACCTCACTCCACTAAGAGCGAAAGATGACGTCACGAACGCAATTCGGTTGAAATTGCATGAACGAATAAACACAAAGCAGATTTGAAGTGATTGTGACGTCATATGGTCGTAACAAAAATCTTGACGACGAAATAAAAAAAACAAAGCGGGACAAGTCCTGACGTACAATTCAAAAAATTTCCATTGACTTAATAAAAAAAACTAGACCTAGAACGGACTATGCGTGAATTGGGAGCACCATTGAGAAAAAAATCAGATAGAAAAATCGAAAAAACAGTAAAAATCAAAGCGAAATTCCCATATGTGAACAAAAAACCACTAACGAGAAGTGGAAATTTGGTTCAAGCAAAAGACTAGGCCTAGAACGAACTATGAATGGATTGGGAAAACCATTTAGAAAAAAAATCCGATCCAAGAAATCAAAAAACACTAAAAATCAAGGCGAAATTGAGGCATGTTAACAAAAAACCACCAGCGAGAAAGCGAATTTTTGTTCAAACATCGTTTTCTCACTCTATTTCAAAATTAGAGCGAAAAAATCTTACGTCGCAAACCCACTGGTTTTTTCGCTCCACTTCTTGTTTCGGCCTGACCAAAATCACTACTCCAATTTGACTTCAAAAATCAGGAAAATGTGTGAACAGATCCTTAAAAAAAGACAGCGCCGCAATACAATTAAAATTCTTTGAATTGTACAAAACCGAGAACAATAATAGCCTCAGCTGACGCTTCGCGGCTACTGATAAACAGAAAATCGTGGGATGAATTGTTCTCGAAGGAGGCAGGCGCAACTTAATTTAGAGGGGGTGTAGTTTAGAAATGTATTATAGGAACGAAAAACCCCTCCCCACAGGGGGTTCAAACCCTGGCATCTTACCAACTCAGTCATAATGCTTTCGATAACATTTCGCTCACAATCACTTTTACTAACGAACTCTATTTTAGAAGAGCAACTTAGATCACTCAGAAATCAAGAATTAAAGTGTGGAAAAGTCACTCAAGAAGTCAAAGAATGTTCTAGAACAAAAACGATCAAGCAAAAATTTTGTATAAAAAAGACCAACACGTTCACAACAATCGCTTCAAAGTTCGAGAGCAATAAATCAGATATTAATTATGGTGATATTACTTTTGTCCAAGATAAATTCTACTCGCTACTTTTCAGATTAAAACATGACATTGTTTGACAGGATCATTGAATAATCAGGAGTGATCTAATTTGGTGAAATTGAAATTTGAGCAATTTCATTCCATAAAATAGATAGTTGATAAACTAACTCTGGCATGCAGCATATGCATATGAAGGCCCTGCTGTGTTTCATCTTCTTGATTGATTCTATGAGGTCTTTGTCTCTAACTGCCTCGAGGAAGAACTGTTCCATCTCAGTCAATTCAGGATGGCCACCCTTCTCACGAGAATTCTAGACAAAATCAAAGGCCACATAACAAACAGGACGCAGTATTAATAATTTGGGTCATACCCCCAAACGCAACTCTAATTTTGAAGGAACGAAATCCTCGCCCCTGGAAAAAATCTGTACGCTAAAAGGAAAGACTGAGAAGGTTTGTGAAATCATAGAAAAACATTATCAAAATATCAGTAAGATAAACATATCATTACAATTCAGTAAACTGCAAAGTTTGGCGCTGTTGAATTTATACGATGGTTTGCTTACTTCGGAATCTCGCATCACTGTAAACATTGATAAACTTACTCGTAAACTTCATTCATATGTTTTCCAAAATGCTTTCAGTCTCTCATTTCATAAAAATTTTCCTAAATAGACGTGTACTCCGTAAACCTTGTTTGATCAGACCATGGAAATGCGCAAAGGGGGCTGAGCTGTGTTTAAAATTACACAGCAAAGAATAATAATTTCACTGCCATAATTTCTGATCTAAACTACTTTTGAAAAAGTCAAAGTCCGGTCATACGACAAACTGAAAAGCTTGATTCGAAAAAATACTTTTCGATAGATTTTTTAAAAATTTTATGAGCTTCACCGCTGGCGCGCAATGAAACAAGTGCCTCGATTCAGAGTTAGAAATTGCGACAAAAACGACGGAAACGACATTACATTGGTCATATATAATGCCTATATAAGGGAATACAACTGACCCTGATCTGTTCATATGTCTCTGTGATGATACCGATGAATAGAGAGAGAACACAGTAGATGAAAAGTCCAATGAACACATACAGCCATATCTGGTTGAAGACGTACACTAGTGTGCTAACTCTCCTCATCTGAGCAAATGTCTCGAACATGTCATCTCCGTTGATCAAAGAGTACCTCAACAAACAACACAATTCCCTCACTCTGGCCTCTTGTTAAGAAATTGTATAAAAAAATTTCAAAATGCGGACGAGGTTTTACCTCTGCAACAATTCCGTTGAATTCTGCTGCAGATTCTAAACCATCGTTATTGTTGTTAATTTGTTACCACGCGGATTTTTCAATTTACTAATTCCAAGATTTTGCATAGATTGTGCGAATGTGCATGACAAGCAAGGAAAATGCACAGCATTGTGTAATGATAATGAACCGAATGAAAAAAAAACCTATCTCTAATCAATCAAAAAAAATCAATCATACCACGATGCAACAGACATCAAGTACAGTTCCTACGAGTTCTCAACTAAATACCTCTTCATAAATGTCCACCAAAAATGTATCACCCTCAAACCGAAGACAATATATCACACAGGGGGGGGGGGGCAACTGTACTTGATGCGGCAATCTCTTCCATTAATACCTGCCCATGTCTTATAGAAAAAATCCGCCGTTGCCTGCTAGCAATATCTACAATTTATAAAACGACGTGAAATAACATACACAAAGGGGTTAAAATAGTGCAGGCCTTAATGGACTACCTTCCATTGTGCATGAATTATCTTTTCAGTGCAAGAGAATAACTTACATGGTCTCCATGGTAGCTACAAATGTGCGGAACTTGTAGTGGAATGGTCCAAAGACAGCCCATCCTGCCAGAGCAAATCCAAAGTAGATGAAGAGACAACAGAACAAGAATCGCAACACATTCGGCATCGAATACTTAAGAGTCAGTAACAGGGCCTGTCAACACATGATGGAACACAAATGAACATTGTCCACAACTGTCATAGAAGGCAAATCCAAATGAAAAACAGTAAAAAAGACAGATAAAAAAAATTGTCTTTTGATTGAAAGCTTATCTGTTATATTTTGATTAAAAATCTGTATAAGTTATTGCTGCCTCTATTAGCTGATCTCAAATAACCTTCATTTAGAGTGACACACACCCATTTGACCTTATCTCTTTGAATTAAAGTAAATATAAGTCAGTTTCAAAGTGAGGAAGTCATTTTTGAGAGTGAGGTAAGTCAAGTGTGACCAAAAATTTAATCACGCGAATGAACAAAAAACTCGCTCCACTAAGAGCGAAAAATGACGTCACGCGTGCAATTCAGTTGAAATTGCATGAACGAATGAACAAAAAGTGGCTGTGACGTCATATGGTCGTAACAAAAATCATGACGACGAAATAAAAAAACATAGCAGGACAAGTCCTGACGTACAATTCAAAGAATTTTCATTGACTTAACAAACAACTAGACCTAGAACGGACAATGAGTGAATTGGGAAAACCATTTCGAAAAAATCAGATGAAAAAAAAACAAAAAAAAAAACAGAAAATCAATTTCAAAATGCTGCTAGGGAGAACAAAAAACCACTAGTGAGATATGTAATTTTGATTCTAACAAAAAGCTAGGTCCAGAATGGGCAGTGAATGGGTTGGGAAAACTAGTTAGAAAAAAATCCGATCCAAAAAATCGAAAAAACAGTAAAAATCGGAGTGAAATTGCCGCATGTGAACAAAAAAACCACTACCGAGAAACCGAATTTTTGTTCAAACACCGTTTTCTCACTCTAATTTAAAATTAGAGCGAAAAAAATTCACGCCGCAAAACCACTCGCTTTTTCGCTCCATTTCCTGTTTCGGCGTGACCAAAATCACTACTCCAATTTGACTTCAAAAATCATGAAAATGTGTGAACAGATCTTAAAAAAAAAAACAGCGCCCCAATACAATTCAAATTCTTTGAATTGTAAAAAACCAAGAGAAGGCCAATAATAGCCCTAGCTATCGCTGTGCGGCTATTAATAACAGAATTTTTTATCAAGTAAGACTAAGTTTGAAAATTTTTATTGTACAGTAACAGTTTTTGCCGCTGTTTTTCTCGCCAGTCGATTGTCCGTGCTTATGAATCTTGCGTGAGAAAACTTATCCCCAGTCAACATTTTATCGTTTTTGATCTGAAGTGTCAAATATGAAGTTTCTTCATATTTTAAAATTTTGTCAACTACAAGATAAAATTCTTTTATCCGTATCTTAAACTATAAAAAAAACGATACCTGACACAGTGTCGAACAGCCTTTGTTAGGCCATACATAATCTTATAAGTGCCGATAATACATCTTTGTCAGATCTAAAATGATGAAAAATAACCGAGGATAAACTTTTTCATACAGGCGTCATAAATACTTCTAGAGTTCATGGGTGCGAAAAAAAACAATGGCAAAAACTATTATTACGAAGTTTCCACTTTTTTCACAAATTGCTTTTAAAGACGAGGGGATGGTTTTCGTAATCGCTAGCTAAATTCGCTTCTTGGTGTTCCGGTCCCTGCCAGTGGGAAGAAGCGCGGAAAGCAAAACCCGGAGCAATGCGAGGGAGGGGAGAAAACAACGCAAGTCGCGACCGCGACACGTTGGAAAACCCACCCTTCATCAAAGCGTGGGAGAACAGCCGACCCCCACGTTCATCAACAGGCTATCAAAAACTGCGTCTCGAGTTTTCCGACTACGACGCATTGAAACCCCTCTCTTAACGTGCCCGAGCGTGGGACAACTTAAAGAGGGGGGACGCTGCGTCAGAGACGCAGCACCCAGGCCCAACAATGGGCGTAACGGGATAACAGTAACAGCAGCTAGCTAAAGTCTAGGGAGCTCATTTTCACTGGATAAGGAAGCACGAAAGTGGAAGTGGTATCCCAACCACATTAAAAGTTCCCTTTACGGCGTAAATTGGCTACAACACAAAAGAGTTCCAGGGGGGCCTGGCCTAAAGCTCCCAAGAATTACTCTTCACTCCCTCCATTTATGTGTCCAAAGGAGTATCCGCAAAACTGGTATACAGAGAATAGTAAGGCTTTTAGTGAACTGCTCGACTTGATGCCATCGGGATTTAACAGATTATCCCGTTTCTCAAGGCAAAAATTCAAAATTTGTTGATCAGACGAAAAACGGGCAGAAAAAAAACGGCCGAAAAAACCTCAAATACCAACAAAATGAAAATAGATTTTGTTTCAGAGCTGTTAATGTCAACCCATCAAACCAAAAAATACAATCTGGTGACCAATCTAACCCAAAATACATTTTGCAGAGAGTTTTCATATTTTTTAAAATCAATGGTGAGTTTTATTCTGATTGTTCAGAATTAAATATTATAAGCTAGATCAATAATGAATTGTTCTCAAGCTCGTAGTTGACATGAATTAGTACAAGCGACTAATGGCGTACAAATTAGTAGCGACATCAAAAAAGAGTTTTACTTGGTTGCGTGATACCTTTGTGAAGCTATCAAATTTACTGATTATTTTGACCAGCAGCAGGAAGAAAGATTAAAGTCGGATCAACCCACTCATTTTCGACACTGATTACTCAATTCACAACCTACCCACTTTTGCTGATTTGTTGTCATTCCTTTTCTACGAGACTTTCTACAAGACAATTGACCAAATTCTGACCATTGTAGAAAAATGCAGTGACTATGCAGAGGCCATAGTACATTTTTAAACATTTGAGTGCCTTATATAAAAAACACACAATATCTTTCCCCGATTGCGTTTCTTCTCACGTTCACGTTTGTGAAGTTATCAGAGAATTACTCACATTGTACGTGTGAAAGTAGTTGAGGTACTTGAGAACTCCGATCCACACAATCATTGTGGCACAACCCAGCAATACTGCACACACTGTGTACACCTGTGTCACCTAAAACAAAAAGTAGGCTACCTTTACGCCGTGCCAGACCCACTCCTATTGAACAAACTTGACTTGGGGGCATTTCCTAATTAGGAGAAGAGATAATATGTAGATGGTTGATGAATATATGCACATCATCAGCACAAAGAGATAGCTCACTTATTTATTGTACAGTTTCACAATCTGCCAATCAAATGCTTATTGTTTAAATTAGCTTCTATAATGCCTCTAAATTTCTACTTAATGTTAAGACCCGACATTAAAATTGAAATTGCCTGTTGAGAAAAACACTTACGTTGAGACTTAAGTTATAAAACTACTTTGACCATAAATAGCTACTTTAGCCTTTAATCCGAGCTAAAAACTAATTGAACGAAGGAAAATCTATGTTATAATACAACTATGAAAACGTCCAATCAAAATGAGATTTGTCTATTTTCAGAGACTTAAATAAACCTTTTGAGTTACTTCGGGCAAAACAGGCAAGCTTGTTTATTAAGTAATTTCAAATTAGCAAATACTAAAAATTTGACAGTAAGTGTCATGAGAGCACTTTCTGCTATCAACCAGGCCAAAATTCCCCCAAGCAAACAGTCCAAAATGATGAAGCGGATTGTGACAACATCGAATCAATCAATAGCTATTTAAAACTCAGTTTCTTTAAACTAAGCATTTTTTTAAATAAAAGAGCATTTTCTAACTAGTCCATAGCATACACAATTTTTCACATTACGCCAAATTCTGCAGGTAATACATTTAGTTCTGACCCCCTTACAAAGTTTTTTTTGAAATTTTTCTACGAACTAGCAGTCAAAATGTCTCAGAAATTTAGCATACAAAATAACTCAACCAAAACATTTGCGACTTTTAATAATATTCCGCACCAGGAAGTTTTAAACAAAAATACTTAACCAAACGAATCAAAATGAAAAGATAACTGACAAACGTCGAGTGAACTGCTCTCAAACGACTGCAAATGACTGGCGAGAGGTCTACGGCTCTGATCTGGTCTGCGGTTTACGGCGTGAAAAAATGTAATACAAACATCCAACATCCGACGGAGCAACAAAATAAAATAGCAGGACAAGTCCAGAACTACAATTCAAAGAAATTTCATTGAGCAGCCATAGTACACCTAAAAACGACTAGGAACATATTTTGTGCACCATTTAGAACAAAACTAGAAAAAAAAACATTATGAAAAATTTCAAACATAACTGTTCTCAAACGACAGGCGAGAGAGCTTGTTTTCGTCAATAGCTAGCTACGATTTAGGGAGGCTGGCCCTAGTTTAATTGGGGTGTGGTGTGAGCGCGTCGAGGGGGGGGGGGCTCACGGAGGGGGGGGGGGGCTCATGGAGAGGGGGGGGGGGTAGGGGCGAGGAGTAGCGCACGGATGGCTTGAGCGCTCTGGGTTACGGGTGGCACGACGTGTGCGGGAGGGGGGGGGGGGGGGTGCGGTGGGCTGAAGCAGGCTGCTGTGCGGGCAGAGGATTAAGTCTGAGAGGTAGTCAAACAACCGACCTTCACACCATGAATTTATGTCTCCACATCAGTTTCGCTGAATTGCATACTCAGAATCCAGTAAGCCACAAGGCTCTAATAGCCATTAATGCCCTCCGGGTGTTACCTGTTTATTACGTCGAAAGGGTCAGAAAAAAACAGTCAAGCGAACAATCGCATAAGACCTTTGTTTGAGAACAATTAATTAGCATTCAATGCTACCTTATTTGTCTTTTGATAAACACCCACTTCTGAAATTTAGCTGACGAAAAAACAAAAAAGCATTGAAGAGAAAAAACAAGAAATTTTGGCTTGGATAAAATTCCAACTTTGTTCAATATGATTCACATGATACAGTAGCACTGAAAAGCTGCCTTTAAAATGACTGTAGCCTATTTAATTCTCACAGTTTACTGATACATAGATATATATACAGTTCTACAATGATTTACAAGCTCGACAAAAACTAACGAAGAACGTAAATACATTTCTTCTCGTCTAGTAACTTCATAAAACCAAAGCTAAAACGAACTATGTTGCAAAAATATGAAAATTTTGATGAAGAGAAATGCGATAGAAATCGCTGAAATAACCTGTAAAATTAAATCGAAGAAAAGTTGAAACGCCAAGTAAATTCCCGTGAATAATGAAAAACCAGGGCAAAATCAATCTTATCAAAAGAAATCTACAAGAAGAGAACTTTCTGGGGGACACAATGAAATCTTCAATTACAAAAATTGATATTTTTTTAAACAAAACGGAAGTACAAGAAAATTTTTTATCTTTGCAATGAAAAAAAGTTGTCGGAAACAAACATATCTCAGTGCAGTTTAACCGTTTTAGCGTCGCAAATTACATTCAGCGTCATTAGCTCAGGGAAGTTAAAGCAAATGCAACAAATGGTCGGAAAGATTAGAAGTTCTGTATATTTCAACTTGGTCACAAATTATAGTTGGGGTAGAAAAAGTGGAACCATGAGATCCTTCCATTGTCTGTTAATTGTCTGCACCCATCCTTAAACAACTAAAATTATAAAATTATGAATAAAGGAACGGAAGAATTGTTAACTCACCCTGAATGTGACGAAAATCTTAAGAAGAGATCCCGCAATGAGACAGCAGTCGCCCACAATTATGATGAAGTACCAGAACTGGACAAACTTGGCCTCGTCTTTCTTGCCGAGAGGCTTGTTGAACTTCTTAAGCCAGATTGCCTTTGTGACTCTGCGCAGGTACCAATTGTGCTGCACAGATCGGACACAGAGTACGAATGAGAACACAGCCAGGGCAGTGATACAACAATCCATTATTGTCATCAGCACCATGTACGACACGCCGTCATCTGAAATTAAAATAACCAATTATACTCAAGAAGTGAGACATTTCATGCCAGCCTGGCTATTTGACTGGCCAAAATCTTTTGGTGACATACAAAAATGGGGCCTACCATTCAGAAGTTGTTTAAAACAGAACTGACCGTTTAAGCTATTTTTTTCATACTTTTACTAGGGAAAACAGTTAAGTTTTCTCACTTTTCACCCAGTTAAAGCGCTTTAATTACTTATCAATTATAATTATTAATTCACATTCATTCAATTTTTGACACTGCATTTAGCTCAGCTGGCCATTTTTTCAAAAACTGGAGAGGCAAAAAGGAAACTATATTTAGCTACGGTTCGCATTTTGAAAAAAAAAAATTAAAAAATTACAGAGAACCATTGAAAATTTGTCGGATTATATCGTGTTCGTAAATTACATTGATAAAATACATATTCCACTATAGCTTATACTTCCAGAAAAACATATATCAACAGTACAACAAGCTTCTTGGAAACAAAGTATTAAAAAGAGTGCCACTGCCAATTATTCTGGCTACAATATAGGATCGGTTTACACAGTATGGAAAAGTTCTAGCACAATTTGGGCTTAATAAAGGCTCGAAGAGAAAAATAATTCAAGAAACAGTTAAATTAACACTCCTGAAAACTCCTGAAAATGACCTTTTGACCTTGAATTAAGGAATTCCCAGCAGCTGCACCACTCCAAGCACTTGAAGGACCACTGAAGTCGGCTTTGGGCCTCCAATGAAAGCTGTTTCCCGTTTTGTTTCCCTGTTTATTCCGTTTTGAAAGATCAAAGTCATGAACGATGTGTTAAAACATCTTACCAAAAAAAGGCAGAGCACAAATGCAATCCCATCTTGGATTGTAAAGAAAGTGATGTCATAAGTAGATGGTGACATTTATTAATAAAGTAATTGTTTTTTCACAAAAACACAAAAGTATGCGCTATTTTCATTAAATTATTGATATGGAAGTTAGACTTACTGCTGCTCCCTAATGAGATAATATAACTATTATGAATATCAATTATCATTAAACCTGATAGCCAAGATTAAGTTAACATAACCGACTATCGTAGGAAGAAATCTATTGCAGCCTGCTTCACTCGGGGGAGGAGAGGGCACAGTAACTATATCCATTGAGGGGGCTTCAAATGACGTCATTATAAGTTATTATATACCATTATAATCACTAATCACTAATAAAATTTCGAGAAATTACACCAATTTTGGCGCGCTTTTCAAGACATTTAATAGTACACTACCGCCACCTGATTTCAACTGATGACACTTGTAACAGAGAAAAATCCATATCACGCAAGACGAAAAAGTCAAGGGCGCCAAAGTCACTCGAAAAGTCAAAACGGTCAAGAGAAAAATTTGCATAAAAAACAAAGCCCGTAGAGTACCCGAAACGACTTGAAAAATCTTGCAATGTAAACTCTTACTAGCCTTAACTAATTCCAAAATATCTTAAAGAAAAACTTATCAAAAACTCGAAAATTTGAAAAACAGTTAATTAGACGCAATTTTGGGTTATCATTCTTGGTAGATACGTGCAGGAGGGTGTGTGGTGTGTATGTTTGTGTGTTTTTTTGGGGGTAATGGGGTGTGCGTAGTTGGGAGGGAGGGTAGGTAGTTGGGGGGTGTCGGTAGGAGATGCGGCGTGCGATGTTGTAGACAGGAGTAGATAGGTGCCCCGCCCAGAGGGGGGGGGGGGCAGGGGAGAGGTTGGCGTTAGGTAGGGGTTAGTTAGGTAGGTAGGAGTCTGTAGTTTAGATAAGCAGGGACTTATAATGGATCAAAAATTCACAAATGGCCTCAGCCATGAACATTACAAGAAGCTCCGAGTTACTATACATTACAAACTAAGCTGCAGTGAAAGTCCGATGTAAAGGGTCTAATAAAAAGACGTTAAAATTCAAGTCAAGAACAAACTCTCAGTTAAAAACCTGTAGAATACCAATATTCTTCTTCGATTATTAAAAAGATCAACACGTTTACAATAATTGCTCCAAACGTCGTTCGAAAGAGTTAAAAGAATTGAAATAACCGGCAATAATCTCTGACATTATGGTTCCATTTTTAGTTTCCTTTTCCAACATTGCCTCCGTTCATTTCAAGTTGATTTGCTTAGTTACTTTTTATTAAAAAAATCAGATAGAGAATACGAATAAAAATTGACAAATTATTGTCCGACAAATAAATGGAAAAAGTCGTGAATTAATATTCAAGACAATTTCACTGAGAAAACCAAAAATTTTGAATTGGACTTGGAAAAATTTGGAAAAACAATTGGAAAAACAATTACAAAACTTGAAAAAAACAGTCATGATCGAAGCCAAATTGCGGCAAATGAACAGAAAAACACTATCAAAAATGCGAAATTTAGTTTAAACACCGTTCTTCACACTTTAAAATTATATTGCAAAAATTTAACGCCTCAAACAAAATTTGCGGAAGATTACCAAATGAATTCACAGTTGCAAAATTTCTACGCTATTAGTCTTTAAGAAAAATTTCAGCTGTGGAAAGAAAAATTAAGGCTTTACATTTATCGTTTTTATAAACTTATGTTCGAACTGCAGATATGTTCAAACTTTACGCCCGTACTTATATGGTAACAACCTTTCATATAACAATTTTTATTGTGCAGTCCCTTAACATAGAACTTGGGAATTACTCTCCTTTGTTTTGGCCGTCAGTCTATTAATCCTTGTATATCTTGAAACATTAATTTTTTAATAGCGTTGTGGTTGAGGTGTACTTGCACATTCCGCACCTACTTTTACAAAAACTGCATTTACTTTCGGATAAGGCTGTTTTATTTTGATTGCAAAATGTTCATCGACATACTTCTCTAGTCGGTAATTTGAGGCTGCAAAAACAAAAGAAAAGAAAAAATGTTGAGCTGAGTTGCGGTTGACTTTTGGCAGATTTAGTTTTTGTTTTATTGAAACTACTGACTGATAAGCCCGTTTATATTTCAATAAAAGTAACTATAGAAATCAGAACATTTTTGTCTCTCCCTACCAACAACTTTCAAAAATGTAGCAAAATTTCGCTGAAATTTTAATTATGCAATACAAACCATTATAAGTGCAAAATATTGCATTGGCTTGTTGACACAAATACATAAACAAAAATTTTGTTCAAATTATGGGGGAGTTCCGTTATGTCATTTGGTATGTTGCATGATATTGAAACTAATCTGGAGCAGAGTGTTGGTTCCTAACCAGATGACTCGTAAGTGATGCTGACACAATCAGTCGTAGAGTCAGTGTACTTGGAATTGATGGGTAGCTTGCCCGTGTGACGACTGTTGTCATACGTAATCTACAACAATCAAACAAAAATATTTCATATCTTGACAGTTGTTCAATCATTACCAGTAAATCACCCGTCCCACAGATTTATTTGGCAACCAAATATCAAACCCTGGAGGGTGTGCGTGTATTCTATTGATAACAAAAGCAAGCAATATTTCAAACAAAACAGAACCGCAAACTCAAAACGTATTATATGGAATCTGTATTTGTGTAAATTTAACTGATGTAACCTTTTCATGAATGATATCACTCAGTTGTTACAAAAATCGGTAACAAATCAACAATTGGAACAATTTTGAATACAACCCATTGATGTCAAACGAATTGCTCACAAACGACTATTCGGCTTCGGCGAGGCTTCGGCTTCGATGGAAGCTAGATTGAGCTTAGTGAGGATCACATAGGGGGTAAGGGGAAAATAAAGGTAGGTGATAATATTGTGCCTCCATATCAGCTGAATAATACACTTAGGAGACTGATAAAGCTCTTAAAAACTGAACAACGAATTTTATCCCGTTTTTAAAGACGAAAAATAATATATCAGTCAAAGGCATAAAACCCAATAGGACTAAAAGCGACTGAATTTATTTTGGGAACAACTAGAAAAGTAAATGGCCTGTTTAGAAACTAAGTTTTCAATGAACTATGAGGAGAACTGTGACTGTATTTAACTGAACTAACTGATATGTTGAAGAGGTAGCAAACTGGCTTGAAGTATGTCCTGCTAGAGCCAATGTGTTGATTTATCAGGCTGAACTTGATCTCAAAAGAGAGCAAACTGAAATACAATTGAAACATTTCAATGACAAAACGGCTGTTTGTCTGTACTTAGCCGGACCCATCAGATTCAAAATATGTAGTAAAGCACTCAGATCTCTCCTATCTTATTCAAATAAGGTTTGTCTGAACAACTAAATTGAAAACTCTGATAGAAACTCTGATAAAAATTATTAAGTTGATGATTTCATCGCGCTATCAACTCATCAATCGAAAGAAAACTCAG
Source organism: Convolutriloba macropyga (assembly GCF_964194025.1). Lineage (NCBI taxonomy): Eukaryota > Metazoa > Xenacoelomorpha > Acoela > Convolutidae > Convolutriloba > Convolutriloba macropyga. The sequence goes on from NC_134472.1 coordinate 21,606,907, forward strand.
CATAAAAATTTGTCAGACACCTGAGCTTGCGTTTATTTCCTAGAACTCTAATTTCAAATTTTCAAATATATTCGGCAGATTGCAGCAATTTAGCCGCGGTGTACCACCTTGACCTTTATTGGGATTGAGACAGTAATAGAAAAGTGCAAAAAGTAGTTTTTTCATAGGTGAAATAACGGGCTTTTTGTTATACTGTGTATCTCCACTACATCCAACATGAAAAAATTTTGTTGCATCGAGCAAAACATTCTTTGTTAACTTACAGCTCGCATTTCCATGAAAAAAAAAACAATATAGTTACAAGATAGTTAACCATGACACAATCATCAGTTAAATGTTGAAATCAAATCATGTCATTCTGTATGACTCAACCTATACAATCTCAAATACAATCTCAGTTTTTAATGTTAGGCAATCTCTGCTTTGATATTGGTGCAATTAACTATTATTAACACAAGTAGCGAAAGTTGAACCTAATTAACATGAAAAATTTTACTAGAAAAGTCTATTGTCCCAAGTTTTTGCAGACAATGTTTCGAAACTTCCATTTTAAAGGATAATTGAAAAACAATTGAAATAAAAATATACTCCCTACATTGACATGTTTAGTGTGCAATGTTATACCTGCTCCAGTTGAGGCTAAAGTCGTTGTCTTTTTGACCTTCCCAGGTGACCATGTCAAATTCGCCATTCACTGTGTCCGAATAATACACATAGTAGTACTCTAAGCACAACAAAATACATTACCATAGTTGCCTCATTTATCTAACAGACATAACATGCAAATTGAAATCTGCCCTCAGTGATATACAACTACTAAATTAACTGATTAACGTAACGTGATCTGATCTGAAACCATCAAAATTTGTATAGCTAAATTAACCTAACCGATAGCAGCTCACAGGATAAGGGGGTCCAAACAGCAAAATTGTCAATCATATCGCTGAAATTTTGCTTCCTCAACAGCTTCAGCGAACCATATACTTACAGCTGTACAAGGACTTAATGCAGATGTAGAGCAAAATCTAGTTTTCATAATATTAATAAAATTTTATACCCAAATTCCAAAAAAAGTTATAAATCGATCAGACAACAAATTGCATACAATGATGGACAGGGGCAAATAGTTGCTTAAACATTTGTTTCAGAGCAATTATTAACTCTTCTTCGTCTCGGCTCTCAGGAATGCTGGCTAGTGAAGATCTAATATTTTTCCATGAACTTCATTTGTTCCAGAAAAGCAGTGATATTAGCAACTGTAAGTGTTACCCCCAATAACTATTCCTCATAGTTTAATACACTACCATGAATATACTCGAGAAATTTTTTTGTCTAAAAAATGCAGTACGGCTATATAAAAATATGACAATATGAATTTATGATAAAAAACACTGTCGTTTCCTCCGGTTAATACGCTAAACAGCTTTGTTCTTTAACAAGTTCTTACGGCACAAATCGTCTGATTTTCAAGGACAAGAAACAAAAACAACAAATCAAAATCAAGTACATATCATGCTTACCAACGTTAGTCCCATATCTGACGAAAAATCAGAGAACGATGAGCAGAAAAATCCGAAAAAACTACTAGAACCCATCTAGCAGAATGTTATTTTGTAGTTTGAAACTCGAGTTTGAAACTCATTCGAGTTTTCTAACCAGATATTCAAAACAAAACTTAAATTCAGAAAAGCGATCTTTTACTTTTTGTTGTAAAATAAATCAGATGAGCAGAAATCACTTATTAGGTGCCCAAACAAGACAATGATTTCATGTTATTTGGAGATTATGAAAGCTTGCGATGAGAAAATGCATTTCAGTGACTGTTTTTAAGATAACGCTCCTGGGCATAAATCACGATTGTCACCAACTTCTTCCAAGGGAAAATAGTGGGAGATACTCGAATGGCCAGCATATAATCCAGTTCTGAATACAATTTAAAGTTCATGGTCGATTGCAGCGAAGTTATGAACATAATTGACTAACGTCGGGCGAACTGCTGGGTTAGGGGTGAAACGATGTTCAGGGGGTGGGATGAAGTGAGCCTTATGATAGGGACGGGAGCATTGGAACGATATGATGCGTTGGAAGGGGGTGGGCGTTAAATGGGGGTCAAACTCTTTACATTATGAATTTATGTCTCCAAAACAGTTTCGATTAATCGCATATTTAGAATCTAGTAAGCCAAAAAGCGCTATGAGCACTTAATGCCCCCGGGCGTTACTTGTTTATCCAATTTTTGATTAAGAAAATCCAAAAGGATCAAAAGAAAAACTGGTCAACCGGAATCGCGTAAAAAGAGCACAGGACTATTATAATTGCTACATTTTTTGGGAAATTGTAGAAAGTGCTGGCGATAAACAACAATTTTTAGCAATAAAATCCGGTATCATGCTCCATAAAAATTTTGATTTTTATCAAGTGTTCCCAATATATCTTTGAAAATTACAGATCATCGCCTTTATTTAGTAAATGAAGGGGTAGATGAGTACGACCATAGAATAACTCACTGTCTACTGGGTCTCCTTCCAGCTTCATGTGATAGGGCTGGTCTGGATCTGGCTCCACTTCGTAAAATGTCAGCTTAAACTGAAACATAAGCATTCCCTCTAGCGATATGTTGTGTTCCTAAGAAGTTATTGCGAGGACGATTTCGCTTAAAACCTTAATTTCTAAGAACGTCGAACAAAAGTAAGCAAGATTCATTGCAATAAGCAGCTAAATTAAGGAGATTTAGGGACAAAATAACGAAAGACGCGAAATATAAGGTAAAGCAGAACTCAAATTTAGAACATGAATCTCGCTGTTCATAACCAACAAATTTTCCAAACGTACCTAATTAGATACTGCTCTCATGCTCGTATAGAGGTTTTATACTTTAATTAATGGTTTTGAGTTTGATACTACAAGTAATTTTCATAACAATTCGGTGCCCATTCTTTTGTGGTGTCACGTCACAAAATCATATTAATGACAGGTCCCAATGGCGGATTAACACAGTTTGTCATGGCTTAAACACTTTTTGCTCACGAACTAATTTCAATCGAATTTTTTATATTTGCCTATGTTGCCATTCTTTCTGTAGTTGTTTGACACTCTCAATAATTGCAAGTTTCAATTGCTTCCTGCGGATGTAAATGGGAACTAATTAAAACTTTGAGTTAATTACTGATAATTGTAATGGCCTTGATATTACTTGTTTTCAATATATCAGTGTATTTTTGAACTAATTAATTTCGTTCTGATTTTGTCAACTTGAAACTTATTCTCATTTATGAATGGTCTCATCCACTTACTGTTTCAACTAACTTCATTAACTCTTTTGGTGTCATGCTTTACCTGATAATTCTATTATTTCGGCAGTTTCAAAAAATGGATTTCCTGGTACTTGCCGATAATTTTGGTTCTTTTTGTGGTCTTTTCACGCAGTCCCCTCAAAAATGCTTCATTGATCATCAATTGAGGCCCGAGTGAACTAATATAGAATCTTTTCATTTACTCGCTTCTCGTTTCATCGCCTTCAGCCACTGTTTCTGTAAATTGTTTGTAACGTTTTGTGTTTTGCCTGTATTAGTTGCTATTTTTCAATATTGTGACTTAATGACAGGTCTCATTGTCTTCATAAGGAATTACATGCGAACTTACTGTCTATTGTTTTTTGAGAGCTGATGTCTCGAAAACGTCGATTGACTTTTGAAATTTTCCACCTATTGATCTTGCTGTTGTCAACTTGTTACCTAGTCTCATTACAGAATGTTCGCATCTGCTCCGTAGTGACGCCTAAGTTAATTTGTTTACTTTGTATTTCTGCTGAGGCTGTTTTGCTTTTCTTGCTAAGTGACTTTAAAAATGGACATCCAGTTGTACTCGTAACGAAAGATTGTTGTTTGTCTTGTAAATTTATTTTTTTAATTATTTTTTTTCATTTAGTGGATTGAGTTCATTAACATAGAGTCGGGCGAATTGCTCTCAAACAACCAGCGGGCCGTCCAAATCTCCGGATGACTGAGGGGGAGGGGGGTCAAACTGAAACTCCTAACATTGAGAACCGCTCGTACTTCACACCTTAATTTTCGATAAATCCTATACTTAGAGACTATCAAGGCGTAATGCTCTAAAAGAGCTGCTGAGGAACTTAATGACTACCGGGCATCACCTGTTTATCCCGTTTTTGAGGAAGAAAAGTTAAAAGCGTCGGACGAAAAACTGGTCGAGCGAAAAATCGCCTGGACCAATCCTTAGGACATATATAATTGCTTCGAACTGCGATTTGAAAGCAATCAACGATCTTTTTTAATCATGCACCATTATTTTTGTTTCTTATCAATTGTTAGACAATTTAGTCGAAAATTTGGATGCACATAAACGAGGCTCCTCGTTTATTTTTTAGCCTTCAACATTCATATTTTGAAATGCAAAAAAGACAAGTCAAAAGAATTTGTTCGGTTTGAAAATTTTACTTCTCATAGTTTTATTTCAGTTTGACAACGGAGATTTCATTTATATCAAATTTTTTTCTCATATAGAAATGCAGAATTCTCAAAATAGGTGGCTTCAGGTCGCCAAAGAAAAAGAACTAAGTTAAAATTAGATAGAATTAATTCCGCTTCAAAAAGTTTTAAGAAGTTTTTACGCCGCATCACAATTTCTCAATTAAACTATGAGCTGTACTCCAGAAAACCTTCTCATTCCATAAGGACTATTGTAACTTGAATGACAAAAGATGAAAGACATTCTAATGGTCTCTTGATTATAGCTGAGACTCCTCCAGTGATTTTTTAGTGCTCGACTTAATAGACTAAAAATGAGCTACTTAAGAGTTCTCAAACCAGTTTTGTATCTCAGAACCGGCGAGCAGCTGCTACTCAAAAACAATCGCACCTGAGCAGTTGAAAAGTATTGAAATATTGTTGAAATTGGTCATTTTTGGTCGACAAAATAGCGAACATTTTTTCAACAAACAGTATCAGACGGTTGAAATTGATCATTTTTCTTAAGGAAAAAAAATATTAATCCAGAATCATAAATTGTTATTCTCTGAACAAATTAGCATTGTCGTCACAAGATATGCAGCAATTCGCGATTTATACAGCCCGTGTAATCCTGAGAGATATAGTTTAAGTCAAAGGAACAAATTTTATATCCCGATTTCTCATGTGTGCAGATTATTAAATCAATTAATTTTTGTTAAAGCAAGTACTACAAAGCAGGCCAGATAAACTAGGGCAACTATGCAGAAAAACAGGATCATTTAAACCAACCGAGTATCTACTGGGTACCTGACCCACCTGTTAAAACTACTGTTAAAAATAAAAATAACATTGTAATTTTAATATATCAACTCCTCTTACGTTGAAACGAAAATGAACTCTCATTCAAGGTCAATTGAGGACAGAACGATTCAATGTGCACGCAGGTCGTGAAAATTGGTGCTAACAATGACTGAACTACTTTTCACAATTGTGTTACTGTTCTCTGCTTAGCCAAAGAACTAAACAAAGTTGAAACAAAAGGAACTTTAGTTGTAGATGGCACAATCATAAGAGCATCAGATCAACAATGTTTACTCATATTTAGCGCATCAATCTCTCTCAGCTCCCCAATAAATTTTCTAAAACATGAAGCCAGCTAATTATGTCAACATGGACCGAATGGAACCCCAGCGCATTTCCAGCAACGGACGCAAATAGCCATTGTAACCCATGGTCAACTTGGAATGGTTATCTCCCAAAATCTCTCAATATCTAAAACGGCAGATGATCTTTTAAGACTACCACACGGGTAAACAGGAGGAAAAAAATCAGATATCTCTTATTAAATGGAGAGACTCATTAACATAGGCTTGGGAGTGTTGGGTTATGGACTTTCGCAAGCGGAATAAAAAGCGTTTTTAACTAAGTAAAAGAATTAAATTCTCAAGAATGAGCGAATAACAAAATGATATTTTACAGTAGAATTTAGAGATTTACAGGAGAGATCTGATTATTAGATCAAGATGGTGATTTGAATTTGGGGATGAAAAAGGACTCAAAAATCAGCTGTATATATACCCATTATCAGAGTGAAAAAGTCCAGATACAAAACTAATCTTATCACCGTGATTTATAGTGGGGGTCGCAAAGGTCGCAATATGGTTTGCTTCTGCAAATCAGTCGCAAAGGGAACCATAAATGGAATGCATTTGCACTTTTCTAAGAATTCATTCACACTTCCGGAGATATCATCATCATTTAATACATGCTGGGAAGATTTCACATCAATTAATCTAACTCTAATAATAGTTATCTAGATTCACCAATTTGAACCGAATATTGATTCTAAGCACATTTCTTGACGATTCATTTATATAATTTCTTTGATCGAAGTCATATTGCTTGTCTTTCTAATCTGGTAAGTCAAACTTTCTTTCTAATTCTCACTAAGTTTAAGACTATAGTTTGATCGATATTCTAACACCCCCACTCAGACTTGAGCTGATTGCGTAGAGTCTGTTCCCATCAAAACTGCTCTGAATGTTTCCACTTTCGAAACGGGTAAGGACTTTGTGAAGAAGTCCGCTGCCATTTTGTCTGTAGGGACGTAATGAATTGAAATAGTCCCATCCTCCGTCTTGTCCCGGATGAAGTGAAACTTTGTTTCGATGTGCTTGCTCCTTTTGTGCATGACTGGGTTTTGGCAGAGTCTGATACAACTTTGGTTGTCTTCTCCAATTGCTTTTGGACGTTTCTGTTGGACGCCAAAATCCTCTAGAAGTTGTTTCAGGTAGAGTGCTTCCTGAACTGCTGCTGCCATGCCCTGATATTCTGCTTCTGATGAAGAAAGAGCAACTGTGGCCTGCTTCTTGACACCCCAGCTGAGTGCTGCGCCACGTCCGTTGAGCTTGAAGTAATAGCCCGTTGTTGATTTTCTGTCGTTCACGTCTCCAGACCCGTCTGCATCACTTTCCCCCACTAAATCATAACTAGTCTCTTTTGTGTAAGTAAGTTTTAAACCTTTTGAACCTTGAAGATATCGCAGAAGTCGTTTTCCGCACATCCAGTGTTGATTGGTAGGTGCATTCATGTGTCTGGACAGAATGTTGACTGTGAACATGATGTCTGGCCTCGTCTGTTTGGCCAGATACAGAAGTGATCCAACCAAGCTTCTGTAGATCCTCTGGCCCACTTCTTCGTCTCCGTTCTGTGCTGTCTGAAGTTTCAAATTCAAATCAGCTGGAGTTCTTGAGGGTTTGCATTGATCCATTTGAAACCGCTCAAGCATTGTTTCTATGTAGCGTTCTTGGTCGACTGTGACTTTGCCCTCCTCGTCTGATTCTTAGACCCAGAAACCAGTGTAGTCTCCCTCTGTCTTCCATGTGAAAGGTTGCTTCTAGTGCCTTCTTGACATCAGAGAACACTGTCATACTTCTTGATGCTACTATGATGTCGTCAACCCAGACCAAGATGAAGGTGTGATCCTCTGCCTCTGATCTTGCGAACAAGCAGTGATCGTTCCTGCTTTTGGTGAACCCCTGTCTCAGTAGGAAGTTTGCCAGCTCTTTGTACCAGTTGTTAGCAGCCTGTTTCAAACCAAAAATTGATTTATTTAGTCGACATACTAACTTCTCCCCATCTGATCCGCGTTTTACAAACTCCTGTGGCTGTTCCAGATACACTTCTTCCTCGATTGGTGAGTGCAGGAAAGCAGTCTTGACATCAAATTGGTGCATCACATGGCCCTGCTTCGCTGATAGCTGAAGTAGAATCCTGAATGTCTCTGGCTTGCAGGTAGGCGCAAAAGTCTCAAAGTAGTCCAGTCCTTCCACTTGTCTGAAGCCTTTCGCCACATAGCGCGCTTTGTATTTGTCCACTTGACCACTGGGTCCCAATTTCACTTTGTAGACCCATTTGCCCGGTATGACGTCCCTTTCTGTGGGTGGTCTCACTAGGTTCCAAGTCTCGTTGTCTTGGAGTGCCTTGACCTCGTCTTTCATTGCCCGGTGCCACTGGTCCCAATCGTCACCTTGCTTGGCTTCGTAGACTGTTTTGGGTTCCACATAGTCGCCCTCAGTCACAGCAAGATGGGTCCTGAATTCTCCAAAAAATTGCGGAACATTCCTTGCTCGTGTCCCTCGTCTGGACTCTGCTGTCCGCGTGTTCCAGTGCATCTTCATTGAAGCCAACTGTCTCTAACTGTGAGAAGTCTTCTGTGTCACTGTCTTCCAGTGACTCTGAGTCTCTCTGTGACTCCCTCTTGTTGCAGTAGATCCTTCATCTAGTGCTGTTTCTCCAACATCCGAGGCCTCTTGTCTCAGTGTTGTTTCTTGAGAGTATTCACGCTCCCTGCGTCATGCCACTCCTCCTTTATTGCAGTAGATGTGTCCTGTCGTTCTCTGTTGTCATCGTCTTGATGACCATCATCTGGGTGCCAGATTCCCAGTTCCGACCCATCATCTAGTAGGTCAGCATTTTCTTTGTTGTCAGGGATTGAGCCCACTTCAGACTCCTTGATGATCACATCTCGAACTGCCATCACCTTGCGTGTGTTGGGTATGTACACCAGGTATCCGTTTTCTCCTTCAGTGTAACCCACAAACTTTCCTTCCAGTGCCTTGGGTTCAAGTTTGCTGACTTCTGTCCCTCTTCCTCATGAAGACTGTGCAACCAAAAATAGATAATTTACTAATTGGAAGCTTAGGTTTTATACCTCTCATCAGCTCTGCAGGGCATTTTTCTTCTCTTCGTCTCACAACCAAGTTTCTGATCCTTGCTGCGTGAAGAATTGCTGCTCCCCACATCATCTTGGGAAACCCTGAGTCAATGAGCAAACATCTTGCCATCTCCAGCAGTGTCCTGTTGCACCTCTCAGCAAGCCCATTCTGTTGTGGCGTCTCTGGTCTGGTCTTCTCCTGTTGAATGCCTGCATCTAAGCAGTACGTCTTGAACTGCTCTGAGAGAAACTCCTTCGCATTGTCTTGCCTCAGCTTCTTGGGCGTCCACACACTGAGAACAAATTTTTTCAGGCTGGCAAATGCTTCACTCTTTGCCTTAAGCAGTTCCACAAACACAAACTTCGTGTACTGGTCTGCAAACCCTATGCAGAACCGGAACCCTGACAGTGACTACTCTGAAAGGTCCCATCACGTCTGTGGACACCCTCTCCAGCTTCTCTCTGCCACTTTTGGTACTGGAGTCCTTGTGATCTTGGCCAATGTACACACATTGCATACATCATCGAGTTCCCCCACTGTCTCTGGTGCATTCCTGACCACATCCGCTTGATTCAAATGACCCAATCGTCTGTGCCACTTCCTTGCACTGTCAAGTTTCACGCTGTTGGAACTCATCTTGAATTCTAGAACGCTGCAGGGTAAGTAAAACAAATTATTTTCTTGGGTTAGTTTTACCCGAGTTCCCTTCTGGAGTTTCAAGCAGCTGTTTCTTCTCTCGAAAGTGAAGCTATGTCCCCACTCCGTGCATCTTGAGACTGATAGGAGGTTTGAAGAATAGTCCGGCACACACAGAACATTTTTGAGTTCGCATTGGAATTCCCCTTTGTTTGAGGGTATGCTGATCCTCACACAGCCTCTGCCCACCACTCTGGAAGCCTCTCCGTTGGGATTTCTGACCACTGATTGAATGGGCACAAAGTCCAGGAACGCATCGATGTTCGTCACTATGTGATCTGTACAACCACTGTCCACTAGCATGCCTGCTGTCTTCTACTGGGTAAGAGCTGCCCAGCATTCCTTGTCTGGTGTAGCCAATGTTGGACCCATTGCCACTGACTCATGTTTGCCTCCATCTCTTTGTCTCTTGCATGCCCTTTCTAGGTGACCCTTCTCACCACACTTGCTGCATTGTGCTGTCTCCTTCTTCCTGCAGTCCTTAGGCAAAGTGTCCAGGGATCCCACACACAAAGCAGTTTCCTTTCATGGGTCCCTTCTTGAAGTCACGCTTCACTGCCAGTGCCACTGAACCGCTTTGTCCCTTGTGTCTCTGCACCGTGCTCGCATGAAAGTTCTGCAGCCTTTTCCTCAACTCTGTGAAGTTCGTTGCCGGGTTGAAGCTTTCCTGTATAACAAAACTTTCATACCTCATTGGCAGACCATTGAGGACCAAGGCGTTGAAAAGGGTCTCTGAGACTGCTTCCCCTGCTTCTTGTAGCCTTGTGAGCAACTCCTGTCCTCTGATGAAGAAGCTGTCCAAATCCTCAGAATCCTCAAGCTACAGTCGAGCAAGCTGTGCCACTAAAGTCACCACTGTCGGCGTCTCCACACTCTGAAATCTCTCTTGCAAAAGCTTCCAAGCCTTTGCTCCATCTCCAATGCCATCATCTCCCACACAGTCATGTCTCATCAGCATGAGGGTTGTTGCATCTAGAGTCAGTGCCAGATGGCACCACACATTGTTCCGTTTCTCCTTGATGTCTGCAACTTCCTTCTCATATGAATCCTTCAGCACCTTGTGGTTCTTCTTCTCATCATTGGTTGCCCCATTGGCCAGTGGCGCAGGCTCATTGGGTTGCTCCTCTGTCCCCAGTAGTGATTTGTAGAGTCCCTTCGTCTGCATCATCGCCACAAATCTTGTGCTCCAGATTGGAAAGTCCTGTGCCTTTCCTGTGTAGGTCAGCAGCTTCACTGTCTGTTGATCCATTGGACTTTGAGCAGGCAAAACAGTTGTGAAAAGAAAAGGTACTAAGCAGAAAAGGATTATGACTGTCAACAACAAATTAGTTTTGTTTTGGAAATTAATTTTATGACTTAGAAAATTGCTGGGCCCATAACCTGTTGGGTTATGGACTTTCGCAAGCGGAATAAAAAGCGTTTTTAACTAAGTAAAAGAATTAAATTCTCAAGAATGAGCGAATAACAAAATGATATTTTACAGTAGAATTTAGAGATTTACAGGAGAGATCTGATTATTAGATCAAGATGGTGATTTGAATTTGGGGATGAAAAAGGACTCAAAAATCAGCTGTATATATACCCATTATCAGAGTGAAAAAGTCCAGATACAAAACTAATCTTATCACCGTGATTTATAGTGGGGGTCGCAAAGGTCGCAATATGGTTTGCTTCTGCAAATCAGTCGCAAAGGGAACCATAAATGGAATGCATTTGCACTTTTCTAGGAATTCATTCACACTTCCGGAGATATCATCATCATTTAATACATGCTGGGAAGATTTCACATCAATTAATCTAACTGTAATAATAGTTATCTAGATTCACCAATTTGAACCGAATATTGATTCTAAGCACCATTTCTTGACGATTCATTTATATAATTTCTTTGATCGAAGTCATATTGCTTGTCTTTCTAATCTGGTAAGTCAAACTTTCTTTCTAATTCTCACTAAGTTTAAGACTATAGTTTGATCGATATTCTAACAGGGAGAAACCTAGCCTTCGCAATTCATTTAAAATGATCCCGTTTTCTTCTGCTGTGAAAAGACGCAGTTTGATGGAAGCTTTCATATCGGTAGCAAAATAAAGATAAAAACCTTACACTTAACCGACTAAGGTCGGACAAATTCCTCTCAAACAACGGGCGAGGGATTGATATGCTAAAACTTTGGCTTAACGAGGATAACCTATCTATGTGTGTGGGCGGAGATCACAGATTCTAATAATGTCACTTCACCATAAATTTCTGTATTCACATCAAAATTTTATCGAACCTCACTTAATGCCCTCGGACTGTACCAGTTATCCCCCGTTTGCTACCACGAGAAGCCAAATCGCAGGACAAAAATCCCATTAAAAAAACCCACAGAACTAATATAATTGCTACACACTTCGTTTGAGAGTAATTAACTACAAAACTTGATTGATAGCAATTAAAAACAAACAAACTACAGGTGGACGAATTGCTCTCAACACAGGCTGATGTTCATATTACAAATCAAGTTTTGTCCGACATTACTTGGGTCCCTCGAGAAATGTAATATATGGTCAGATTTCTTGGAAGGACATCCGATTCGCAAAAAGAACGAACTGATTTTAATGATTAACACTACTTTAATTTTCTTTGTATATCAATAAGCATTTATGTTGATATAATGTATACTCTGTAGTAAAATTACACTACCTTTTCCATATTCCGATTATCTAATGTGGTTTTGGAAATTCAGTGTTTCTTTTGATTCAATTTTAGCCCGCTTCATCGGGGGAGTAGCCTGTTAAGATGCCATTAGAGTTCTCTGTAAATCACTAACATTTAACTGACAATGAAACGAATTCCAGAGCACTTATGATGACACTCTTAGTAGTTTACTAAATTCCGAAAAAGAGCAAAGTAACTTAAAAAGTCAAACTACTCAAGCGCGCGGAAGAGTTCTAGAACATAACGGTTAAGCTAAAATTTTGAAAGACGCAAACACGTTAAAAATAACTGATTCAAACTTGGTACGAGACCAATTAAAAGGACTACCAGGAAGCAAGAAAAAATACCAAACTTATAGAACTTATCATATAGAACGACGTGATTAAAAAAACTTGATCCTATGAATTTACTCGGACGCGTAATTGAGGTAGAATATCATAAAAATTTGATGGCAACTAAACAAAATCTCGGTTTATCACACAAAAGCAATCAATTACGATAATTTGAAATAAGACACCTCGTTATATCACACGTTTATTCAAATTGGAGGCCACTCTCGCAAATAGGTCCTCCATGCTACCAGAATAAATGAGATATTATCGTTTCGGAAAACGACTAATATTTTCATAGTTGAATGTCCGACTCGAGTTGTTACGACTCATATTACCAACAACTCATTAAAAACAACTCATTTACGAGACAAAAACGAACCGCTCAATGTATCTTTGAATTGAGTATTACAAAAGGTATTATAATCAACAGGCGGCGATCAATTCAATAAATACATCTCGCCAGTTACAGCACAATCATTCAAATGATTTAGCATCTTCCACAACTGAAATAATTCTTCTTCCCTCGTTATTTTGATGTCGTCGGTGACATTTGAGTTTAAGATTTTTTGGTGAATACAATTTGTGCTCTTCAGACCCACCTCTACCTAGTCCAAAGGCTACCCCGTTTGCCCGTTCTCCCTAACAGGTATCCGGTCACGTGTGCTCGTTTATTGTTCTTTCTCAAAAGATATGACGTCATTACAGCTCGCTTCGCCGTACTTGGAAGCGTAGTTCCGATGTTTCCCTCTTGGGGTGATTGTGTTAGGTCTTGTTTCTCTACGGGGTATTTTGTAAACTGGCGCATGTACGGCAGCAGAGATTTCAAAGACGATGAGTAGGTTTTGGGTTGTTCCACGTTTTGACGTTGGAATGTTGTAAAGATGTCAGATGGTAGCAAGTTCAAATAATCATTGTCAGCGTAGTCAACCTTAAGCCCGTTTGAACGTAGTTTAAAAAACAGACAAAATTGTTTTTTTTTATGAATGGCCAAAGCTTACCGACTGCATACTGCTTAGAGGTTTTTTAGAGGTTTTAAGACGCATCAACGAAAAACTGAACGGAACCGATGACATCGGTGAGAGAGACAATAATAGTTCCCCTCAACAATAATTTACAAATCTACCCCTAGTCAGAGTTACAAGAAATCTGAAATGAAAAAAAGGATAGGAGTTCGACTGATGTATCTACTAACAAAAGTTTATTGTATAATCACAACTATGACATTAGAAGACGGAACAAAATTAGCAGAGTAATAGAAGCAGAGCAACTGATATCCCGTCACTTGTCACTTCAAATTCAAAAACCAACACTTGGCAAAAACCTTTTTATACATCCCTTATTTCCGAAAATCTGTGTTCAATTGATTAGAAAATATCCCAGAAAATTTTTAGAGAGCCAATCTATGGTCAATAAATAAACGCATTGAAAAACTGCCCATTTCTACTAGGCGTCACTTGACTAGGACCGTAAGAAGATTGAAATATCATCACCCAAGGACGAATTACTCGTTACAAGAACATTAAAATTACAACCAAAATAAAACATAATTAATTGCTAAATTTAACTGCTGTCTCAACGATGTCTTGACAGCGTTTCACACCATTAATCAGATGGAGCAATTTTATATCAATAAAGTTTTGGATCCTATATGTTATGTTGTACGTTTTTATACTACTAAAATTCAATAAATTAAATGTGTGTTTCATTTGTAAAAAAGATGATGCAAAAGCTTTACTGCTCTGCTTTTTTATTGAACAAACAAAACTATCCATCAAGCTGTTAGAAAAAAGAAACACAGAAAATTATCATAACTCGTGTAAACAAAAAACTATCGAAAAGCAAAAATACGTAAACTTCTTAGAAATTTCTTAGATTAAAAAATAAGATGAACCGACTAACGTCGGAGAAATTGCTCTCGAACGATAGGCGGGGCAATTTAATTTGGTGGCTGTATGAAATCCTTCACAGGAAAGCATTAACCATTCGGCTATCAGGCTTGAGATTTCCTATTCGCTGTTTCGGCAAGAAACCTTACTTCGGAGTGAGAAAACACGATCACTCAAAAATGAAGACGATAGCGTGAAGAAGTCACCTCAGAAGTTAAAAAATGTTCTAAAAGAACACGGTCACAATAGTTGCCTCAAACTTCGTTCGAGATCAATTAAAATTGTTTCAATTTATAGATAGAAAAATTTGTTCATCGAATAAATCATTCACCTCTCAATACATTGGAGGTCTTTAAAAAATGTAAATTAGTATAGGTATAAACAATTGGATTTGAGGAAATAGCTATGAGAATTTGCTCAAAAATCCAGAGGATAAAGAACTTCAAAAATTACTTCAAGGAGCAAAAATATAGCATATCGCCCTTCAATCCAACGCACATAACCGACCAACGTCGGATCGAAATTTTCTCGAAAACCCGCGAGCGGTTGGCTTCGTCAGTAGCTAGCTACCGTTTAGTGAGACTGGCTTGAGCTTAATTGAAGGGGTGTGAGGTGAGTTCAGCTGGGGAATGGGGGGTTCTATAAAAGCAGCCCTTCACACCATAAGTATAAGTCTGCAAAACAGTTTCTGTGAAACGCATACTTGAAGACTAGTGAGCTGAAAGGCTCTAAGAGCACTTAATGACCACTGAGCGCTACCTGTTTATCCAGTTTTTGAGGACGAAAAGTCAAATGGGTCAGACCCCGAAAAGTCGGTCGAGCAAAAAATCGCATAAAAAAGACCGACAGGACTAAAAATAATCGCTACAAACTTCGTTTGAGAGCAATTAAAAACTACAGACAAAATTTGTATCATATAAACAAAAATTCCAGGAATCTAAATTATAAAAATCGTACGGCTAGAAAACTAAAAAAGTTCTTCCAGTACTTGAGATAAAAACCAAAATTGCGAGATAATAATCAAACAGCTCAAATATTCGTAAAATAAAAACCAATTGGAATCACTCCGACAGAATGAAATTGGCAACAGATCTTTTCAAATAAGCTCCTCGACAAATTCAGTTATTTCTGAGGCTAGAACTAGCATTTAAATTGTAAATATTTTTTTCTTTTACTGCCAATTTCGAAAACTTAAATTGCAGTTAAAACAATCGTGTCTTTTCCACTAGATGCAAAGCAATCTAGGAAACTTGCAGCATAAAAAAAATCCAATTTTCTATCGTTAATTTTGTATCGTCAAAAATTCAATTTTGTATCGTGTAGAGTCAATAAATTCACTAAGAATCTTTCAAACCACGTTGTTAGTTACAACCATAGAAAAACATGAGATTTAAAGTGAAAAATGAATTTTTGGATCACATTTCTTTGCCTTTTTGTAGTTTACTGCCCCCAATTGAGTTGAACCAATTTTGAACGAGATAGGATTTTAGATCAAGAAAAACGCAAAGTAAAGGACGTAAAAGTCGGCGGGAAAAGTCACGAGGACGTTATGCACGTAAAAGGCAGACAACCAAAAATACAAACCTCTAACTTTATTCGACAGCAAGAAAAATAAACCGACTAACGGGCGAATTGCTCTCAAAGGAATGGCGAGGTAAAGAATTTAGAAAGCGCATAGGCTAGAGAAACTTTTATGGTGCAATTTTTGCTTTCTTCAGAAAAGGGAGGGTTTCAAACTTGCCACCACTCGGACCATTCGCAGACATTAACCACTACGCTACAAGGGCTTTAACAATCAGTTTCATTTTAGCAAGACATAATTTCTAGATGTGCGCAATTCAAATCACTCAGAAAAAAATCAAAAAGTCAATAGTGAAAAAGACACTCGAGAAGTGAAATCGAAAGAATGTTCTAGAAGGAAACGGTCAGGTAAATATGTTGCATAATAATACACGCGTTAAAAGTAATTGCTTCAAGAGCAACTTCGTTCGAGAGCAATTTAAAACAAATACCCATTTTAGGTTCGTTAAAACCCGATACAACTGAAAAATGGAATTGCTTAGCTAACACGTCTCGGCCATAATAGGCGCGTCAGAATGTTTAACATTTAACAGCAAATTTCCTCGTCAGTAACTCAAAAGCTTTTTAACGATACCGTATAATTTAGGTTTAAACGTGCCGATGAGACAAATTTGTCCCAAAAATGCGGAGGATAGTCAAACGGGCGCGGAGCAGAATACAATCAGAATTAAAGCGAACTTGTCCCTCTTTAATCTCTGTACTTACATCTACTCTCATGTGGGTATGAAGAAGCCAAGATGATGTAATGATGCCACGACAAAATGAGTCACTCGCCTATTTTTTTACATTTGTTATATTTTTAGCGAACTGAACTCAATCTCGGTACCCATTCGTTCTAACTCCTATCGCTAAAAAGACACCCCCCCCCCCCCCGCCAACAAAAGTTTGCAAGAACGACCAGAAACTAACGGTCATTAAAAAAAATCAACCAACGTAAGTAAAAAAAAAACCTTAAACTTCCGACAAAATTTTGCGGAAAAATCCTAGTTTTAAAATTGGTTCAAACGGGCTGCAATACGTTGTTGTGAAACCTCGCATCGGCTGCGATGGCTAAAGAGGTAAGAAAGAATGCCATGTGTGAAATAAACAAAATCTGTTTCAACGGGGATAATTGTTCAATCTTCATTTTTCCACTAGTAACTGAAGGGGGCACTGGCCGGTCACCGAGTTTGGTTGATTGAATGAATGAAGAATAGCAATTTGTCAGAGAACAATTCAAGCACTGCTAGATGTAACAAAAATCTATACAGATAGAGATAGATTAGATAGCGTTTGTTTTGATGCTACGGCCGCCACAGCACTGTTAGGGAGAAGGAAAATAGAAAAATGATGAAGAGGAAAGATTCAGAGGTATCTGCTTGCTAGGTTTTATAATTTACTAATTGACAAATTTTAGAGCAAATTGAAATAGTCAGCTGATAATATGAGATAAAAATTGTTTCTGTTGGTTGCTACTTGGCTGTTAGAAACACAACACCGCCGTATTTACCGCAGCTATTTCACAATGCTCGCTAAATCCCTCTATCCTCTTTACGTTGAGACACAAGATGACCAGTGTTGATAATCTTAGTATAATGCTTTTAACTAATTGTTTTGCCTTCAATCATCAATTTCAAATTAGCTAAAATTTATTCAACACCTGTATTTAACAATCCCAAAATAGGTCTTGAGATCCGTGGGAAAATATCCACTTAAGATCCACTGTCGTACGTACATCCAATAATAGTGAAAAATTACAAGATAATTGGTTTTTTGTTAATCCTGGGGAAACGCTCAAACTAATTCCACTCAACAATCCATTTACAATTTGAATAAATTAGCCAATCTTGGTATGAATGAGACATGACTAGATGAAACAGCATTCGAAGCCCAGAACAAAAGCGAAAACACAAAACGGTACTAATTAAAGAGCTTGGCAAAATGGTGAGCCAAAATTAGGCAAATTTAAAATTCATGAATACGGAAACAAACTTTCATAACAAATCCTTTTGTCAAATCTTTCTATTTACAAGCCCAAATAATGTATAATTAAAGTTGCGGTCTAATCAAAAAATCCTCCCACAATTTTTCTTCAAAATTGGCAACTGACAACATGCACTACCATAAGTAAGAAAACGGAAAATATTTTCCTCATTAACAAGAAACTGTATATAATGTATGTTAAAATAACCTATCAATTGTCTCTAACTGTCCCAATGCTGATAATAGACAGCCAATGGTTAAGATATAAACAAGAGATTAATATAATTTTCTTGCTTTCCCTAAAAATAAGAAGGAAATGTTCATCTATTTTGCACAGGTATCTTTGATAATCGACAATTTAATATCTTTCATACAGAAATTACAATACTTTCATTCATTTGCACACGGACTCGCTTGGTTACATTTGGTAAACAAGACTGGAATTTATCATATTTGGTCTTCTGATCAAACTTTGATCAACCGAAGGGGAAAATTAGATTATGCTGCGCTTTGAATTTGGTGGAAAAGTGAGTCAAGTAATAACGCATCACAAATATGAGATTCTGGTTCAATAATTGTAAATCATATCTTATCATTTCAAAGCCATCCAAAAAGGGTACTGCGCAATTTTTAAACAGTTGGTGGCTTCTCGACTTACATCTCGACTTGATCAAAAACTTGATTTCACAGAAAAAACTATAGTTAGAAGCCCAAACCATTGCAGTTTGTTATAACAAAAAAATTAAGATCTAATGTGCAAAATAACTAACATATCAACTAACCTTTGAATGCAATGTTTCAACAGTCTTACAGCACGGGTATTACATCTATAGTACAGCTGAAAAACCAAGGTAAACGATAAATGGATTCTAAGGTTTAGGATTTTCCGCTAAAATTACTGCTGTGTAGTAGAACTACACGTGTACGAACTACAAAACCTAATTATTAGATATCTAAAAGATATTTAACAATAAAAATTAAGTCATGCTAAAGAATGCAGAGAAAGTTTTGATTGATATACCCATTAGATATCAGATCTGAGCAAAAAATACTTTTTACAAAAGAACATACAAATTGAAAACTTTCAAGAGCAAAAAAAAAATTGGAAAAATTAAAACTTCAACTACGATTTGTTGAAGAGATTACAGAAATACCTACGTTAGAATGCAAAGAATATGCTCATCGTTTTTGCTATATTTTCATACTTTAAAGAATGGTAGAAGGTTTTTAAGCACAATTCATGCCTTTATTCATTTGAGTCTTTCCTTATGTTGACTATAAACTAACCCTAGAATGGAATGATGTTTTCGAAACGATCTAATTTTCTGCCTTTTGGTGTTATCAGATTTATCAATAAGAACTAATTTTTCTCATTTGTTGAAAGATTTTTCCATTTTTATTATCTGAAAACATTAAGAATTTGGGATGATACTGGATATGATGCTCATACTCGGACAGCATCGTAAAATGGGATATTCAAAAAGATGAAACTTATTTGTTTCACATTTAAGTGCATGCTTCTATCTCTTAGTGGTAACAAAAAAATTATTTTGAATTCAATCGCCCAACATGCTAGCCTTCAAAGTAACGAAACAAAATATAAGAATTTCAGAGCATTTAACTAAAAAACTGTATAAATTAGAAGCATCCGACTAATCTCATCGAGGATTAATTATGTTGAATGCCATACGGATACGATGTCAAAAATATGATATCCATTAACAGTAACAACCCTAGTAAATGATCATCAACAGAAAGAAGCACACAACTAGCAGAGTTTCGACCGGTGAATCGAAATCAGAAATTGAATAAACGTTACGTCACACAAAATTTGAACTTTAGGACAAAATAAATACATCTTATTTCAAGTTTAACTAGAAGTTTAAAACAAAGAGGCTCGTCAAAGTGCAGAAGAACATAATTCCCCTTTAATTCCCAATCTTCGTTAATTTTTTTCAATCTGGAGGACAGAGAGCGAACGTTCAAAATTGAGAAATTGATAGCAAGTTGTTTGACTGCGATGTTGGAACCCAAATCGGTGTTATCACGAATAGAACAAACAGAACATAATTATGGAGTGTACAAATTATGATATGGACCTGTCACCATTTTCAAGACGCAGTATTTTCAACATTTTGGCGCAGCGAAATGCCGAAAAGATTTCATTTCGAATGAAAAGTTATCTAATTATGAACCTCGTAATAACACGAAGAACAAAAATCTGTTCATCACATCCCGTAACAAATCAATCAAAATTTGCAAACAAGCTAATATCGAGGTAAAACTGTAAATTACTGTCAACTTTCCTTATTATTATTATTAATATTATTATTTAAAGCTGACGCATCTCTGGAACATGTTTAAAATTTGCACAAAATTAATCAACTTGAAAAACAAACCAGGAGAATCCATCATGTGCGTTCACACATGATATTCCGACGCCGCACAACCACGTTTTTTTTTACTTAATTATCCCTCAGATGAGATAAAGTTTTCAGAAACCCAAATACGGTTCAAAAACAATTGTTGTATCCATTTAAACCCTTTAGGTCAAACCGCTATACAAATTTAATAATTACTCGTTTGAAAGCCGATGATGCCTGCCAATAAGGTGAGCAAGAGACAAGAAAAACAACAAAATCAAATAAAAACAACAACCAATATTTAAGACGAAAATTCAATGTGTATCTATTTAAATAAAAACTTCATGAAAGAGTCAAAATAGCGACAAATAAAAACTAAACCAAACTATTTGACTTCCATTTCACCAGAAAATATATGGAACCTATCCTAAATGAGAAAAATTAAAAAAAAACAGACCAAAAATGAAAAGGGGCAAAGTTAAATACGTTTATGATTTATGAAAACAATTATGTTCAAAGTCATGGGACCCATTGGCTATTAATTGAATTCTTGGAATGGCTCATTTATATCTTGATATGACGCCACTGAGAGCTGTAAAAATCCAGAATATCTTACGATTACAAAAAGAACTGTCAAAAATCTGAATTTCAGTCAAAAATCAAAAAGTCAATTCAATTTTTCAAGGAAACGGTGTCGAAGCCTATAAAATAATCTATTCACTAGAGATATTAAATAGAATCAATTGCGTCATCTATTGACGCCATTAATGTGATATATTACTTGTCATTAGGGTGGTAATTGAGCACGACAGCAAAATAAAATCTCAAAAATAGAAAATTATCCAAAAATTTTTAAGTTATGAAAACTCGTCAATTCTTCAACGGAGAAAAACCATTATTTAAAAAAAACAGCCCAGAAGAGTAACTTCTGATTCATATGAAAGAGAAAGCGGCCTCTCTCAATGCCGAAACCACGGTAAATGGTGCCAGAAATAAGATGACAAAGCTAAAAGAAATTTTTCAAAACAAATTTAAAACCCTAATTATGAACAACTACGATCTTTCAACCTGAAAAAGTTAAAAGATCAATTTGTTACTAATTAGGAAGCCAATTGGACATGTAATTAGTGACACGAAGCCAAAAGACTATATAGAAACAACGAATACAGGAAGAACCCAAAAAAGCAAACAGTGTTGAAGCCAAAAAAAACCATAATCATTGACCTTCCTTGTACACAATCACTGGCCTTCTTTTTAACAGAACGCATACTAAAAACGATTTTTTAAAATCCTCAAAAAAATTGTGTTAAAAATGCAAAAAAACATAAGTATTGGTTGTTTTTGGATTTTTTAATTCTTGGACAAACAAATTATTTGCATGCAACAAATGTTTTTAACTATAACTCAACCAGAAGAAAACACAGGTCACTTCCTTCTGATTTCTTCCCACTGAGATATTATTCAACAATTAAACACCTTGACTAATTGAATTAGTTTGATTTCCGAAGAATTAAAACTCAGGACAATTTGTAGATTATAGCTCACTATTGCAACTTATTGTTCCCGCCCATTTGTGGGGAGAGGAACTATAAATTCAAATAGGTTTCTTTTCGTTCAGTGAATATTGGCCAATCGAAATATTCATCATAAGAAAGCCCATCCAGCGTAGATTAGGGAACTAAAAAGATTTCGAGATTCGCTCTTTACAATGAGTTATCCGGGTTTAATTTTTTGTGAATAGTAGACGATACTCTGTTGTTTTTGTTCAAATTTTTGACCAAACTTTCGACAATTTTGCCTAAATTTGTTAACTTTGTAGACAAAAAGTTATTGATATTACTTCTAAAGATAGAGAACTCTTGTCGATTGGTTTTATCCGACATTTTGGTTAATATTTTTGGCCAATTTTTTCGAACTTCAGAATTTTTTAATCAAATCCAAATACGCTTATTTATCCCACTTTTTTAAATATGCCGGAAGTATAGACCTAATATCCGCTGTCAAACTCTTTGAAAACTCCCAAAAAATGCTAGTTCTACTTTCGTTTCCTAGGAGTCATCCGGAATTAAAACTTCGCCAGTTTATCGAAAAATTAACTCGATATTTATACAAAATGCATAATTTAATTTTTTCAACGAAACATTTCATTTACTATTTTATATTTTTGCAAACATAAAACGTTTTGTAGCTTTTGCATACTTGCTTACATTTGAGGTTATAACAAGCACACTTTTCAAATTTTCACATTACACGAGGATAGCTCTGACATTTTGAGAATGCGTAGAAGAACAATTTTAAAGATTTCAGTGAATAGATTACAGTATTAACGGCTGTGAAACCCTTCCCTCGCAAAATTTATGAGAAAATTTGACGCCTCAATTGTCGTTCCATTTGTTGTGCTACGGCTTATATTTGACAATCAAAAACCCTAATTGCTTTTATTGCTTGTTTGAATGAATCTATTTACGAACTTCGGCTAACGGCTTTAATGACTATCAATTAATTTACTTTCTGAAAACATTTTTGTACTTCTCAATTTTTGTTCTCATTGTCGTAAACAAGTACTTTAGTCTAATTATTGTCAGTTCTCATCAACTGTCTTTTGCTCCAAAGAATATTTGCACTATTGGTTATGTTTTGACTGATGTCTTCAGAGCTTGGAAATGTGTTTTCATAAGAAGTTTTCGATACTGGTAGACACTTGTGATTCTTGTTGCTGTCTTTTTCAAAGAATTTTTCTAAGAACACCGATTCATAATCAAAGTACACCCAAGCAAAAACTTCAAATACATTTTCAAGATTTTCATGTCCTATAGTTTTTAACAAATTCAATATTGTGGTTTCGATAAATTGTTTGTGAAATTTTACTTGTCCCACTTGTTGTTCTTGTGCCGTCTTATGATTCGGTGTGACTAAGAACAAGCACATTTAGGCTCCTCGTCAGTTTCAAGTTAATATGTCAGTGTTATAAGTAGCAAGATTATGGTTTAATTGAATTTTTGAAAAAAATTAAAGTGTTTTAAAATCAGTGGATTTTTGAGCTTTGTCACATTTATCCTCTTTCTGTCAATTTTGTAGATCCACTTTCTATTGAACCAAGATCCCATGTTTATGATGGTTTTATATTGGCCTAATGGTTTCTTGGCTTTGGTACTACAAATTTTTATAAGAAAACTGTGATTTTTGAATATTTGCATTTTTGAATATTTGTCTTTTTGTTTCCTTGCGATATCATCAAACTACAATAATGCGGCAGCAGTCAATTGTCAGTGAGCAAATGTGCAATTGAAGATAGTGAATATTTTCCACGAATAGCTTATCATTTTAACGGTTTGCCGCTTTCTTGATAAATTTAATTGAAGTTTTTTAGTTTTTGCACTTCTTTTTGTAGTTGTCTGACTTTTTATGGAAAATGACAGGTCTCAATTGCTTCTTATGAGTTGCTGAGTTTCTTAACTAACCTTCTTAAGGAGCCGAGTTTACACGTATTTGTTTTGATGAAAATGAAAGTACATATTTTCAAAATTAGAGAAGTATTTTTGAACTTAGCCCACTTTTTGCTCTGCTTTGTCAACCCTATTACGGAGTCCCAATATTGCCAGGTGTCATAACTTATCAAAAGAAGAATAGGTTAAATTGGTTAGTTCAGTTTTATCTGAGTCCATTTCTTTAGTTATTACGTGCCTTTTTTAAATATAGACATCGAAATTTGGTCAAAACTAATGTTTGCTGTTATTTAACTTTTATGTTTGTCTTGTCCAGTATAAACATAAAAATGGCACATCTCATCGGCCCTCAAATTCAGCATCATTTTTGACTTAGTTGTTTGTTGAACCATAGGTAAAATTTTGGAAAGTTTTATATCTCTTCATTTGGTAGACTATTGAATTAAAACAAGCCTGAGCATGGTTGGAACATCATCTGCAAGCACACATAACGGAGCCTCCTTGTTAAAACTCAAAAAAATAACCAACTAACGTCAGGCGAATTGATCTCAAACGACGGGCGAGCAGGTCCCAACGTCAGTAGCTAGCCACGGTTTAGTGAGGCCAGCTTGAGCTTAATAGAAGGGGCGCGAGATGAGCGCAGCGGGGGAGGGGGGGGGGGGGGGGGCACCGCAGCGGGGGCAGCCATGGTGGGAGGGAGATTTTTTGCCTGACGGGGCCCTTACGGCCTGGAAAATGAGCAAAACTTGAAAATATTTAATTTGCACAATGATTTCCTAAAAAGTACAAGTTTAATCATTTATGATAAAGCATTTCTACTATAATTCAGCGCTAATAAGGGTTATAGATGATGACAACACGCCACATAACAGCAGCTGAAGTGCGGCATCAACAAAACAGTTAAGGAAAGAGAGAGAGAGAGTGTGTGTGAGGGAGACAAAACGTGAACGAGAAAGAAAAGGAAAAAGACCTAAACTGAGAGAGAGAGAGAGAAGATATTGCATGATGAGATTCGACTCTGCAACTCCTAGTTCTCTAGTCTTGTTAGCTGTTAAATCATATAGAAAATGAAAAGTGCTCAAATCAAAAAAAAAGTTTTCAATTTTCGCAGTGGAAAAAAGTTCAAATTTACTTTTGGTCATTGGATTTCTGCCATGTATCCCATCTGCAAGACTTAAGTTTCGTTGGCAAGAAATGATCGTTAAACTCTCATCTTGTTTAAATTTGTGATATTAGCACCTTCCGAACCATTTCATTGTCTCAGGACACACAATATTTATCATCTCCATTCCAAGCCCAAGTAATTTCACTGGCTCAAAGATCCATAAACTTGGAACATGGCATTTTCCAAAAATTTGAAAAAAATTCCGGTAAAACTCGACTCATTGAATTATTGATCACCATTCCATTATATCTAGAAACTATGCAAGACTTATTATCAAACCTTGGAGGTCTCTGGGCACCTGGTGCCGGAGAAATCAAAAAAAAAAATTCAAAAAAACTTGAAAAAATTGCGAACGTTTTTAAAAAGATAGCTTTAAATCGTGATATTAAAATCTTGAAGAACATTCCATTACATCTAGAAACTATGCAGTGAGTTATTACCAAACCCTAGAGTCGGTTGCTCGGCTCTTGAGGCTGGAGAAACTTAGAAAATGACAAAAAAAATTCTAAGTTTGTTTCTAAGTTTGTGTCTAAGTTTTATCAAAAGTTTTATCAAAAAAAATTCAAAACATGAAATGAAAAAAGCTGAAAACTATTCCATGGCCAATAGAAATATTTGAGCAAGTTATTAAAAAACCCTAAAGGATTCTGGGCCCCTGAGGCTGAAACAAACCTGAATAATGACAGTAAACGTCAAAAAAAAATAAAAGTTTTGTAAAAAAAACGCTAAAATTCGTGAAGTGAAAAACTTGAAAAACATTATACAACTGGAAACAATGCAATACCCTATTATTAAAATCTTAGAGGTTTCGTGGCTCTTGAGGCGGGAGAAACTTAAAAAATGACAAAAAAATTTTCAAAAAAACTTAAAAATTAAAAGTTTTATCAAAAAATTGCAAAATATGTGATAACAAAAAATTGAAAACTATTCCAAGGCCAATAAAAATATTCGAGTAACTTATTCTCACACCCTTAAGTAGGTTTTGTGGCCCTTGGACCGGAAAAACTTGAATAATGACAATGTCAAGAAAATTGAAAACTGAAAAACTTTCGTCCAAAAAAGGCTAAATTCGTGACGTTAAAACGTTTACAACAATTTACAATACCACTAGAAGTTATGCAGTAACATAATATCAAACCCTAGAGGAGGTTTCTTGACACGTAAGGCTGAAAACACTTAAAATATGACAAAAACTTTCAGAAAGGTTGAAAAAATTTGAAAATTATTATAAATTTGCGTGTTTTTGTTTGGAAAACAAAAACAAATAGCTCTTAAAATGACCATAAAAAGTACTTATGATTTGCAAAAGACCTTTATCAAATTTAATTAAGCTGAACTTTAGACGACTCTAACAAAAAATGACGACTTGAAAAATGACGAAAAAAAATGCAACATTTTTGGCTCAAGAACTCCTTGAAATGACCTTTTAACCTTAAACTAAGGCCTTCCCAGTAGCTTCAACACACTAACCACTTGAAGGACTACTAAAAGCAGATAAGGGGCTCTAATGAAAGTTAATGCCCGCTGGGCGCTACCTGTTTATCCAGTGTTTAAAGACCAAATTTCAAATGGGTCAAGAAAAATCGGTCAAGCGAAAAATCGCATGAAAAAGACCAACAGGACTAATATAATTGCTACAAACTTCGTTTGAGAGCAATTAAAAATCAACGTTCGCCTAAATATAGTTAAAATATAGTGGCAATCAACCGAATGTTAACAGAACTTTCAACCTTTATAACTCCTCCAAAAAGACGAAATTCCAAATCCTCTCAATCGGCTAAAATTGACTAAACAGAAAAACAAGTTGAGTATCGTCCCACCAAAAAAAGTGTGGGCCGGGAAAATAACTCAAAGTTTATTGTGGTCTTCTTTAGATGCCACTAAATGTTTTAGAAACGTATTGGTATCGTTGTAGATTCTATGGTAGTTAAAGTTGACCAAAATACCATACATTTCGCTTTCAGAGCTCAGCAGTTCAATCCAATTCAATGTCCTTCACTTCAATGACTTACCTTTATTACTTGCTGTTGAATGGATCATTCTACAGACCTTACTGATACACACTTGATTGAAGGTAACACCCAATCATTTATGTGACACAATTATATAAATTCAGTGTTCCACTCTCAATTCCAACCTCGAGCATAAGACCAATCAGCATTACTTTATTGCGTCCTATTTTGACAAAGCATATGACAAAATTGCAAGCGATAAAGATATAAATATATGCAAGATTCGAATATCAAAACAAAAGCATTACGTGCCTAGAACCCATTGCTTAATCATTACAAGCCAGCTCTCAAAGAGATGAGAGGCTACCAAAAATTGACAAGCAAAAAAGTTCAAGGAAATCAATCGATAGTTAAACAGACAATTACTAGGTCAGGATCAACTTAAGAGACATCAAACCTCTGTCAGGTATATGCTCTTGGCTCGCCGTTAGAAAACGTAGAACGTTTTCGGTAGAGGTTTATCTCACTTGCACTTAATTTCAAGTTACATTAACAAAAGAAGTGAATGCAAAAGTAGAATAATGAAAAACAAACATCATTCAACAATAACTGATTTAAGATTAACCGAACCGAAACGGTTCTGCAATACTCTAAACTAACCTTCATTTAGCTGAGTTGTATCGGCTACTCCTTATACCAAAATTATAACTACATAAGGACATCGTAGAATTAAAACTCACAATAATTGGAGGTATTTCGTCATTTGGTAGATTAGCTGCT
This sequence comes from Convolutriloba macropyga, assembly GCF_964194025.1. Classification (NCBI taxonomy): domain Eukaryota; kingdom Metazoa; phylum Xenacoelomorpha; order Acoela; family Convolutidae; genus Convolutriloba; species Convolutriloba macropyga. Next base: position 21,634,457 of record NC_134472.1, read on the forward strand.
GGTCCCAAAGCACTCCCTCCTCTGTGTTTTCGTTTGCCATTGCCCAATTCCCCATGATAATTTACAGGATAGCTGAAGTTTCCCAGGGCCTTGTACGTGAGCGTGAAGTAGCTGAAATGGCATAGATAAAGTTTTACAAGAGTCAGATGACAAGTATGTTCGTTGCCTTTTGGGGTGGGTTGGGGATATCGACTTTTTATATGGGGTTTTGTTTAGAAACTGCTGTTCTGATTTCTTTTAGTTGAATTTGACAATCAATTTTTTTTTGCACGCATGCTCTTTATTGTCATTTGAAGCTCATGCTTCAAAACCTACAAAAAATCAACGGTTATAACAACTGAGTGGTAAACACCTACAGTTATGATAGACTCCACTAATTGTTTAGGATGGGTTTATGGTAACAACATTGTCTGAGCAAAACCCTAATGATTGATAAATATTACCACACGTGGTAATTTTTTTAATCAACACCTGTTGCGATCATGTTTGTTTTTTTAGACTTAAAGTTTATCAAACTGTTTCCATCATTAGACTACGAAATTATCACCACCCTTTTATCGCCACTGTTTACTTTGTAACAGTGGCGACAAAAGAGTGTGATAAACTCGTAGTCTAATGCTGAAGTGTTTTTCCAGTGTCGATCGGGCATTAAAATTTATTACACTGGCCGTTTATTTAACTTCTATTATCGCAACAGGTGTTGATTAATTTGAATTAAGGTTACATTGATTAGTTCTTTGAGTTCAAATCTTTTGTTTACGTTCAATTTCCCTTACATTTCGATTAGGCAAAGAAGTCACATCCGTTTGTGATGTGAGAGTAATGTCAGTGACATCCTCCGCGCCAATTAAAAGACTGTATTATCGTAGTTGAGCAAAAATAATGAAATTGATCAAAATGAACAAAACAAGGGAAAAAAATCTAAAATGTAAACATGCACAGCAGATCGCCGAAAAATAGCCGCAAATGATTCCCATTACCGCGATTGGAATTGAAAGAACAGAAACTGAAAAATGGTTTTTGTACAAAATATCTTAAAACTATTTTGATATCAGTCCGTATTTAGACTTACTCCTGTTTCTAAATGAGGAAGTTGGTGACTGGAGATAATAAGTAGCGGGCATCCAAAATGGGACTTTGTGGGTTCATAGTTTCTATTCCTGATTTTGTTTTTATGACTGACTACGTTCGTTATTAATTGCACTGCTGAGCAATTGTTTTCTAAAAGCACTTTGAGCAGAATGAGCAAAAAATAAACTAATCCATAAAAGTCAAAAAGATTTCACGCAATATGTTGAAAAAGCCGTGAATTACGATAAAACGAAACAAATTTTTATTTGACGAAGTCTGAAAATTTATCCAGAAGAATTCCGGAAAAGACACGAATTAGAAAATTAACGACCCTAATTGGCATAAAGAACTTTCTGATTAACTATACTAATCATTTTGAAATAATAACAGAGAAAAATAAATAATGAAAAGGTATCTGACAAAAGAACTCATGGAGCATCTCATGGAGTAAAAAATTCTTTAGAAGTCGCGACACCAAAATAATCAAACCACTATCAATTGAAGGCCGAATCAACAACAAATAAATTACCACAGAACTCCTCAAATGCTGTAAAGATTTGAAGAATACAAAACTATCAAAAACGCCTACAACACTGCAAAATGGTAAAAATGGATTAAAAATGACTAGTCGAAAAGTGCACTACTTTCTTCAGATGGTCAAAAATTATTCTCAACCGCTATTACTTGTTCAAAAAACTGAGACAAACACGATTCCAGAGAGAAATTGGAGTAAAAAAAAAGAAACTGCTTTGAAGAAGCCGAAAATTTTGTTACAGCTACTTTTCTCGATCTCTGGCAAATATGGCATGAACAGAAAACTACTCTCTCTTCTTTCTACTCTTCTCTCTTCTTCAGCACTTTGACCTAAACACTTAGATTTCACGCATTACATTTCCCGTTTCAAACACTCCAACAAAATTGCAGATCAAAAAAGATGCTCCACCAATACTTCTCTTCGATTCGTAAGAAAAAAAATAGCTATAAACGCCGGATGAGACAATGAGGGCGGCCGTTATTGATCAGATAACAGACTCGGTTAACAATAAATTATAGGAACAGTTGGAACAGTTAATAAAAAACACCCAACGCAAAATTAGTATTTCGAAAACCAAATAAAGAAATCGCGCTCAAGTAGTCCGTGGTAACTGAATTAAAAAACGAGCCCATCAAAATTCTCCGCCTTAAACTGATCACAAAAAAGTGAATAGTCAGTTCCGAATATTGAGCTGATCGAAAAATTGTTTACTGTGTCTATAATCATCGTAAGAAAGAGCTGACCAAAAACTACGTGCAAAAAATATCGAGAACTATTTGGAAGGTTGATAGTTGATAAAAGGAACAGACTATATGACCTCATGCAGTGTGAAAATCATAGGTCATATGCAATGACAGCAATTAAACAGACCTTTAGAAGTGCCATTTTTCATTCGGTTTCTCGAAGTCATTCGGAGTTGAATATAGTGCTCAAAATGATATTTCAGCTAGTTTGTACTCAAAATGATGTTTGCTGATTGGTAAAAACGAGCCAACACTTAGATAGGCCGATGATCACAAAACTACTTAACACTGCTGACCTTAAGCTGACTAAGACTTTCCTTAGTTTAATTAATGGTCCCATTTTGTGCCCACGTGGCGTTTTCAACTTAACAGCGCGAGTTACGCCATCGCAGCCTGGATAACAGCCAAGGGACCTTTCAGCGCAAAAACTCAGAGGACGAGGGTTAGCAAATATCTTGTGTGTCCTGGATCTAATGACTTTCTACAGGGGTAAATTAATAATGGGACCAGACTCTCGCAGATTCCACCGAAGTGTGGAGCTGCAGGGAGATTGAAAATCCCCATTTCATCAACATTTCCAATTCGCATCTGCTCATGTGACATAACTTCTGTAGTAATGACTTCCGTTTATCTACGCGATAAGGGTGCAACGGGGTTTAAGCTGTTTTGTCTAAGAAGGCGCAACTACAGCGTAAATGGGCCAGTAGCAGATTCGAGCCATAATCTCTTACTACCGAACCTAGTGTGCTAACACCTACAGCTCTTAAGCTGTCACACTTGGGCATTTCTGAAAACCAATTTTCTTGTTTCTCAAGGCCTCATCTCTCTAGCCAAGTAGACCAAGTAGAGCTTCTTGCTAGGTTTTTGGTCGGGCTTATCTTACGCACAACCCACATTTGGCTGTTCTCTCTCTCTCTCTCTCTCTCAAACTTCTAACAGAAGGGGCGCTAAAGAGGAGTGACCGAAGAGGTTTTTAACGCACCTTGTGACAGTGAAATTGACAGATGCGTAGAAGTCATCAATGTGATACACGGCATAAGGGTCAGGCACTCTCTGCACTGGATCGCCATAGTCTGCTTCCCAGTTCAGAAGAAAGAGATGGTCAAATGTCTGGAAGTTGCCGTCTATGAAGAGACGAAAGTCGAACTGATATTTGCTGAATAGAGACAACTAAAATCAAATAATACCTCACTCAGTTTCAGAACAGGGAGACGAACAGGGAGACATTAACAAAAACAATTTAACACAACTTTCCAAGTAACATATTTAGATCAATTATTCTGTAAGATACCTAGAAAGGTAGTTTTGCTTTGTAGAGTGGTGTATCATAAGAACGTTCACGTTGACTGATGTCGATGTCAATGTAAGCGCTTAATCATAAATAACGTAGTCTCAATATCATATTGTGATTTTTAGAAACAATTTTAGATTGTCGGGATTTGAAGCTACGGATACAGCAATTCGTAAATAATCAATTATCTACTGAAAGAATGAAACTCAAATTTATCATTTCCGATAGAGGCCGAAATGGTCATGTTAAGAATGTGTTTTATCTAGTTTTTAACAAAATTGTGGTAAACATTTAAAACCCAAATCTAGACCACGACTTAATATTATTGTTCCAACATTTTTTATACGGGGGAATATATATGCGAGGCTGGCTTTTTTACTTCAGTCAAATTTTTACGTTTTGTTTACGCATCGTAGAGAAAAAAGAAAAACACCATTTTGTAGCTCACAGGATCTAGTATTAATTTATATAAAAAATATCAGAAAACTCGAAAAGAATTTTCAGATGAAATAAACGCAGAATTGTTTAACAAATTAGAAGGTTAACGGGTGTTTTGATTTTCAAGAGTAACATTGTACTGTTTAAAGCCTAAAAGTTAGCGATTTTGACTATTTGGCCAAAAATTTAGCAAAAAATCGACTTCGTTTGTTTTTCTAAAAATCTTGACTATAATTTATTCCGTCTCTCTCTGTTTCGGCCAATGAAACTATTCTTAAAGCCAATGTTTCTCAGTATCGAACCGATTTTTGGGAAAAAATAGACTTCAGGCAATTTAGAGCTCTCAAAAAAGCTAAAATCAACTTTGAAAATGTGAACAAAGCAGTAAAAGGTTTTTTTTTAAATTCAAAAGAGTTTTTTAAGAAATTCTTCTTATTTCACCAGAACAAACAATTTCAGTATTTTCCAGACCGTGGAGACAAAATAAAATCGTTTCCATTGAATGGACATCAATTGAATCAAATTAAGTTTTGAAAAGCATAGTTGGAACTCCTTTCTATCTTTTTATAATTGCATTCCTTATGTTGATAGAGCCGACCGCTCGCTCTAATCTTCTTTAACATAAAAAAGATTTTGAGAGTTAGAAGGTTTATTGATTCCCAGGTTAAAAACTCAATTTTATATTTTTATTCTTCGAAAATTAGAAATTTGTTTTTCAATACTCTGTACTTTGAAATTTTATTTCGAATTGATCGTTTCCAGAGTGTGGATTTCTGTAAATAAAAAAAACTAAATAGTTGGTTGATTCTGAAATTATTTTAGAATAAACGAAGTGTTTTTGGAAGATGCAAAAAAAATTTCGTTTTTACGTTCTTCTAAAATTATTAAAATTTTCCATTAATAAATAACAAATTTTCTTTATTAGTTCTAAATAAGAACAGTCTTTTCTTCGAGTACAGCCTCTAACGATGCGTAACATGATATTTGCTACAAATTGTGGTTTTAATTATGTCCAAAACAAAGATTGGGTTCATTAATAATGGCTGGTAGTATATTTGCGAAATTTTTTTAAATAAACGAATTGACCCATTATTCTCATGAAACACTCAAATGAACGGTGACAAACTATGAGATCATTTGCCAAAACAAAATTTTTAAAATTTCTTTTCAGTGCCGGGGTTTACATTTGTTTTTTTTTGTGTGCGCATGTGTGGTTGTATGTATGTGTGTGAGTCTCTGCTATGTAAGTGGCATGCGTGTTTAAGAGAAACACTGAGTTAGTCTGAGAGTTAGTTCAAATGTTAGACAAAAAAGGAGGCATAGTGCAACTCAAATAGGCATAGTCAAATGTTACATCAACGATACAATTGGCTCATGAATTCCTCACCGAGCTTTCCAGATGAAGCAAATAAGACATAAATGAATGAGGCAAGCTATGGTGAAAATCGATGGCCATAACGAAAATAAAACTAAGTTTTTTTGTATCGGGGTATTATTTTGTGGGCATGTGTGCGTAAGCTTGTGTCTTTGTATGTGAGTGCATGTGTACGTAACAAAAGATAAATGGTATGTGAGAGAAAGACAGAGAAAGTTAGTCTGAGAAAATTCGTTCCTGCAAATGTAAGACAACAATATAGCCAGAGTGCAAAAAGTATAAAAAACAGAATTATCAAAATTACATACTATTTCTTACAAATTGCAGCTCTAAATTTGTCCGATGCCAAAGTTTTTATTTTTTTTTCAGTTTCGGGGTTTACATTTGTTTTTTTGTTTGTATGCGTTCGCTTGTGTGGTTGTATGTATGTGTGTGAGTCTCTGCTATGTGTGTGGCATGTGTGTTTAAGAGAAACACTGAGTTAGTCTGAGAGTTAGTTCAAATGTTAGACAAAAAGGAGGCATAGAGCAAAAACTGTTAAAAATTGCGTTTTTAAGTAAGTTGAAAACAAAAATAAACTTTTATTAAATCTTGCTGGTTCCACAACAGCCAGACTTCGCAAAAATAGAATTAGCCCATTATGCACATGAAAAATGACAAAATTTTCAGAAAAAATTTAAGATGATTACATCAGATGATAAATTTTTGTGTCAATTTTACAACACCGATACAAATGGCTCAAGAACTCCTAACCGAGCTTTTCAGATGAAACAAATAAGACATAAATCAATGATTGGAACTATGGTAAAGATCAATTGCCAAAACGAAAATAAAAAATGGGGTTTTTTGTATCGGGGTATTATTTTTTATGTGTGGGTGCGCTTGTGTGTTTGTATGTGAGTGCATGTGTACGTACCATAAGATAAGGGGTATATGTGAGAGGGACAGAGCAAGTTATTCTGAGAAAATTAGTTCCTGCAAATGTAAGACAAAAATAGAGCCAGAGTACAAAAAGTATCATAAATGAAAAAAAATTATAAAAATTGCATATTATTTCTTACAAATTGCATCTCTAAATTTGACCAATGCCAAAGTTCATTTTTTTTAAAATCTTGCTGGTAACACATGTGCAAGATGTTTAAAAAGTAAAACTTTCATGATCATGAGACATCAAAAATGACAAAATTTTTCGAGCAACTTAAAAAAGTTTGAATTCAAAATTACAGTTACCGGAACAATTTCCGTGACCAGTCCACTTCTAGTTATATATAAAGAAAAGAGAAATCCTAATTGAACGTAACGAACCTTGAGTAAAGATCAGCTTCCAAAAACAAAATTTGTTAATGTTTTTTGGTGTTGTGGTTTGTAATTGTGTGATTTTCTTTGCGTGTGTAATGTATGTGTTTGTAAGGTTTGTGCCCCTCAACTTGTTCTACATTTATCTTTCTAGAATGTGCTAAGGAGTTTTCCTTTTTTGTCTTCCAAAAAAGACGTCAAATTTTTTGGCTCAAACAGCACAAGTTGTTTTCTCCAATGCATATGAGTTGCTTTCGAAGACTCCCAACTGTTTCTCTGACAGAAATTAATGGTTTTTAGCCGACTTGAGAGTTATTTTGGAAGATACTGTGCCACGCACAGACCCGCACGAGCCATCTTGTTTGATGTCTAATACGGGAGGAGCAATTTTGACTATAAATACACGGTCAAGCACCCTAGTTAAAGACAAGCTGACTACTTTTCATGTTTTGAGAACATTCTAATCATACCATTTATAAGTTTGTTCATAGACCGAGGAAATTACATTTTGAGATTAATGACAGTCTTTTTTTCATTAATTTCTTTGCATCCTCGAAGCAACACCTGCGAAGCAACACCAAAATGGTAATTCAACGTGCAACCCAACGTATGAATCTGGGTACAACCCGTCCATGAGTGAGACGTCACAAGTACACAGACCTGCAAAGTAACGAAAATGATCTTGATGACCTGGACCATCATCTTGATAGGCTTGGTGCCCTTGACTCTGAACTTCCAACATGGGTTCTGAAAGTGGTAGTAGAGCTTCTGCTTGGTCAGTTCAATCATCCTGTCATCCAGAGTCAGGTTGTGGATCAAACCTAAATTCAAAAATAAGTAAAAGTAAAAAACAATTATTTCGCTATTTCCCGTACATAACAAATTACTGCACATAAGAATACTTTAAAATTCTGTTCAAGAACACGCAAAACAGGCAAGCATAGTAAAAGTGATAGAACATGCAATGTACAATTGAGAAAATATTGGTAGGAAATCGCGTGCAAAACACTAACACAATCATCAAATTTCAGCTTTGAAATAAATTCGAGCCTTGCACTTCGGTGGTTTAAAGCTGAAGAAACAATTTTAGTCGCATAAATTAAGCACTACTGCAGCTCAGTGACATGATCTAACTTTCAGTAGCAGCTGCTGCGTTAGGATTTGAGGTTGACGGTCTCCGACTTCCACCTCCTGATCCTCCTCCTCCACCTGCCGCCCCTCCCCCTCGTCCGACGAATGGAAACCCACCTGCAAATGCCCACACAACAACATGCACTCTCATGCAATGTATAGTCAGTCATTCTGTGTGCCCTTTCAATTTGAAACCGAGCAAACATTCTACATGCTACGTTTGCTTTCGTCTTAAATTTTTACCTCAGTGCATCGTCAGTTCTACGAAGTTGTCATACAACCATAGGATTCAAACTGTCTGGTGATACCTCAAAGGAAGTACCAACTCATTGCATGCAAGCGAAAGGTGGGTGATAGGAATCGCTTTAACACAACATTTTAAACAGTCAGTTAAGCACAATTTCTTAATCACAAACCATGCACAAATATCATCAAGAAAAATGTTCAACCATTTTGATATTATGAGCAATAAAAAAATTCCGAAAAATAGCCACCGTTGACCCCCTCGAGGCATATCGGGATTGAAACAATAAAGATAGAAAATGACTATTTTTATTTCGAAGTTTCACAGACTTAATGACCCTTTCACTTGATTTTGCTTTATGGACCTTGACCATATCCACTATAATGAGTAAATTTATTTGAATGAAATCTAAACTCTATTCAGTTGAAATAGTGAGTGATGTAAATAAGAAGTCAAACGCGAGAGCCGTGACTTATTTAAAACGAATAACATTTTAAGAGGTGAAAAGAGTTTTTGAAAAATAGCCGGATGACTAAGGAATTGGCACGAAGTAAAACATAACTTATAACCAAAGCCAACCAATAATTATGCTCATCAAACAATTGAGATAATTATACCAATCAACTTCAGAAAACAAACGGAGGACAAAAAATAGAACTGGAAAGCAAAATGTGATAACATACTCATGGAACCTCATGATACGTTGCTACTCCAAAACCATTGTTCATTACACATTGTCTGATACAGTTAAATTAAGTCAACAAAGCACTAACATATGGTTAAAAAACAAAACAAATAAAAGGAGACAAACGGAGCAAAAAAAATAATTGCTATGAACTTCGTTCAAGAGCAATTAAAAATTGAAGAGCCAAATCTAAAAATCTGTTAACAAATTATTCTCAACAGAACATAAGAAACCGTTTCTGTTTAATCATCGGGTACACACACACACAACACCCAAACGCTGAACAAAATTAAAAAAAAGCAAAAGCTAAAAACTATTTAAAAAACAGCATCATTTAGTTGAAGAAAACATCGACTATCAAAACAAGGAAAACTCTAATAAGAAGTGAAACAAAAAAAATAAATGTAAAAGCCAGAAAAACAAAAAATTTAGGCAAAAACTCGAAAATCGAAGAATAAGCAAATTTTCTCTCAAACATGTGCTATGACAAAAAAGCACTTTCTTGTTGCTCTTCAATTCGTTCAGCGTTTTGACCAAAAAAATAATTTTCAAGTTCGGCATTCGCTTTTTTAAAATACACTCCAAAAAATTATCGATAAAAAGACGCTCAACCAACACACCCCTTCAAGTAGTTAAAAAAGGAGAGCGCCGAATAATTGCCGTTGAGAGGCTGAGCGCTGCTATTAACAAGATACAAAATCAAGAACTGGTCAAACACCGACCACCGATACGTTTCACATGCTAATGGCAACCTGACAAAAATTGAAGAATTCTACACCAAAACTATCCCATGCCAAGCGCCTAATTGTTCGTGAGAAAACTCAAATCGTATGACTTCATAAAAATTTTTTGTGAATTAATTGAGAACTAATTAATTTCAGAAAATATCAACGAGCCTATCGATATCCCCAAGGCTAAGTGTGGAAAGTAGTTTGCGATTTTCAATGATTCTGATCTGATTGCGTCAGAATAATCGCTCATTGGTTACTAATGCTATGAATGCAAGTTTAAGTAGCTGCTGTTTTCCCCATTACATCAAATAAGAACAATTTATAGAACTATAGAAATCCTTATACCTCATTACCACTTGCTTCAATCTAATTAACACTAATTGGAAAACCGTCACTTGGAGCGGGATGCTAATTTTTTTTCGAGATTTCGAAATATAAGAAAATAAACCGTCCATTGCCTTCAAATGACAAGCGGTGTCAGATTAATTTAGAGGGGGTGAAGCTTAGAAACGTTTTATGGGTGGAGCAAAACGCCGACCCCACAGGGTTACAAACACATGACCTCTAGAATGCCAGCCCAACATATTAACCACTTAGCTAAATAACTTTGATCACAATCGCTTCTATATTAGCTATAAACATGATTTCAGACCGCAACTCAATGAGAGCAATTTTTATCACTCAAAAATGAACTCAATTGTGAAAAAGTCACTCAAGAAGTCAAAAAATGTTGTAGAACACAGGCAAGCAAAATTTTTGCGTCAAAAAGACACACACGTTTACACTAATCGTTTCGAACTTCGTTCCAGAGAAATGAAGAACCTCACAGCAACTAACATAGAAGAAACGTAATCTTGTTCAGAATTAGAAATCCTAACACTAACTGGAGGAAATGTCACTTAGCGAGCCACCAAATTTAGCCAATTTAGACTTCATAACCGAATCGGGAATTCGCAGAGCATTCCCCTCGTCTCCATCTTCATCATCAGAGAAGGTCAAACTCAGTTCTTGGCTTATTCTGTAATCACTATTGTTCACGTTTCCATTCAGTTTCTTCGTGTTTTCAGTCACAGTTTCAGCTGCTAATGGTTTAGCATTACTGACAATGTTTTGATTCTCAGAGCTGACAACATTTTCCGTAGTTTCCAAGTCGTCCAGCTCTCGACTCAAGCACGAATGGAACCTTGTTGCATTTGAGTCTTCAGTATCGCACAAATTACCACTTAAATTACCCACGCCCAAAAACCCTTGTTGTGCGTTGTAAGAAGGCGAATGGACCGCTGGTTTGAACTCGTCTTCACAGGATGTTCTAGAACTTTCCACTGATGATGAGGTAGTGCGGCTTGATGACGTCACAGAATCATGGGTTTCTTCTTGCGGTTCTCCGTCGTCACCTGTGTCCCGTTCACCAGGTGTCAAATAATCATCAATCGAATGGTTGTCCTTCAAGGCGATAAGACATTTTCGTTGCCAACCTTTTAAAATATTTTTGCAGTTTCTCGGAAAAAAGAATATCGGAACGGTTTTTTTGTCCCTTGCTTTCAAAATCCTTAAGGAGCCCACAAATAAGAATATGACTTGCGCAAAAGTGTTAAGATATTTATAGTTGATATCTTTACACCTTTATAATGCTATCTATTCGTTGTAACTCCTATTCCAACCTCCCTTAAGTCTACAAAAACCATTATCAATGCAAAAACGAATTCAGCTTGTTCACACAAGCTTATGAACACGAAAACGTTGAAAAAGCTTATGGAAAGATAGAACTGTTTAGGGTGGCATTCCACTTGGCAACAAAGATGCTTAGCACCTGTCCAAACTCTTCCGTTGCACGTGGGGATTCTTCGATCTCTTCAATTGTGTCTAAGGGAAGCATGAATCTTTGTCTACTACTGAAACTGCTTTCGTCCGTAGATAAAGTGTTGTCACTATCTGTAGCTCGCTCATCGTAGAATTCCTGCTGAGCTCTGTAATTGTCCTCATAATGTGCGAAATCAGAGGGGTAAGTGTAGCTGTTGTTTTCTAGCACTGTTCGTAAGTCATAATAAGGACCGTCATCTCTATTAATAATATGCAAAGAAGTGCTTGCCCATAGTGTTTTAGTCTTTCCGAAACGATTCAGAAAAAAAGTGATTTTCCTAAACAAGAGAAAATACGTCAATTCAAAAGAACTCAAGTATTGAAACCCTTCTTATATGTTCAGGATGCAAAAAAGTCAATTAAAATTTAAGAAACCGCTTTTCACGAAAAGTTCTCTCTTTTAAGGAATTTTACTTAAACCACCAAGTCAACAGTTGAAGGGTTAAAAATGAATATTAACACTCAGCACATCAAAAACTACTGTCACTACAATGCAGACATTATACCGCACAAAATTAGCAAGAAATATCGAAAATTTTTAAAATTAACACATCAAAACTTTCTCAACAAGCACTTTAAGAAATGGCTCTTCCAATTATTTATGAACTGTCAGACATCTAAAAAATTCTAACTTCGTTTAAAAAGGTTAACATTCCAAAAGCTTCCAAAAATTAGAAAAAAAACACTATTGAATTTCAATACATCAACCTGTTATGAATTAGGAAACATAAAAAAAGATTCGATTCATTTATTTTGTCTCCATATGTGTATACCTCTCTACAATTTGACCAAACAAAATAATACCAAGATATTTCAAATGTCCCATCCGCGTAAATTAATATGAAGGGTTGAAACAACACGCATTTCAAATTTGGCATATAAAAGAACTAGAAACAAAATGGCTCTTTTGAATGAATAAGTAAAAGAGCGATCTGCTATAATATTTTCCAAAAAAAAATATTTTTCTTCCTAGCATAAAAAATTCTCCAACATATCTCGAAAAATAATGTTACAAAAGTATATTACAACGGCATTATCAGCATATTATACACACAAAAGTACGACCTGCAAGAAATACAAAAACAATTCAACCAACACAAAGAATTTTTAGCAGATCGCTCGAATACTAAACAAAAACTTTTTTTGTTCGTCGCTTAACAGACCTGCATCTCATTTTATTTGGATGCAAAACACACAGCCACAAATTATAACAGCACCCCAAAGCTTTCCACAAAGCTTTCCCCACAAAGCGATGGAGAGCAAGCAATTCAAACAAGTCACCTATCAGCATATTCAGTTGGATAATACTCCAGAACCGAGTCTTCATCTATAAAACCTGCCTCTGTATCACTCGGCACGTTTCCAACAGGGCTATTATCACTATGATTGGGTAACGATGATAAGTTTAACCGGTAATACACCTCATTTGCTCGACTGGCACTGGGTGCCAGATAGTCATAGTAGTTATTCTTGAGTGGCTGATCAAAATCAAACCGAGGCGAGGCAATGGACCCCCCTTCTGAAAACCCAGGTGAAGTTACATCCTGGCTCGATTCCACTTCCGAGATCCTTCCGCTTTCGTGGGAATTCGTGTCACTTAAGCCAACATTGATACCAGGTAAAGTATCACCAGCATCATTATTATTATTTGATAACTCCTTTGTAACTTTGTTCATTTGTGAAACTGTAGACCGGGTTTGTGATTTTGATTCGTCAAAAAAATTGATGGCAGAATCTGAGGTGGTAAGAAATTCTGCGGAAGTACTTGGATCTTCAGGAATGTCAAAGCTGAACGACATTTTCCAGCTACTTCAACTAAATAATTAATGTAAAAAATATACGTGTTTGTTGTGTTGTAAAACCTATGATATCACATACGTTTTCGAAGCTTTCGTCATGTGAATGAAATTGAGTCGCGAACGCATTTGGTTGAATGAACACATCATTTTCATCACTACGATTTGAACTTGTAACTGAATAAATGCTCACAAATAAAAACAGACTGCCACAAATTAAATAAGGTTCACTCAACGTATATAAACTAAAAGGCACTCATGAAATAACATCTCTGCAACTACGCGCAGTCAAAATAACAACATAAACATTTCTCAAGACCATCGAAACATTCATATGGCCATCGATAGTTGGGATCATATTTACAACGAATAAAAAGTACGACCAGCGTTTGATCATGCAGAAATCGATCAACAGTATAATGATTCTTCAAATGCCACAGATGCAAACTATAATAAGCTGCCTAAGCTATAACTATTGAAGATCAAACAAATAGTATTTGGGTGGACCCGGTCTTAACTTGAAATATATCTGAGTAAGCTAAGAATGATATGAACTCTATCAAACATATCAAGCTCTATTCTTTGTTTGAGAGCCGTCAACTAACTCAAAACATTTCGAAATCATAATGAATGACAAGGCATGAAAACGAGGTGTAAAAATAAGCTTAATTGTTAGAGAACGGTAATCATAAAGTGGATTAAGGGACCCCTGATATTCATGAAATTTTGCAATTCAGTTTATTTTTCCGAAATTTTTTTCTCATATGTCGAAAATGATACACAGCAGCCAGGTTAGCTTATAGGTCCTTCTCAAATTACATGAGCTCGGAACAAAAAGGTTTAACATGAGCAAGCTAGCACAAGGAAAATGATCTAAGTACCTGTATTAAGGTATCAGAATTGTTATCAAAATGTCCACAATTTTTATACTTCACACTGATGAAAAGGTTTTTCAAAAAAATTAAAATGCGAAATAGTGCGGGGAAAAAAGAAAACTGAGCTCTTGGAAAAAATCAAACCTCTGCACAAGATCAATTGCGTCATATTTGAAAACTAAAGCCGTGACCGGTAGGAAAACTTATGAACACAAAAATTCGGGGAAAACAGTTAATGCCAAAGGGAACATAAAATTCTGATTAACAAAAAAATTCTGAATCCACGATTTAGACTTACTATATTAAATATCTTCGTGAAATCAAACCTTCGTCTCTACAACTTAGTTTTGATTAAATTTCAGGAAGTGTGGGATCCTATCAAAGCAAAAACCAAAAAATTTAAAATTGTTAAGAATTGTTAAGATTGAGAACAGGAATCATAAAGTGGGTTAAGGGACCTTCATTGTTTTGGTAAAAATTTAACCATATTTTAGTCAAAACCAATATTTTCTAATACCTCATCATCTATGCAATAACGAGATACGAGTAACACTTTGGGCAAAATGTTCTACTTTCCAGGTCTCTCTATAATTTCGCATAGAATATTTCCTTAATAAGGATTTTTTGATTTTCGTCTTCTTTCGAGGAGTTATCGAGGTTTAAAGTTGTGAACATTTGGCTGATTTCCGAATGTAATTGTTTTGCTCAAATTTTGATCAATTTTGCTTTAAAAAAGCATGTTGAAATCCAAAAATGTTACTGGTTTTACCGTCAATGCTACAGGAGGTGCTTAACTATTTGATCCGATTCTTCCGATTTGATCCGATTCTTCAAGTTCAACCTTCTTCATTAAAAATGCCACCCCAAATCATATTTATTTAACCGAACTGGTCCAAAATTACTGGAAGTAAAGACCGAAAAACTGACAATCTTCTTTAAAATTAGATGAAGGCTAATTTTACATCTAATTTGTAACAGAGAGCTGTTAAATTAAAATTCTGCCGGCTTTCCGCAAATCTAAATCGATATTTATCCAAAAAACAAAACTTATTTCACTAAATTTGACTAATTATTTTTGTCCGATTGCTTCATCTTAATGATCAATTGGGTTGCTGCTCAGGTCACGGCTTTTCAAGTTTTATTTGGATTGTTTTTCGAGACTTTAAAATTTGTCTTCAGATTTATTCACACTATTTAACTTCTTGATACCAATGAGAAACCAAAATGGACTAGTAATTTTAGTATCAATGCAGTAGCAAAGAAAGCAAAAAAGTAAACAATCTGATAGAGTTAAGATCTTGGAAATGTTTTTATGTGGGA
This sequence comes from Convolutriloba macropyga, assembly GCF_964194025.1. Taxonomy (NCBI): domain Eukaryota; kingdom Metazoa; phylum Xenacoelomorpha; order Acoela; family Convolutidae; genus Convolutriloba; species Convolutriloba macropyga. The sequence continues at coordinate 21,649,848 of NC_134472.1, forward strand.
GAACAACAGTATTTTTCATCATAAAATTGGGAACTTTGAAGTTGCAGTTTGACCGATATTGGTTGTCTGTTGCTGTCTGGTCTGATTAACCACAGATCCTATTGATGCTGACGCCCTAATTAGAGCCTAAGATAATCATTTCTAGTTTTCAAATAATAACTAATGGCTTTTGAGGCTTTTACACTAAATTCGTAATATAAAAGCAATTTTCTGCGTTTCGTCATATTTTTTGTTGTTGTCTAATCACTAAGTCACATAAATAGCAAGCCAATAAACCCTCTAAAATGACAACATTAACCATAATAAAAAAACAATAGCAAACACCAAAAGTCAAACTTTTCATTTTTCAGAAAAAAACATCTCATCAACTCGCTAAGGCAACGACATTTAGGCAACGGCATGAACAGTGTCAGATTGCAGAGAAAGTTATTGGCCAAGACACATTCGTTCTCGAAAAGTTTTAGTGATTTTTCAATCAATTTGTTGTTATTCACTTGCCACAATATAATTTTTGCTGCTTAATTGAAGAAGGAAGCAATGTTGGCTGGCCTCAAACATCAAATGTTAGAAAGTGAGGAAGGATGCCATAATATGGTTACGTGTTTTAGTAATTTTGTCGCCTATCAAAAAATATGACATTTGCCTTTAATTTCCTTTATTCCTTTTCAAACAAAGTTGATCCATGCTGGTCAAATCTCGTGTGAATTTATTCAAAACGCATTTGGATGCGAGAACAACAATAGTTCTTGATGAAAGAAGTGTTCAAATTTATAAATATTCCACTTTACTTCGTAGGGTCACATGCTTTAATGGCAATCAAATTCGTTTTTTTAGACGATAGAAAACTGATCACATTATTCATTCAAATTGGACTGTAATTGAGAACCTGCTTGATATATTTACAACCCAAAAAATTCAACCGTACTGCAAAGCTGTATTTTGTAAAGTCTGTTCACATTTTTTGAACTTCTCAATGTCAAATAAAATTGTAGCAGTGACTTTATTCACTTCAGAGTAGAACAGAGCAACTACGGGAGACGTTTCAGAATCAGTTAGCGCTCTATCATATTAATGACAATTTAATGGTTTTTCCCAATGAGGCAAAAACCTGCTAATTTTTCCAGTTGATAACTTATGGTCTTTCGGACTTCATGTGACTTGACACAATATTAGTGAATTTTTGAGCTTCGCCGACATTTTTTTTATTTCCCCTTGTTGTCTCACCACTGAATCTCAATAATGACTCGTCTCATTACCGTATAATTGTTTCCAAAGAGTTGCAGTGAACTTAATTCTTAAAACTATTTCGTTTGTTGGTACTTTTTTTCACTGTGTCCCCTAGTGTAAATCAGAAAAGAATCTATGAGCTTTTTAACGTTAAATATTTTTCGTCGTTACTATGTCATTATATAGTAGCGTTTTTTAATGACTGACGTCAGAAGAAATTGATAAACATTCTTTTAAGAAATTAATTTTCTGCTCTGTTTTCTTTTGCGTCTGCTGGGTCATGCGCTTTATTGTCCATCAAAAACTAGCTCGTATAAAACTGTTTTTCGTCAGGCTATCAGTTCTTGTTCAGTTCATTAGATTGCAGTTCAAGAGTTGTCCTGCTCTTTTCTTGTCCATCGTCTTCTCGACAAAAAAAACATGCAACCATATTATAGTATGTAATCTTCCCGAAGTCACATCTGATGTTACAGGCCTGTCATTGTTTCCAATTGCAACTAAGCGATACAAAATATTTCTGTTACGAACAGCTGATAACGCGACAAAGAGCCAAAGTGTGACTTTTTGGTACACTTCTACCCCTTTGAAGCTAAATTTTTGTGATTACAAAATTAGGTGCTTCTTTGATATAAAATTGTTATTTAATGAGAAATTGGCCACCAAAGATTTCGATCAGTTCATTTTTGGCCAATCTCGTGAAATGAAAAAACCTCCGTTAGTATAGATGTCTACCATTTCAGAATCCGTCACGTTTAAAACAACAAAGCTCGACCTAATCTTCAATAACTTTAAAAATGCCGATCTATGCAAGTCAAAATTAGGATGATCGGTGTCGAAACATTGTGTGGGTACGCACATTAACGAGTCGCCATGTTCTTTTCTTTAAAAAACCTTCCCTAGAAACCATAAAATAGTCGGTAATTTCTAGTGAAGAAATTAAAAAGCAATCTCCATGTTTTTTTTTCTTTTGTAAAGGTTAGAATCATGTTGCTTATAGTTATTCACAGAAGATAATGCTATATCAACAGTTCTGTTCTTTTATGCGTGATCATTGAGCTTCTTAGTCAGATCAGTCTACTATCTTTGCTTTAGTATCGTCGCAACTGTTCTTTACGCACTTGATTCTTGAAACAGCTTTGCTTTATTGAATCTCGACGTCCAAAAGATTGCTTTGCTATTGGGCGTCTGTCTCTGCTTCAATGCTTTAAATCTGACAACATTTGATATTACAAAATGAAAACTATTCTGAGGCAGGATTTTATGATGTAATGTTTGCAACAACTTCAATATTATCGCTAAAATTGATCTGCTTAAGGCCTTTTAATCGTTTTAGAACTGATACTTGTCTTGCAATTTTCTATAGATCGATAATGTTATACTGTTAGCTGAAACTATACATGGTAAAAATGGAGAAGTGAAAGAATATGGAATAATTCTGAAATCGCTCTGCTCCAACCATTTATAGAAAGGAGTAGTTAAATTGAATGAACTTAGAGTACAGTCCTGAGGTTTCGTCTTAACACATATGACCCCCATAACTCATTATTTTTGATCCTTCATAATCTCACGCATAAAATTGAATGGTTAGTCGCTATTCACATAATCCGTTTAAAAACACGCATTACCAAAAGCCGTTTCTTCAAACATGGCAGTGACAGCGACAATTTGTTCACGCGTGAAGGGTTGCACATCTCAAGCGATCATCATTCACCAAATGTTTTAACTTTATTGAAAAGGTAGTCCTGGCAAAATCAACTGATGATATAGAGAACAGTTTAAACAAAGTACGAAATTTATGCATGCGTACTCAATAAGTAAACTAATATAAACGAAAACACACAAACAGTTATGTGACATGACCAATAAGTTCATTCATGCAACAATTAGACGGAAAAACCGACATGTTAAGATCTGAAATCCCCATGCAAACAGACGAGATAATAATAAACAACACCTGCACGCATTTAAAGCAGTAAAACAGAGCTAAGCAAATGAGATAGATTGATTTTAAACAGTTAAAAAAGAATCTTAAACCAACTTGACTTATCACAGAAAAAAACGGGTTGATCAGATTTTGAAAAGTAAATCGGCCGATCAACGAAAAGACATTTCCAAATGTACCACAAAAAATCATACTTCCTTACTTAAACAGAAATGTTTGTAGATAGAGGAAGAAAAGGAGATTTAATTGTCAAGTTTATGAAATCACACGTTGGCAGTACATTCTTGCAGTTCAAAGAGCTATACAGATATGGATTCTGCAGTGAACCAAAAGACACTTGAGATTCGTATGTACTATGTTTAATTTCTTTGCAGCTGGAAGGTAGAGATAAATCTTTAAAAATCGGCAAAGTTTGATAAAAGTTTTGGCATCTTATTATTAAATAAAGATAACAGCTCCTTAAAACGCTGACAAAATCTCTTGGTACTAAATGAATCTGTAGGCCAAGAGCGCGTTAGCCTAAATGAGGCTGCACTTAAACGGTCTGATATGCCAGCAAAGTGACCGGAAAGTATCAATTCAGTTTTTCAGTTTTCTTATACCTTATAAATCCACGAAAGATACCAATCCACCAAACCTGATTTAACAAAACGACCAAGGTGGCATTAAAGTCTTACCCCTAGTTCAAAAGTTTTATAATAATTAGGTTACAGAATGCCTCCAACACGCCTTTATTAATAAATAAAAAATGTTAATAAGTAGGATATAATAATTGTTCATAGAAAGTAGGATATGATCATTACAGTAATTAACCAAGCTACAACAAACACAACCCACTATTTTGTCAGCTATTATTGGACTATTTTCTTTGAGACTCTTTTGTCAAGGAATATTATGCAATTTGGGAATGTTTTGTGCGGACACGGTGCTAAGGCGTATATAGGGAAACTAAAGCGTAAGAAAATCAGGTGAAAAGGTAAGAAGGAGAAATCAGTGTAGATCAGCATTTTACATAAAACTTAACAGGACAAACTTTTCTCATTATTACAGGTTTATTCCACACCATTAATAAACTGTTATAGAAACATTTTACTAATTACCCCCACAAAAAACAAAGTAACGGTCCCAGGACAATTTACCCAATTCCATTTTACCCAGTGGCATTATACCCAACCTGCCAATGATATTTTACCCAATGCCAACTTTTAATTACCCTAGTGTGTAAATTACCAGAACAGCTATTTAGCCTATTATATAATTTAATGGCCCGTGGGAGTCGATATGAAACTATCACAACCGATTATCGGATAAGTTAACGAAAAGATCAAAGAGCATTAGTTAAGTTAGCATGGGGTAAAATGGAAGGTTGGGTAAAATGGCACTGGGTAAAATGGCATTGGGTAAAATGGCATTGGGTAAAATGGAATTGGTTAAATTGTCATGTAACCAAAAGTAACACACAACAGGGTAAACGTTGGAAATCATTTCTCTTACTCTGAATTTCAATGAAAAACAACAGGGCTTACATTTAAAGTTCTTGAATTATACCTTGCCGTATAATTGTGTTAGGAATACAGCAAATTATCCATACATACTTTTAATTGAATAACTCGAAATGATTAAAGCATGCATAAGAGGTTATAAGCATGCATTAAGTAAGGCAGATAAACTGGCGATGCTGCAAATTTTGTAGACTTACCTCGAAATGACACGTAGTTGTGAGGAATGAGCAATTCACTGTCGGAGTCCACCGACCTACTCTCAGACATCGAGTGGAATCCATACTGAGATTCCGCCCTGTGATCCACTTCCGTCGACTTGCGCACCCTTCTGCTGTGCAGATCTGCCGAGCTCAAAAGCAATCTCGTATCTTCACCAGGGGAATCACTCGAGTGTGATTGGTTGAAATTTTCCTGCCGTCTCTTTTTAAAGCTATTGTTTGCACTGCAGTTAATACTGTTTTGAGCGAACTCTCGATTCGGCCAATCACTGTTCGCGGATTCGGAGACCCGATTTAACCCGGCGGCAGTTGAACTTGAAGATGATTGTGGTTCGTACGAGGCAGAACCCAGATCCGAAGTACTCCGTTCTCGCTTTTGATCACTCGTTTCCACATCTTTCAGTCCATTTTGTGTTGTTTGTAGCAACTCTGGGGTCTCAGCGGCGTCCGAAATAGTTACATAAATATGATCATCACGTCGATTTAGAGATGACATTTTGAATTTGGAAACTGAGTTAATGATCGAATGGGTTATGTTTTAGCAAATTCGCGAAACATTAGAACGGAAATGAGTCAGGAAGCAACGTATTGTAGTAGCGAGACATTTTATATTTCAATGCGACTTGAATTGAAGTGCAAAAGTTGATCAAATGTAAAGTAAGCGCCCAGGTTCAGACGCCGAAAGATCAATGAACGACTACGTGGCAGTGAAATAGAGTCAAATTTAGCAGCAATTATGCTCTTTAACAATTGCTTAATAATCAGAGTGAATTTGAGCGATATTTTGAGACGCAGCTGTGGCTAAATATATCAAAGACAGAATTCATATTCTAATAGTTGTGATCGTACTTGTTCATGGACACACAGAGCAGAGGCCATTTTGCTCGATAAGCAAGTCATTACTTGCACATAATGGTATCGCTTTGTTCACACTGTACGTTAATAACAGCAGCTGTATTGTATGGCTGTAGTCTTAACAGTGGCCATATATCTTTGCTGTGGTTAGAAATGTAAATTGGGTGTCTGGATTCCAATTACGCCATTAATCTGAAATAGCCATTCTTGACACGTGAAAATCTATTTTCTGAGGGGAAAAAAATTTTCGTTTCGCCAACCAAGAATAAAAAACTGTTCACATAAACTGTTTGAGGCATCAAGACATTAAATTTGATACTTAAGTTACGAGGACGCGCATGTTAGCTAGCGGTGGCTTTTCAAAATAGACGTTCTTTAAATTATTGCAACATTTTCAACCTGAAACAATCAAATTGAACAAGAACTAAAATATTTTTTTGAGACAAAGTGTGGTACAAAATGTTCCAGTACTCCCTTAAGACAGCAGGTGCTGTCTTTAAAAACTAAAACCACAGGTGCAAAACTGAAAGAAGAGTGTCAGGAGGTTAGGGCGGGCAACAACATAAATGAATTGCGCATTAGCTTAATATTGCTCGGCAAAAGCTCCACTTGTTCAACGTAGTCTTCGACCGAGATAAAACTGAGAGGAAAAGATTAAAAGGGTGATAAGAGTTTCTCAGATTTGAGAGCTAAACACCTGTTGGTGGTGTAGTGGATCGCACACTAGGCTGCGTTCAAAAGTCCATTCCAGTTGACATTTTTTCCAGTAGTTGCGAATTCTTATACCCACGCCACTAACACGACCAAAATATGGAATTGCGTGACTTTTCTTCAAATCACTCGGGAGCTTTGAAATAAACTATAACTAGAAACGAAACAAAAAAGAGAACAAAATTTTGCGTGGTTTATTATCGTGCTTAGGTTTAACTACGCAATTCCATGAATTTAAGTCTGGGCGATACATCGGTGGCATTAATTTCTGAAGAGAAAACATTAACAAAACGAAGCCAAAACTTTAGAATGTTTTCCCTAGCGCTGGCATTATTCTGATTAACTGATTAGTTTCTATATAGATGTGACATTTACTTAGTTTCACTGAAATGTGGTCACTGAAATATAGCTTCACTGAAAAGTTACACAAAATTTGGTCGGAAAAAACATAAAAGTTTTAACTCCTTTGAGCCTAATTGTTCGGCATTCAGCCAGTGAAGCAAGGGATATCTGACGATAAGATTGAATGAGAGTGAGTCTTGATAAACCATTTACGGAAATTTTGAAAACCCTGATCAAAGAAAATTTCGCCAAAAACGCACGAATTGCGAAATATTGTCTGAGGTGGCACAAATGTAGATAAAATTTTATCAACTCGAGAGATATCAAGAATGTTTAATTTTTCGTAACGTGCCGTTTAATCCAAATGGGAACTACCTCTCCGATGTCATCGACTTAATCGAAAATGTTCGAATGTCAAAAAGCAACCGCGTGATCTTAAAGCGTGCCAATCATTAGGCAGAGGATCGCATTTCAATCCACTACTAGTTATTGCAAAGTTTGTGTATTTTTCCCTGCAGCAAAGAATCGACCAGGAAAAACATGCACCGAAATAATAGAAATCTAAACAATGGAAAGGCAGTTTTTATTCTAGAGCGATTGAGCAAGTACGCTAACACATTGCAAGAAGACACTCAAGCAAGGCAATTAAAAGCAAACAACTAAAAATCAGCAAAACTTCTCAGATCCAGTCAGATCGGATGACACGATATCAAGAACTGAAATCAAATCAAGATATTGTCGAATTGCAGCCTGTTGCTAGTAAAATTAACCACACGTATAGTTTTTGAAAATCAGTAAAACTAAATACAAAACTCCTATTCTAAAGCCAACAAAGCGACTAAATTGGGCTCCTAGTACACCATTATTAACTAGAATGCCTTCTTTGAAGCGTACGACTGAAATTGTTAAAAACAATAACTATAGCAATCTACCGGAGGAGATTAAAAGCAGGAGAGCTGATAAAGACGAATTGCCAGATTCTGCTATGGCTTTCATTAGTGATTCACCAAATGTGAGATATTTCTTGCTGACTTTGAGGAGCAGCCGTTTTGGAGCGAAAAGTACGGTCAAGTGTTCACCCAACAGTTTGAATGTCACCAAAAAAGATCTGCAAAAGTTTGTTGGGTGCAAAATTTTACACTAAGAAACTCCATCAAAAAATCATGAAGACGTAGAGGCACTAATATCTTATTGTGAGCCTCCACCTTCCGTCATGTGTTAAGAATCTTGGCTGACAGAAAATAAGGAAATAAATTTAATTAAAGTAAAAATTATAGTCGTTGCTTGTAAATATCAAGGAGTAGTAGGGGTGGAGGTAATATGATTCAAATAAGTGACACGGTGAACTTGATTGAGCTGAAATGCAACTTAATGAAAGTCTTTTCGTCAACCTGAAATTTACAGATTTAAAAATTAATTTGTTAGTCACTAATAATGCCGCCAGAATGACAAAGCAGAATTTCAACTTTTAGGTACATAAAAACATTAGAAAACCTCAGTGAAAGTTATGACAGCATAATTATTTGTGATTACTTCAACATCACTGTGCTAGATAAAAATCTGATAGCTTCGTCAAATCAATCAACCATCCAATCGAACTGATTTAAACTGTGTTCTCGTGATTCAACTCGCGTCAGCCATAATACATCGACTTGCTCTATCATTTGTACGTGAAAAATTCAAAATCCAAAAATCTTCGCAATGGAGGATCAAAACCATTGCAATCATTCATAGTATTACAATTTGAGAAGAGTAGCAAAGCTTTATCATAAACTGGCTTTGTAATACCATTTTTTTAATTCAGTGGATAAAGTGTCTTCCTTTCTTAAAATGTTGTAGGTCACTGGCTACAATAGGATACGAGAAAGAAAAATTGAACTGTGCGTTTGAGAGATCTGAAAAGTACAATTTAACAAATGATAGCAAAGTTTGCAGGTCGAGAAGGCCAGGAAGACATACAACGGATTATCCTAAATGGTTCCCCGAGATGACATACAACGGCATATCATAAATGGTTTGACAAAACAGTAAATTGAAGAAGAAAAACGATCACAAAAATCTTGGGAAAATGACAGACAAAACAATGAAAAAATTTAGAGTATTACGTACTAAAAAGTAGACGACCAACTTCGTCTCCAGCTGAAGCTAGACTGTGTGTTCCACATGGATCAATAATTTCATTCTCAGTCTACTCATTTTTTGATATGCATAAATGACCTTCCAGACCTGTGCAAAGTCTGAAGAATTTTTCTACGTGCAGATGATACCAACATAACAGCAGATAATAGTGATTGTGAATGAATACAAAAATATTTAGTCAATGGCCAGAAATGACTCAACGCCATCATGCTGTCCCTAGACCCTAAAAATTTAACAAACAAAAAATTTTTTGAAAAAAATCAAATGAACTTAAAAAAAATAATTTTAATAGCTTCCCTGTTTTAAAATATTAATATAGTTGAATAAGAAACACGCAAATATATTGGAGTGTGTTTACATTTAAAAAATGAAAATCACGCAGCAAAATGATGAGGGAAACAGAAGTTATCAATTCAGTGCTCAATAGAGTCAAAATAAAGGCATTATGTTCCAAAAAGTGTTTTATTCCAGTTTTATTCATCGAAAAACAAACTGATCATTCAATACGGTGTGTTGATATAAGCATGTGTCCACTCTACCGCCCTCGAAGCACTTAATCTGCAGTTTAGTACACATCAAATTTTTTTAAGTATCAAAGTGCAATAGGTAACTTTGATAGACATTATCTTGAGATCAGCCTGAGTGATCGAAAAATTAATCAAATTGAAAAATGATCAATTTTCGGATCAATTAGTCCAAAACTTAACATAATTTCTATATCAAAAAAACTTCTTCGAATTGCTTTCCTGCGTTCACGAGTATTTCTGAGCCTATGAAAATGCAACTTTGATAATCACAGAAATTCATATAGTTTCTGTTCATATAGTTTTTATTTGTTTCGCCTCTAATATTGTTTCGCAGTGTCCAATCTTTTGATTTTTTAGTTGCTACACACGGTACAACGCTGTCAAACAAAATCGAAGTCTTAACGGTATAAGCTTAACCGGTCGCTCCAAAGCAGTTCGGTCTGACTTGTCTTGTTCAGAAGGAAAATTTTCGACTGATCAATTAGTAAGTCCAAATATACACCGACCAACATCGGACGAATCGCTCTCGAATGACTGGCGAGGCAAACAATTTAGAAGGGACATGGTCTTGAGAAACTGTTTATGATACAAACACATCTGAATGGGAAAGGGTTCAAATCCGCGACCTCTCGGATGAGAGTCGAGAACATTTACCTCTATGGCTATGTACGCTTAACGCTTACAATCGACTTTATTTTATCAACAGACTTAATTTCTGAAAGCACGCAATTTAAATCGCTCAAAAAATTCGAATAGCCGAGAGTGAAAGTCACTCAAGAAGTGAAAGTTGCAGAATATTCCATAGAAGCAAAGAGTCAAGCTATAAATTTGCATTAAAAAGATACGTTGTTAATAATTGCTTCAAACTTCGTTCCAGAGTAATCAGAAAACATAAATCACAATAACAATATGTCATGGTACATGAACTTATGCTTAGAAAATTTAAGTTGCACAAAAAGGTCTCTGAAGATGAATACAGAAATACAGTGTTCTTATATAAGAAGCTCAGGTAATACTCTATGGGCCTGAAAAAAATGCGTGTCATATATTTCTTTTGGAGCGATTGAAACACCGAAAAAATCTATTTGAAATCAAAGACAATGTATATTTGCAAATGCCTAATTTTTTGGGTCAATTATTTATTGATATTGAAGACAATAATATTATAACAAACTGGGTTGTAAAATTCAAACTCAAAACTTCAACTTTTCATTTCGGATATGGATAATAGGCGTAGTGAATTTTATTATGATGTACTTTTTGTCTACAAGATGCGTAAAATTTCGTGATGTTTAGAAGAAAAAGGAAAACCGGGTTTATAATTCTTCCATTTTCTGAAAAGTTTGCAACAAATTATGAAGGCAATCATTTGTAGAGTTTACATGTACCTAAATTTTCTTGAACTTTTAAAATGTGAAACAAGATACTCGTGGAAAGTACCAGTCATGGTTTGCAGAAAGTGACATCAAAAAGCAATCGTCTGTGAAAGTGACATATTTGTATCAATTAGATAGCCAAGCCATAAAATCTTCCACTGACAGTTTTTCAACCAGAACAATTTTGAATTTAGTTACAAAAATTTGTGTGTAGCTCTTTTGTCAATCTTTTGTTAACGATGTTTAATATGGTAATATGGCCTTGAACTTTTTTCAAGGCTGCATATTGCAACAACACATTTTGCGTAAGCACTCATATTGTGTTTCATATCGCGAAGCACTCCTTAGCTCAATCATTTGAATTTCAAATCTAAGATGGCAATTTTGAATTCTCAACTCTTGTAAGATTTGAACTATAATTTCCTAGAACTTATATGTTTCCCGAGTGGAAAGCAAAAAGTAATCTTATTAGATTCTAACAAGAGGTTTTTAAATTTTACAGACAAGAATCTTACAAAAATAGCTTCTGGTCTTGACTCGGATTTCCTTATTTAAGAATGTTGGAACAGCTAACTATCTTACCCCTTGAATAGCAGGCTATTTTGTTCAGAAGCAATTCAACTCTTCTGAAAAATTATCCTGAATCATTGGACTCTAATACCACAAGAGCTCGCCTTCTAAAAATAACACCTAAACCATCAACAAGCAAGCACAAAGTGAACCGCATGGAAGTTTATATAGAAATATCGTTTTACTCAAAATGCAAAAATTAGCGTGAGATGGACAGCGTTAAGATGGACAGCGTTAAGGATTGGAGAGAAAATTGAATCACTTGAAGGATTGAATAGAAAATTATCGTTTTCAGCCTCCTAACTTCAACCATAAACTGAAATTTATGTTTCGGCTGTTCAATTTGTAGGGTTTAATTCGATTGGCAGTCTGTTGTAATGAAAGTTCTATAGCGTTCCTGTATATGTTTTTACTCCGGAAAAAAATGGTGAATTTTTCTTTTTGGGTAGAAAATTTTGTTCTCTATTACCACAAAAAACAGACGTTCAAAATTAATGTAGTAAAAAATATTTAAAAATTAATGTAAAAAACATTTAAAATTTGAGAACGTTTTCGACAGCCTGATCTAAAGTGATATCGAAATAAATTTTAGTAGTCATAACAGATTACAAAGGTGTGGTTTAATTTGACCCCATTTTTGCTCATAATCAAAAAGCATGCCCTCTATTAAAAAATGGAGAATCCGTGGTTGCACAAAATATTGCTCAAACTCAAAAACTTGATGATAAATTCATCATTAATTTCAAGGATAAGAAATTAGGAGCGCACTTCAAACGAAAATAAATTCATCGTTGCTCAAATTGCCCTTTGTGCTGAGCTAAATGAAATTTTCATTCTAGCTCCCAGTGTCTGGGAGTCTTTGGTAAATTATTTATGTAAAGATTCAATCTCAAAATGCACGATTGGCAATTTTGAAAACAAACGGTACAGCTGAAGTGCCATTTTTGAAAAAAAAAACATTTTTCTTCAATAACTCATTTTTAAAAACATTTTTTTTGAAGTAACATGTCATGCTTCTTTATACAGCAAGCCACCTTACATAAATGGAAAAATTGTTTTTAAAGTTTGCAACTTTAAATATATTCGAGCATTCATATTAGGTTAAAAAGGAGAGGATTCCCCTATAAGAATAAACTATTGAAACGACAAAAATCAATTAAAACATTATTCGAAAATTTCACGATATTTCTCTCCATAGCACCCAGTTTAGGCTTTTACTTTTTGTAATCCAATAAATTTCAAATTAACCAACTCAGAAAAACTTCATAGAACATGGGAACTAAAAAAAAACAGACGATAAACTTTAAAAAGGAGAAAAACATTAAGCCTTTTCCTTTGAAGCCTTAAAAGAACAGTTACAAAAACTTACTGCCTCTTAATTAGTTTCTAAAAATCCATTTGCCGAATGTCCTACTGAGAAGTACAACAGTGACACCCGTTATGTACAAGAAAACTACAAAAAAAAATTTCGAGAGAAATGATCTGAATTGTTAACAAAGTTGAAAACTTTCTTTATCTTTTGAATTCCTTCAGCCAACTCGAATAAAAAATTCAGTGCGTAAATTAGCGCATCTATATCATAGACTATTTAAATTGACGGCAAAAAGGAGTTAAGAGTAACTTGCAGGGTGTTTAGATTTTAAAAAAAAAAAATGAAAAACACGCAGCAAATTGATGAGGTGAAGAAGAAGTTATCAATTCAGTGCTCATGAGAGTCAAAACTAAGGCATTATGTTCCAAAAAAAGTTTTATTCCAGTTTTGTTCATCAAAAATCAAACTGATCATTCAATACGGTGTGCATATATGAGCCTGTGTTAACTCTGCCCCGTTGAAGCACTCAATTTGCCACCCTTGAAGCACTCAATTTATAGAGACAAGCTATAAATTTGCATTAAAAAGACGTTGTCAATAATTGCTTCAAACTTAGTTCCAGACCAATTAGAAAAAATAAACTACAGTAACAATATGTTATGGTACATGATCTTGTGCTTTAAAAAATTATGTAATTTAAGTAATCTGTGAAAGTGACATATTTGTGTCAATTAGACATTCACAAACCTTAAATCATCCAATGACAGTTTTTCAACCACAATAATTTTGAATTTAGTTAAAAAAATTGTTTGTAGCTCTTTTCTCAAAGTTTGGTCAGATGGTCTTACTTTTTTTCAAGGCTGCATATTGCAAACATATTTTCCAAAAGCACTCATATTGTGTTTCATATCGTGTAAGCACTCCTTAGCTCAATCATTTGAATTTCAAATCTACGATGGCAATTTTGAATTCTCAACTCTTGTAAGATTTGAACTCTAATTTCCTAGAACATAGTTTTTTCCCAAAAGGAAAGCAAAAAATAATGTTGTTAGATTCTAACAAGAGGTTGCTAAATCTTACAAGATCTTACAAGACTAAATTCATGTAGCAAGAATCTTACAAGATCAACTTTCGGCATTGACTCGGATTTCCTCATTTAAGTAAGAATGTTGGAACAATTAACTACCTAACCCCTTGAATAGCAGGCTATTTTGTTAAGAAGCGATTGAACTCTTCCCAAAAATTATCCACAATCACTGGACACTAATACCACAAGAGCTCGCTTTCTAAAATAATACCTTTGTCACCGACAAGCAAGCACCAGGTGAACCTTAAAAAAAGTTAATACAGAAATTTCGTTTTACTCAAAATGCAGAATTTGTGTCATAATTTTGGACGCCATGCTTCCATGCATACGTTCTTTAAACTTTAAAGCTGACCTCTTTATAGTTGAACGAGATTGATAAAATCTGCCATTTCTTGCAGCATTGGTCAACAGCGCTCCAAGTTGAGGGACGGGGCAAATAGGGGAAGGGAATGGGAAATGACAGCTGATTAGAATGCGGGCAAAATGACGAGGGTATAAGATAGCACGCGAAACAAATCCCCTGGGAGCTAAGGGAAAGTCTTAGGGCAAAAATCTAAATGACGATCCAAATCGTGAACAACTTTGATTATTCAACGTCACTCCCGTACTATTTTAGATCTATAACGGGAAAGGGAAATAGAATAAATGGCAAATTAATTAGTTTAAAAGTACGAAAAACAGGATAACGCCGCAAAATAACGCTCAAGGCATTGCTTAAAACAGAATGTAAAAATAAACCGTATATGAACAATTGAACTATAAAATAACACCATTTGCAACACTGTGTTGATTGTATTGTTTTAACACACTTTCGCAATATGTGCGTTTCAAACTAGAAACATCAACCGTTTGAAGCATACAGTTTGTTCGCTGTTGGGGAGCAAAAAATTCAAAGTTGAGTCATTCATAACGGAAGAATCCATTGAAAACGGATATTAAAATAGCATCCAACTATACAAACATAACTTTATTCAATTCCATTATTCTACGAATTATTTTTGCTTCTATATCGCCATTTTTACGGAGCAATTTTGCTTTCTTCCGGCCTTTTTCCATAGAACCATAGAAAAATTCAAGAGGAAAACAAGAAGTCTAATCAATTTGAAATTGACAGTCAATTATGTTAAAACTGTTCAATTGCTTTGCCTTGAGCAATAACTAAATAATAAGACTGCTACATAATAAGGCGGACATACTTCTCTGCAAGGCATAGAATGTTCTTATATTCCCATTTGCAGCATTCAATTTATCAAATCACGGCCTTGAGAAGGCTAAAGCAAAAACTGTTTGCCAAATATTTTTTGAATTTCAGAAGCCCGCTGCAAAAAAAACCCAGTGCTTTATCCACCGAAAACTATCCACCTAATTTTAACAACGGATACAAAAACTATTACTAATACCATCATAGTTCTAAAATTTTTTTTTAAAATTCCTGACATGGTAACGAATCTGCTTCCTAAGTTCCCTTTTTGTTCTCCGATTTTGAAAAATTGAAGACTTTCATGGATGATGGTGAATGCGTCCCAGACATTATATACTTGTTGAAACATCAGAAAACAGTAATATACGGTTAAAAAGAATATTTGGATCTGCGATCGGACAACTGAAACAGCCCCTTTGCACGTTGAAATGTTACGTACTAATTAAAAACGACAAAAATTGCACTTATTAGGTCACCAAATGAAAAGACACATGGTTGTTTTCAAATAGACTGGAGTCTTCTCAGTTTGGTTTTCTAACTTTTACACATTGCGTTGGATTTTTTTGAGAACAATTAGGTTAAGTAAAATTCCAAGGAATTCAGATTTATTATCAGTCAGTATCGATGGGAATCAGCTCAGATTACTAAGTCAAGTTTGATAGCGGTAGTTAGATGATTATTAATTACTGAAAAAAGATAGAGAAACTGCAAAATTTCACAAATTTAAAAAACATTTAAAAATTATTGTAAAAATATTTAAAATTTGACAAAGTTTATTACAACCTGATCTATACTGCTATCAAAAAGAATTTTAGTAGCCACGACAGATTATAAAGGTGTGGTTTCATTAGACCCCATTTTTGCTTATAATCAAAAAGCTTGCCCGTTGTTAAAAATTGAGAATCCGTAGTTGTACAAATTATTGCACAAATGCAAAAAATTGATGTCATAAATTCATCATTAATTTCAAGGACAAGAAAATAGGAGCTCAATTCAAAAATAATTCATCGTTACTCAAATTGCCCTTTGTGTTGAGTTAAATGAATGTTTCCTTTTAGGTCCCAGTGTCTGAGAGTTTTCGATAAACTATTGATGTTTAGATTCAATCGCAAAATGCAAAAAACAATATAGCTGAAGTGCCATTTTGGAATAACAACTATTTTTTTCAATAACTCATTAAAACCACATGAAATAACATGTGATGCTTCTATATACAGTAAGCCACTGTTGCAGAAAAAGAAAATCAATTTTTTTATTTTCCATGAAAACAAGAAGCTATAAAAGAGAACTTTGATAACAACTAGGCAACCACCAGTTCTGAGCTCTAAAGCCCATTATCCTAAGCTATTGAAAACATTAATTCACTAGATTTTTTATCAAATTTTCCTCAAATTTTAATATCAGTTCCAAGAGTTAGATAGGTATACAAATGTCTGCCAGGAAACACCTTTCGATAGAAAATTAAAAAAAAAAGAAATTGTTTTAAGAAAACCCAATACACTCATAAATTTTTGAGTTCATAGCGGTCTGGTTTACTATCACGCTGTAGCAGCATTGGGCCGAATTTTAAGCGAGCAGAACCAAAAACTCGATTTGTTGCTTACTGTTCCAAAAATTTATTCAAACTGCGGGAATATATATGCGAGCCCAGCTTTTTCCTTCAGTCAACTATTCACTTTTTGTTTGCAAATCGTAAAGACTAAATTTATAAAAAAAAACTACAAAATTCATTTCAGGTTGGAAAAGGGGAGCTGTTCTAAAAAATTGATAGGATAACAGGAAGAAGGGAAAAAGGAAGAGTCGTGGGAGTGGTGGTAGAGGAAAAATACAAAAATATTAATAACAAAATAACTATAAAAATTGTTATTAAAGTTTGTAACTATAAATATATTCGATCATACATATTTGTTTAAAAAGCAAAAAAAAGAAGATTCCCTTATAAAAATTAAGTATTTAAAGGACAAAAATCAATTAAAACATATTTTTATAATTTTCAAGAGCTTTCTCTCCATAGCACCCATTTTAGGCTTTTACTTTTTGTAATCCAATAAACTACAAATTAGCCAACTCAGAAAAACTATACAGAACATGGGAACTAAATAAAAGAGATGAAAAAAATTTTTTTAAAAAAGCAGATAAACATTACGAGGTTGAAAAACTTCTTTCTCTTTCGAATTCCCTCGGGCAACTCGAATAAATAATTCAGCGCGTAAGTTAGGGCATATATATATATATATATATATATATATATATATATATATATATATATATGCCCTAACTTATGCGCTGAATTATTTATTCGAGTTGCCTGAGGGAATTCAAAAGATAAAGAAGTTAAGAGTAACTTTTTTCGTTTAAAAGAAAGATCGAAAGTTTTAAAAAGAAAACAAAATTATTGTGAAATTCTAATGACGCCTATGCTAAGACCTCAAATTAACCTCATAAAATTCATTTGAATCACTAATTGATTAATATTCCACGGAATGGACCAAATATGGGATACATGAGACAAAAACAACAGAATGAAGTGAGAAAGGAATTTCTTTTACTTCAGTCCTATTATCTGTTGATTTTTCATGATGCTTCAAATATTGCATTAAATTTTACTCACCAATGGAACTCTTCCTCGTTCTAACCCTTCATCATTTCATGTTATAATACAAAGCATAAAAGCTGGTTACTTAAGTGTCATTCAAAATCAGGGCCAACCGAATGTCAACCACTTGAAAGATTGGCGAGAAAATTATCGTTTTCAACCTCCTTACTTCAGTCATAAACTGAGTTTGATGTTTCCGCTGTTCAGTTTGGTGTAGGGTTTAATTCGATTGGCAGTCCGACAGTCTGTTGTAATGGCAATTCTACAGCGTTCCTGTAAATGTTTTCACTCCGAGCAAAAAAAATTTAATTTTTTTTTTGGATAGAAAATTTTGTTATATATTACTACAAAAAACAGACCAAAATTCAGTCCCATCTGTAATTCGGCGCTCTATAGGATTATGACTAGCAGAAATCAGAAATGGTCAATTTGTAACAAGAAAGCGAAGAATATCAAATTTGAGAACACTTTGAGAACTCAACTTATGCCTGGTTTACTTTCTCCAGTTGACTAATAGTCGACCGAAACGTCATAATACAGAATTGTCCTGCAAGAGATAATTAAAATAATAAAACTTTGGTGTTTCATTACAAAAAAGTAAACAAAATTAATACGACTTTTTCGGTTTGTCCCATAAATGTTAAGTAATCATTTTTTCTGCTTTGAATGATCTGAATTGTTCATTGTCAGATATTGTCAAAATATAGGACAAAAGGATAATCGTCAACAGAGGTTTTACTGAAAAGAGAAAAATTGACAGCAACACTAATGTTTGATTATTTCTTCAGAATCGTTGACATTTTTACGAGAAAAGTTTTCAACTAGATTCAGATTTTAATTGGTTAAGGCCTTCTTTACTAATCGGAAAAGAATGAGTTATATATTTGTTTGCTACTTCTAGCACATAAACTGATCGCTTCCCTTTGATTTTGAAGCGATCGAAATTAGTATCTGTTTGTTCGAGGTAAATTTTGTTACCAACTTTTTCCTCTCGCTGAACTTGAACTTTCTGAGGCGTTGCTTGATGTTGAAATTTAATTAACAATGCAGGTGGTTTATTATCTGTTGAAATCATATCAAAATGGAGTTGTGATTTTTGCTCCAAAATGATTCGGATCACTTTTCCCTTCCGCCAGATTCTCACGTTTCATATCTTTTAATCTAATATCAGATTGTTTAAATGTTACAACGCATATCAACCTTTTGTGGAGGTTTCTTTACTATTCAAAAATTCGGTATGATCACATCTGACGTGAAAAAAATTCTGATTCGGTATGATCACATCTGATTCAGTATGATAAAAACTGAAGGAAAATTTTATCGGAAGCTTACCTTATCTTGCACATTGCGTTTTGCTCCCGATCTAGATTGGTGAACTCCTTATTTCTGATCTGAGAGAATTATTTTCGAAATATTCTTATAGAGCTAAACAATGAGGCCCCTCATTTTTGTAATTAAAAACGAATTCGAACAATTTGTCCTGAACTCGGAAACAATTCAGGAAAACTTGGGGGACTTTTTTAAGCGGGGGTCATCCACTGCCCTACACCGTCACCAAAAAAATCGCATCCGAGCATTAAAAATGAGCAAACTTGCAAACAACTTTTGAAAACCCATCATGTCTTCACCAATAAGGACTTGGTTTGTTTTACGGTACCTAAAAACTACAGTTTTACAAAGACAATTTTTCCCATCCTGTAGCTTGATGAACAGCAATGGCGAGACTGATCTTGATGTTCGGATGAACTTTTTGCAGCCCATTGTCGTTCTTTTGTAAAAGTGAAGGAAAAGGTTAAATGAAAATTACATGGGTGAATGAACGTAAGGTAAAACCCCTCTTTGTCGGTTAAGTGCTCTCTTCATTGTAGTAATAATGCTGGCAGATACCGCTTCGATCAGACGTATTTAATCATTATTAGACCCCTCCTCGCATCGTAGACAGCAGTGCCAATTTATGGCAGTGGGTGGGCTTAGGGTGGAGCAATACCCACTTATCAAAGAAGGTAATCTTCAATTAGAGTAGCTTCTCTTTATCATGTGCATTACTATTCAGAGTTCTCCATGTATAAAGCAATCTTTCAAGAGTCTCCCGCCCGTTTTTCAAGATTGAGCCGAGAAAGTGTTAGACACGCTATGAATAAGTAACCAGGAATTCTTTGAATGTGAGATATTTACCTGATAAGGCAGCGCACAAAAAGAACTAAATGGAAGAAAACAGAAGGTTAAGAGGGTGAAAAAATTGGATACTGGGGAGGGTGAGAGAGAAGTAGAATTAGGTGGCGAAATCCCGTGACAATTATCTTACACACTGTACTAATTTTGCGCAAAAATGAGCTGCAATTGTGCGGTTTGTGTGCCTTTATTCATGGTTTGTAGGCTCCTCTAATCATTAGCATCATTTGAGAAGGCAGCTTCAAACCCATTTACCCACTACTTGCATAGTCTCATGCTGTCCCACTACTACTACTACTGCTACTAACATTACCGCTACTACTACTCCTCAGTTAGAACACTCACTCACTCCCTCTTCTAATCTTAGTCTACCCCAGGTAGGGAGGAAAGCTGAGAGGGGTTAGGTTCCCTTCCTCTCTTTCTCTCAGAGGACAAATGTCCCAATGAATCGACCACCCATTAAGACGAATTCCTTCACACTCCTTACCCCAAAACTCGAATGATATTATTCGGATGTAATTCGAATGGCTTGAACATAACAATCATGTTGTTTTCTCCCTTGACACTCTACAATTTAATGAAGTTCTCGTTCTCAGGAAAACTGTGAACATAATATACATCAGAACGATACAAAAGATTAAAAAAGAGATCACTCCGGCGGGAAAAGGGTTCGCTTTATCAGATTCTCTCCACTTGATGAAGTCAAAAAATGTGGTAGAGTTTTAAAAGTTGTCCACAAATTATATGCTGACAAAACTTAACTAGACGATAAAAACTAAGAAAGATGGTGTTTCAACCAGTAGTTAAAACGATTTATGATTATCATTAAAAATGAGCTCAAAAAGGTTCCAGAGATGTTCTCGAAGTTACAAACTAACCTGGTCTGAGACAAAGATTTTCAATTCAGTTCGGTTTGCTTCGAGAAATACGTCGGCTAATTGGTCATAAGAAGTGTGCGGTTGATCAGTTATTTGGTAAGGAAAGGTCTGCAGTGTTAAAACTAAATTTGCCTATTATAACCCACTTCAGTAATAACTATATGGAAGCTATAAAATTTGCCCATCAAACCCACGGCGTGCATAAATTTCCATTCCCAAATTAGACCAACCAATGTCACAGACTTCGCAGCTACTTAAAGAGAGAAAAAAGTAGAGAGAGAAAGAAGGGGAAGAGATAGCACACTCTGCAGCACATTGTTTCGGATGCTTACCTTAGCTTACAGGGTTAATAGACTAGATCGGAAGCCCTTTTTGAAGCACTATGGGGTCCTTACTCCTTTTCCAGCACCGAAACAGAGCCCTTAATAGCCCAATTTCTCCTGGGGGATTATTTCAACATTCCCTCTCTATCTATCTTCCCTCCATCTCATCCAGGTCGCTATAGTTATACTTATACACATACCATATTATTTCACAGTGGACCCGGCCCAGCCAAATTACGGGACAGCACCCACAACAAAAACCCAATGACAGTTTGAAAACGCTCTTTTTAAATGCCAATTTTTCAAAAGAGTGCCGCGAACATTTTGCAGAAGAGGAGCTTCTTTGTACTTGTTAATCCGTCTTCTTATTCGTTTCGTCTTCTCCTTAGAATTGCGAGGATTGCTGGAGGTGGTAGTTGAATAACGACGCACAGCAGAATTTGGATCGATGCAATATTCTACTTCCTCTATTTCTAATAAGTGGATGCCAGGTATGGCTGTGGTTATGGCTGTTGTGTTGCTAGTGCAGCACTGCTGATGGTGGTAAACTGTTTACTCCATTCCAAATTTGCAAATATTTCACTCCCCTAATTTGATCCGTACATTCATTCAATTTCAACCTTTTCCTGTTCCTAAACCATTTCGACGCTACTACAAACACCACTATTACTGCTGCTGCTGGTGCCATTGTCATTGCGGCAGATTTAGGCATCTATAATAGCTTATAAAGAGTGAAAATAGAACTATTTAGAAACTACAATCCGGGAAATTACACTTTACTTTGTGACATTTCGGGCGTT
>NC_134472.1:21679125-21741209 GCF_964194025.1 Convolutriloba macropyga
AATTGATTATTACAACTTATACACTTTCTTCCGACAAGTTCCCAGTTATCGCTTAACGCATCAGACCACCACACCTGAAAACTCTCACAGCCAGTAGAACAAACTTGGTCAGCAAATACAGAGAAAAATTTAATATCCGATTGGATTATTGAATCAAATGATTCAAAAGGAAGAGAAACGTAGAATCTAACCTAACCGGCAGTTTAATCCACATTTTATCTTGTTGGCACCGACAACGCTACTATACCACAAAAATTACAAAGACCAAAAGAGCGCTTATAGTTCTACAGTTACACTAAAACAAACATTCTTCCAAATAACTACTTATTACAGACGTTACACGCTAAGCGGTAGGCGCTAGTATTTAAATAAAATCCCTTCAAATTGCGAAAAAAATATTAACAAAAATGCACTCAGCTTACAAGAGGGAAATCAAAGGAAAAAAGAATCTCCAATTTCAGTTTTGGATAATTAATTGTCGCATTGGATTACATCACTTACAGGCACAAATTATCTCCCCGTTTCTTCATGTACTCTGCAGATCAAATGCCCTCAGACGCAAATGTACAAAGTGTCAAAAGACGCGATTCCATCTTATCTTCTAACACTATTCCAACCCACTTCCTTTCGTTTAATGAGCAACACTTTACCTAAAAATTCATTCCATTGAAATTATTGCCCGACTTACAATCTAAAAATTAGATAACTTGTGCTCTGGTGGTAAAACTGATTTTGAAAACAAGCCAAAGAGAAATAAGTACTGCAGCTTATGGCCGATACAAACACGTTTTATTGTGCTTAAAATTGCACAATTTCCGTGCTCAATAAAAGGTAAATTAGCTTTTGAAGTTCACAGTTTATTGTTCTTAGCATATCATTATTGCAACAAAGGTGTCGAAGGTTTTTTTGCACAGAATGGTTTACAGCGATTTTAACGTTCCATTTTTTTTTCAACTTTAAAAGTTAAAACTTTTAGCTTTTTTTAAAAGCGTTGGGGAAATGGTTTCAAATGGTTACTTTGATGCTTTTTTATTCGGCCATCAGAAATTTGGGGGAATAGTGGCTGTCTGGGGTCTTCCACGTCTTCATGAAGCATTCTAAAAGTAGAAATTTTAAAAGATTAGTTTCGAATTTGAGTAAAACAAAGTGGTGATAAAAAAGTATATCTTCAATTCTACTCCATGTTAATTAACTTCTGTTGGTTTAAATGCTTAATTACAGATAAATGCCACACAATAAATTTTGCTTTGTATATTAAAATTCAGATTCGTCTAAAGTAAAAAAATATTTTGGAGTCTGTACGTCTATTTGTTCCGGCCACACCTTAGTGAGGGAGAAACCATATGATCAACTGGGGTTTCTTTTTGTTCAGTCAATTTTGGCCGATCAATCTATTCATCGAAGAGAGTTGTGAGTGGTACCATTAGAGGGTGGTTTTCAGAGAACAGCTC
This sequence comes from Convolutriloba macropyga, assembly GCF_964194025.1. Lineage (NCBI taxonomy): Eukaryota > Metazoa > Xenacoelomorpha > Acoela > Convolutidae > Convolutriloba > Convolutriloba macropyga. The sequence goes on from NC_134472.1 coordinate 21,680,577, forward strand.
ATGCTTTTGTATATTTGAGTTTTGCCTGTTGCGATTGCTGTTTCCTTGTAGTCCTATGACATCAAATAAAAGTTCCATTGGCTTCCGAAAGAACTTTAGGTGACACAAAAAACGCGTTGAGTTGATACCTAATGGCTGTTATGAGTTGAAATCTAGTTTCATTTTTTCTAAAAAACATTCCCCCTTTTTATTACATTTGTGAACTTACAGCTCAATCTCACTGATGACAAGAATTTTTTTACTTTAAAAACTCGATGTGTTGAGTAGCTTTTTGTTTTAACTAATGGTTGTTTTTGACTTTGAAACTACGAGTTTTAAAACAAATTTAGTGAGTTTTGTATTTTTGTTCGTTTATGTCATTCTTTTTTGAAGTCGTCACATTACACATTAATAGCAGGTCCCATTGGCATTGAAGTGGCCCAATAAAAAGTATATAAAAATTGAATGCATAGAAATCATTCATTAGAAGGGACAGCCTAATATAGTTTACCAAATTTAAAAAAATCCGAATAAAGAATGCGGTGTTAATCATACTAAGGTTCCCATAACCCGGCTCTGAGGAAAAACATTTCAAATTTTTCAAAAAGATTTTTTTAACTAACAGCTTGGCAAAACAAGTGATTTTAAATGAAACTTTTATTTAACTTCTCTCCAGCAAAACAATAAATCTTTTGTATACAGGTTGTGTTTTAACTAATGGCTCCTATGACGTGGAAAATATGTTTGAAAAATATAAGCGAATTTATGAAATTTGCAACCTTCTTAACTTTATTTCTGTCAGTTTCTACCATTAATTTTAATTAAAGGTAATTAAAACTAATGGTAAAAAACTAAATCTTTTTTACCATTTGACGGTATTTGTGGTTGCTTTTCGTTCACTTGTAGCAATATCACACAAACTACAGGTCCGATTGCTTTTGAAAGGATTCCCAGTGGAACGTAACATTTGCAGCGGATTCTGCACAGTTTTAATGATTTCGACACTTTTCTCGCAATTGTTTTTCTAAGTCTTCAAATTTTGCCTGTGATTGATGTAATTTTTGTAGTCGTGTGTCACATTCTAAATAATGACAAGTCTCAACGGTTTCTTATTGAGGTATAACTGAACTTAACCCCTTCAGTTGAGTTGTGTTTTAATGACATTGAATATACTTGTTTAAAAAAATCAACTTAATTCTCAACCTTTCACCTTTTCTGTCAACTTATAATTTAGTTCTATAAGTGATAGTTGCCATCCAATTTCTTGAGCAGTAAACACTGATCTCCATTGTTTTTTTCGGCATTTTTATTACTTGGCACTGTTTTTATTTAAAAAGTTAAGAGCTTTTGAAGCTGATCAATGTATTTCGTCCTTTTTGCTGTCATAGCATAATGCCAGATTCAAAACCGACCCTAAGTATGTTCAACTTTGGATATATAAACATTTTGCGTTAATAGCTAATACATTGAACGGCTTCAAAAATCTCTTGGTTTGCGATTTTTTGTGGTTTTCATAGTCTCGCCCGTTTCTGTTGTTACTTTGTAGTCTTAACAATTGCTCTCTCTAGAGGCAAGCATTTACATGAGAATCCATCTAGTATTTATTGGTAGAAAAGCGATGGTTGTTATAACTTTGAAATTTATTTGCCTTCAAAATTCAATGGATTTTTGATTTTTCCTTCTATTAGTATTTCTTTTTGTCAAATTAATACCGTCTCATGAAAGTCAAGTCGCATCTACATTATAGTAAAACTCAAGTTGAGTTATTTACTTGAGGTTTTATCGGATACTGTTTTGACTTTTACTAATAGTTTCGTCAAACAGACTTCGTATTGAGTTCGTATTTAATGTGTTGAGTTCGTATTTAATGATTTTGTTGTTTTATTTGTACTTTTCTTGCCCTGTAGTTCACAACGGTCTGGCAGTTCCCAACAGCAGGTCCTAAAATTAATGCTAGGTTTCTTCGGTCCTCTACTGCGTTATTAATTAATTCATCTAGAGGTTTGATTTTGTGGCACTTTCTTTTACTCTCACACCAATTGTTCTCAAACAGTGTGTAAATTTTAGAATGCTTCCTATCTCTTCCTTATTTGGTTGAAAATTAAGTCAAAAAATTGAAGAACGGGGCAAAATTCGTTTTATATTTCGCTTTGAAATCGCTTACAGTTCAGTACTTATTTGGTTGTTTTCCGAAAAAGTTAAAGTTTTGGTTCTTACAAGTTGAACATTGCATTCTTTCAAATTGCACATTAAGTACACACATAATAGCAGACTTGATTTTGAGAGTAGGTCACGATGAAATTTAAATTCCGTTGGTTTCAACACTACCATACTTCTCACTTATTTGCACAATATTTAGTAGCACAATAACCTTCAAAAACTTCCAAAAGAATACTGTAAACAAATCAGTTATTTCAAAAGCCCAATTATTTTTAGATGAATATTGCACAACAATCATGGTCACTGAACTCATATAGATCATGACCAAAAGGCTCGTGATGCAACCTTCCTAGTGTAGAAAACAAAAAAAACATACGACTTCAAATGAAACTCAAAAGTATTCGCCTCTAATTAAGAGAGTGAAAAAAAGAGAAGAATTATATTTGCAAAAGTGACCGCGCAAACACTTCCATCAACAAATCAGCCTGTATTGTGAACATAAGAAGACGCTTGAAAAAATCGTAGCACAATGCTTCTTTCTTTAATTTTTCATCAGCTTATTGTTCAAATCAGCACCTCTCAAAAGTTGCTTCAGGGCAAAATCAATATTTTCTTTGCTCCAACAAAACACGAATGCCTTATTTCAAATTGAGAACCGTTCTTACACAGAGTGCGGAGCTAGTACACTTTTGTAAAGGTGAGTATTAACGGAGCCCCCCCCCCCCCCTAATAATTAATATTTTTCACCTTAATCATATGAAAATATGAATTATAGATTGTAATGGCTAGATAGTCTCACCTCTTATACAGAGCACGATTAGTTCTAATATCTTTCAATCTTTCAATAGTTTTTTCAGTCACGGGAATGAATACAATTTTGTTAACGGGGGGGGGGGGGTCCGTTTTAGTTATAGCGGATGGCTATAGCTTCAATTTTCAGGTCCAACACAAGTTTTTTCGTCGGCACATTTTTCGATTGACGACCGAAGCAACTTTTGCTCCAATTGCGTTGCCAGTGATTATTCCAGTTTCAATAATTTTTCAATTTAGTGACATTACTAATAAACTGCAATTCACAAAAATTAAAACAAAGACAGCCATCTGGTATTAATAACTTAAAAAAAAAACAACGACAAACTGCAGTTTATTCTGTCGCGAAACCCAACTGTTACCTCTCACTGTAAATTGGATGCTTTGTATTTATTTTGTGTTCCACTGCTTCAACCTTAACGCCACTTTATGCTAAAACAAATTAGAAAGCACTACCATGAATAAATGACATGTGTCATGACGGAGTTTCTGTTCGCACAATATCAAACTAAAACAGGCCACAAAAATTGATCGCCAAGCCAGCGAAAGTGAAACCAACAAGCCATGAGAAGTGGCATACAAAGTGAGCTTGTGATAGATACTACCAGAAAGCCGACTCTAAAACTGAACAAGTAGAAAAAGCAAGCAGGGTTGGTAATGTGCGTTCGAAAATGGTGTTCCAACTAATCAGATGAGAAAACAAAATATTGGATAACCCAAAATCTGATAATCCTAGATGTCATTTATTTAAAACCCAAAATCTGATAATCCTAAACTTGGTCATGTATTTAAAAATTTGGACGCACCTGTTAAGTGAGAAGGCTGCCAGTAATTCTTAAGCTAAAAGTCTGCCTGATTCCAGAATGGTTGATACACTTTTTGTCATAGAAGCATTTGAAAGTTTTCTCATACAATGCTGCTTAATTCGATATAAAAAAAACTTGGCAATTTGAAAAAAAACTATTGCAGAGTTGGAAAAATTAGCGCTGTTTGCACCTGTTAACAAATTTTTAAGTAAAACAAAAATCCAGCAAAAATCTATTTACTTTAAAAAATTCGTTGTAACTTTGATCCCTACTTTTGTAATATTGATTTAGCCGTCAAAAAAACCAATGGTTTGGGCTCTGTAGAGTCTAAGCTGTAGTAAAAATTGTCCTCTTTGAGATAGGTAGTCAGCTATTAAACTGGGGGTTCGAACCATCGAAATGAAGACAATTTTCAGTTTTTTCTGTAAAAATTCCATTTTTCGTTCACGCATTGTGGCGAAAAAACTTGATCATTTGGCAGCTCCTAAAATGCAGTTTTGATATTTAAAAAGCAAGGCGGAACTGCAACAGTTGTGCTTCGCAAAAGAAGTGTTCCCACCAATTACATAACTATTTTTTTCAAGTGATTATGAGAGAAGAGGAGACACCGACAATGAAGTCCAAGTGTGGAACAGAAAAAAGCTGATAATCTCTCAATTCAGAAGCACCATTAAAAATGCTTTTGTCTCCGTTACCTTATAAAACAACATAATCAAAAAGCATGGATGAGTAACTTCGAAGTGAAAGTCTTCAAAGAAACGCACAGAACAGCCTCTCAAATTTTGAGAAATTGGCTAGTCTAATCTTAGACCTGCCGTATGCTGATCGCAGCTCTATAGAGGGTGTTGTCCTTGATTCCAGTTTTTTTCTGTCGTCTGATAATTCTTTCATTCTACTGTGACCGATAAAGACAAAGTAACACAATTTTGAGAACAAAGGCACAAATTAAAACGTTTTTAAAAAAATTAGCGTCGAAGTCAAACGAGCAATTGCATACAAAAAAGTTTTCAAAGTTAAACGAGTAATGGAAAGCCACTAAATTATAGAACCTTCCAATATTAGAAAACATCCATTACGGAAACCACTAAAGAAAAAGTTACAAAACTAATGAATGAATGCATAACTCAAACATTCATTTAAAAGAAATGCTTTCAAAATCAAAGATACAATATCATGTGCTACATTGAGATTAGGAGAAAACACGACAGAAAAAACCAGGAGACAGCACAACAGAAAACACACGGTCAAAACTCGGAACTTCAACTAATAATTTTTTGAAACCATTGTGAGAAAGCCATAGAATAGGCCATAGGATAATACCAAGAGCTTACATTTTATGATGGTCACAAAGTCGATGTGCCATTTATGACACCAAGTTGCAAGAAAAAAATATCATCAAATCCGAAAAACCATTTTAATTTTTTTCTATATCAATTAATTAAAAACAAAAAACAAACATATCGAGTGAAATAATGAATTACGCTTCCTTATGAATCCACAGACGGATGGCGCCTGTCATTATCGAACCTAATAAGACAAGAAGAACGAAAAATACTGTCAAAACTCGAAAATCCACAAACACTATAGAAAAACATTGCGAATAAGTCATTGAAACCCGAAGCTAACAACTGGAATGTTAAATGAGTTGATTAAAAGCCTGATTAATGAGCCAAGTGAATCTGTCATTAAAGAGTATTAGTAGTAAAACAAAAAAAAACAGTTTAAACTCAAAAACTCAGTAAAAATTTGCCCAGGGAGGTTTTCAAACAATTGAAAATATGCGCCATAAACACAAGTATGACTTTTGGAAGTATTCAAAAAATGATCACAAAAAGATCGACAATAGAAGTCAAATTGCCGACTGATAACAAAAATTTTTATTCTAAAAAATCAAAAGTAGAACGAAAAATTAACACATTAAAATTAATCGGATTTCAGGTCTCTTAACTACCTTAAGCAGCACTCCTTTCGACCTTGATCAATCCAATTCGACTTCAAAACCGTGTGAAAAGATCTTAGAAAAGAAAGACAACGCCCCAACTCTTGTATAAAAAACGAGAGAGCTCCAATAAAAGCACCTCAGAACGATCACAGCTATTTAAAATCCTGGCAGAATAAAATTAAAATTAGATTAAGATTTATGATAGTGAAAAGGCAAGAAATGTGAAAAATTATAAAAGTTTTGAGCCCTTTTTCGAGAAATCAAAAAATGAAAAAATGTCTTCAAAAATCAATTCAGTTTTCCAAGGGATTTCCGAAATTTGAGACTCACTTTTAGAGGACGAACTAAATTCGAATTTAATTGATTATATTAGAAAATTTTTCCAATTTAATGGTCGAATCGAATGAGCGGAATAATTTGAAATCCTTTGCTTACAAGTTTTACATAAAATCGATATTTAGTGACATTGGTTACATCGTTTTGCATAGACTCCGTTTTCGCACACTTATGGTGTAAAAATTTCTAAAGGCAGCGACTCGGCGGTATTCTATCGGTACGTTCTATCCTTCAAAACCTTTTTTGTACAATGCTTGAAACTTGTATATTCAGATTTGCAGATTCAGCGTTGCATGGAAAAGAAAAGCCATACAGACGTCAAACATTTGGTATTTAAGTTTGACATCAAAAGCTTTAAAAGCGGTAGGATAAATAGGATCCATAAATCATTCCAATTTGAACTTGATCGAAGTGGTTTTGATTATCATATTTTATCCTTTTCGAACAAACAGTCAGAAAATATTATTCAAGAGCACACAAATGTGAATTGTAAAACCATTTTAGAACATCGTGACAAATAACTTTGAGATAAAAGATTTAAACTTAGCAATCGGCAATTTTTAGATGTAAAATAGAAAAGGAATTTTAATGGCATTTTAACGTGACACAATTTTGAAGTGATAAACAAACGCGGGATTAAAACAAACAAAAAAGTTAATGGATTTTTTGGATGAATAATCCCAGTCCAATTATTGCGGGGGGAACATTTGGCGGAGTTTGACAAAGTTAGTTGAGCAAAAGCGACTGAAGCGTAAAACACAAGACAACACTTCGGTTCACATGTGAATGAACAAAAGAACACCAGAAGTGAACACACTCCACAAACACAATCCCCCTTGACTAACTTGGTAAGCCAAGTTTAGAGCTTTTATATTTGGAGTTAGCGTGTGATGAAAAAACTTTTTCATCTTATTTTTCCGTCACATGCTGCGTGTGAACATTAACAAACATCGATTTATATTCAGTACTAGTAGTATATGCGTAATATTAGACTACAAAAAGTACACCACATAACTATACTACTTTGCTTGTAAGTACGTCAGTAGAAAATTAGCTTGACATCATTTGTTTTTTTGCGTAAAAGTTTCTCTCTGAACTCACAATTACTACTTAACGAAAAACTCACTCGGGGTAAGAAACTAATTCCCAAAATCCATTCCCAATTGCGTTATTGCCACACTCGTTCCAATTGTGACGAAGAGAGTTATCGCGATAGTTAATTTATAACGGAATTAATTATTAACAATCACTCTCTTTCACAAAACAGTCAGTATAAATCTACACAACTCTACCAACAAACAGTTGCACTGCAACACAAACAGTTAGTACCATTCCCTCCCCTAAGCTAAATAATATAACGGTTCTATTTCTGCAATATATATTTTGGCCCCTGCATCATCTAATCCAGCAAATTTTCACCACAAAGCCTTTCCCCAAACCCAAAGTTGCTCATATTTTGAAAGTTCATAGTACCAATAATATAGAGAACTAAAATTAGGGTGAAATAACAGAGGGGGAAAATTTAGGACACCTATATAGCAAATATCGCCAGAAATACCAAAAAATATTCTGTCTTAATTCCCGATCCGGAGACTCTGGAACCTCGCTTAGTATTAAGAACTGAAAATTAAAAACCCCACACGTAGAAATACAGACCAATAATAAAATGCATACAGTACATGAAAATATGAACATGTATATCGGAACAATACGCGAAAACTGCGACGGACTAATAAACCCGTAACGCAGGAATAAAGGGAATAAATAAAAGGATTGCAATTGTGATAATACTGACTTAAAATTATATCTAGCTTTTAGAATTGCACCACGCAACAACCACTATTTTGTAAATTTTAACGATGAAACACGGTTATATTCGTGCACACGAGATGTTTCCATAACCCTCTCTTCCGCATAGAAGCTGAAAATTCGACCAAATAGCCAACATCAGTTAAAAATGTAGTTTCAAGCCAAACAAAAGTTATTTCCAAACAAAATCTCCTGATTACAAGAAATTTCAACAAAAACCGAAAAAACCGTTTGGCAATATTAAGATTGCAAAAATTAATGAGATTTCAGACCAAAAATAATACAAAAAAATTAATTTGATTGAGTCGTCACACCTTTCGTAATTCGAAAGAATTCCAGCACTGCGAAAAATGAAAACCAGCTGCGTACACCACAACAGATTATTTGAAAGAAAAACACTTCTGAACATAACATCAAAACAAAGTATCTAAAACAATTCAGAAACTTTTGTGTTCATGACATAAAACTCAATGATTTGATTCTTTCTTAAGAGGAGGGACAATTCTGAACTATATCTTCTAACAAGTAATACTTCTCAATTTCAATATTATCGTTAAGAATCGGTAAATAGCTCACTTTTCATTTTACCAAATACCTCCCTAAGCTGCACGCTCTCGGAAATATCAATGTAGGATGAATCTTAAAGTTTGAATAAGCTGTCTTTCAAGACTAAAGCTATCGATTTAAAAAATGTATGCCAAACAATCTTATTGTCTCACAAACAGTTTTCGCTTAAGTAGCCCTTCAGATTAAACAAACGTAGAACTAAATAGCAGAACTGGTAGAACATTCAATTGTTCCCAATTTTTCTCATTAACTTCATTATTTCAGCCAACCAAACCTGGGTGACATCAAGAGCACAAAAAACAAAGCCAAAATATACTTTTTGCAGCAAAGATGCTATCATGTGAGTCGCTAGTAGTTTCTCAATCGTATTACTGTGTACTGCGAAGGTAAAGGTTTCCAAGGAAACGTTTTAATTTCTTGTCAAATTCTAATAATTGCCATTTTTAGAAACTAACAATTGAAAACAAATGTTGCTCTTACTCTCAATTTCACCAACTTAAATCATATTTTATCTGTTTAAACAATTGTTTTATGCTTCTGACTGAGGTTTAGAAGACTCCGGTTTAGATTTTGCATCGGAAAGAAAAGCTTAACAGGAAAAAACTCACTGAATTTCTTCAGCAATATGCTTTATAAGAAATCTAACTCATCAAACAGGTTGCTCAACAAAAGCAGGCAATTTGAGCTAGCGTTTTTACTTCCAATTTCGAATCGTCAGCTATTAATTGACAATCTGTAGCATATAATTTTTACTATTAAGCATGTTGCTGAAGAAAGGTGTTCAGTTCTGTTAAAAGCTCAATTCTCTTTAATGCAATAAAAGAATTAAACACATTTATTGGACTAAAAATAATTATGAGCTTGCATCGGAAAGAGAATCAATGTTAAGCAAAATAGAAAAATTTCCCTTTCAGCAGCAGGCTTTAAGACCAGATAACACAAGCTGACGGTTATCCATTAAAGGTTGGCAATTTGAGCTAGAGTTTTAACTTTTAACTGAACTTTATTATTATTATCATTATTATTATTATTAAATTCACTTGGTACCCGCGATGCGCTTGATACCCACTTTGTTAATTAATTACAAAAACAGGACCAATTAACAGGATACTGATAGTATTTAAAGTTCAAAGCCTTTAATTTCAACAGAGAGTTCAGCTGTTTCCGAAACAACACTGTTGAACATGTCCAGTCAAAAGTTGAGATGTCATTTCGCTGGTTGAGAACATTTGCATATTTCACAACTCTCAAGACAAAATACTCTTCCAATTTGACTGATTTCGTCCAACTGAATTTGGTCCTCAAAAATTGTTTTGCTGCAGAACGGTTACTGCGTGGTCCCTTGAAAACATTCCATTAATCATCAAACTTAAGGGCAGTATCACAGTTGTAGATTTTGCTCAGCATAAGAAGATCATTTCGAACCAAAAGAAAACTGATTGGCAACAAATTGTTGTAAATGAGGCTCTGATTGTAGTCACTATCTGTAAAAAAAATTCTTATTCAAAGCCCACTTGAGCGCTCGTCTTTGCATCTTTTCTAGTTTTCTGCAATTTGGCCAATTCGAGAACCATACATTTGACGCGTACAGGAGAATTGATAAAATGTAACTTTTGTATTAACTTACTTTTACTCTCGTATTTGTAGAAAAGAGAACGTTTCTCTTCAAGAAAAAAAGCTTTTGTTGTGCCTTTGACAGCCGTTGATTGATATGACTGTCCCATTTCAAATTATTAGTAAAATGTTAATGTTAATGTTTACTCTGCCTTAATGTTAAAAAACATTGGGCAACGGTCGGATATCAAAAATTTCAAAAAATGTGCTTTCGAAAAAACACACTTTCTGCAACTGAACATAGTTAATAACGTATGGTAAACCTTTAAAAATGCAAACATTGGAGGAATTGCTCTTGAACGACAGGTGGGGCAATTTAATTTAGTGGGGACGAAGCTTACAATTGTTTCACGATTGCAAGAAACGACCCCATAGCAGTTCGAACCCCTGATCTTACTGATGACTCTGCCATCTTCACCACTAAGCTGCAATGGCCTTTATTCTCGTTCACACACAATCGCTTTTCTATTAACAACAAACTTTATTTCACAATTAGAGCAAAAAATATATTACTCAAAAATGAAGCACTGAAGTTTGGAAAAGACACTCTAGTAGTCAAATAGTGCTCGGGAATGAACGCGGTCAAGCAAAAACTTAGAATAAAAAGACACGCACGTTTAAAATAATTGTTTCAAACTTCGTTCAAGAGCAATTAATAACAACTCGGTTCGAAGCTTAATTTTATCGCAATAACTTAAAATGAAAATGAGGATAAGTTCAAAACTAGATTTGCACATCTACCATTACATCATGAAACAACTTTAGTGCAGAAATAAATCTGCAAAAGCCGACAATAGCGCGAAACCACTTTTCTCATTTTCATTTCTTAAACATCCCATTCATTGTTCATAGCTCATTTTTTTTAAAAAAAAAACAAGAGTCAAATGCACAGGGTTAACACTAAATTGGTGGAAGATGACGTTTAAATTGAGGTACAACTCGGATAAAATTTGAAGTTAACATTCTTTTATCAAAATATAGGAAACTTGAATGTAATGTGGCTGTATTTTCATTAACAGAATGTAATATCGAAAGACAACAAAAATACTAAACTTTTAAACTTAAGTTAGATTACTCTTTCACTTCATCATTACTTTTTCTACGCAAGACTAATTTTGAGTTTTCCTACGGTCAAATAAAACAAATTTGACCTTGGTCACTGAAAAAATAAATGCTATCATGAGAGTGGTCCGGCTTCTCAAATAACACAAACACTGCAGAAAATTAATCACCGATTGATATTAAAATTATTCTTCACCAACGCAGCAATAACAGCACGTCTTCATTGTGATAACAAAAGATTAAATTATTTTCTTAAGTTTTACATACATACAGATTTAATCTGCGCGCGAGTATATTTTATACACTTCGTTTGACCGCAAGCATATGTGTGTGATAAGGCTTAGTTTGTTTGTATGAAAGCTGATAGCGGTTACGACAGCATTTCAAACTCGCTCTACAAAGACACCAGAAGTAGCTCCGATTGATATATGTTGAATGACAACAAGATGACAGATTTAGCCATAGAATTGAAAACAAACAGCGCAACCACCACCACCACCACCAGAACATTTCCAGTACACCAATACGACTAAGTATGCTCTAGACCTAATGGCATTGATATGCTGCTCGCTAGACATATACTACATGAGCAATATAGTATGCTACCAAGCTAATGAATAAAAGCATTAACGCAGAGTCTAATGCATAAAACGTCTTGATGGTATTAATGCGCTCCAACTTTCATTATTAGAGTTTCAACTTAATCAAGTCGCTTGAAATATTTCTGCAGATTCCCCTCAAATATTTCTCCACTATATTTGAGCTCTCAAACTGTAGCTTGATAAGTATGGTGAATCGCAATTTAAAGCGTGATGTGGCGGAACATATTGAAACAAAGAATTAAACTAACTTCATTTTGTATATCTTTGTTGTTTATTATAACAATTCACTTTGGTTCATTTTATCTATTTCATATTACAGTTCATACCATCACTGCAAAACGAAGAAACACATCAGGCAAATTTTCTCTGATTAAACTTGCAAAAACTGAGCGCTCAAATATCTTAAACAACAGTTTTAAAAACTTACATAATCAAAACGTCTCTCTTATTAACTTAACCCACCAATTTAACTATTAACCACTGGTAAATATAATCCTTTTTTTTTACTAAAGCTAAGTTTTCCATATTGCTCAGATCGGCTATACAATCAAACTCTTTTTTTTTAAAATAGTGAAATAGTGAAAATAGTGTTTTAAAATACGCATCAATTTAACTGTTGAACAATGTCAACGTTTGACTATAACTAACTTATTCCATTGTGAGAATACTCGGTTCTAAGATCAAAAAAATTCTTTTGTATTTTAGTAGTCCACGTAACCTAGAGATGTCCTTACTCAGAAGTCGCCTTTGGAAAAATTGAGTTAACAGGCTTTTCTTCACAAAAACAATTCCCCGAATTTATAGTATTAAACTTTTTGTTGGTCCTGTATTAGCATTGTACATCATAACGAAGTGCCGTCAACATTTCCATCTTTAAAAACATTCGCCGTAGCTTATTAGCAAGAAACAACAAATATTTGATCACTTTTTAATTGGGAATAAACGAAAAGTGTAAACTACAAACAAACAGAACGGATAGAGGGAAGGGAAAGCATTACGTGGATAAGTCTCAAACGACAACAACAACATCAACAGCTATTACCAGTACATAAAACAGACCCCAAACAACATCAAAATTGCTAACGAAGTCGGTTAATGCAGCAGCAGCTACAAATACCTAACTGTACATCAGCACGTTATTAATACTATTACCATCTTTATCGCGAGTTATTTGTTGCAGATAACTCTTCCTTTTGGAGAAGAGAAATTATCGAATTGCTTAAATAGGAAATTGCATGCAAATTCTATTACTTATTTTTGTCAACAAACTTCCTGTTTATGTAGAAAGAGGCATCTATAATTATTCACTATTACAATCGATAGACCTTCTTTAGATTTTGAATATAGACGAGGCCTTTGCACTCTAATCCTTGCAGCTTTTAAGTTCACAAGAAATAGCGGGAGCTATTCAGATAATATAAATTTCTATCAAAACTGTGACTTCAAGCCTTTTTCAATCATCTGTGACTTCAGCAAAAAGATAACGTTTCACACGTTTACAAATTTTGTCCCTTCGAACAACAGGCCTGCTTTATAATTACATCATTGCAACTTTATAATTTCCCTCTTGTTCTTATCTTTTCATAATCACTATTTTTATTCATTGACCGAAAATACGCTGATTTGAAACCTTAAAAAAATTATCTCGAATTATCTCGAACTAACCTACTTACTGATCAAAGACTCAGTAATATATTGTCGCTTATTCTTCTATTGACCTGTGTGCCACCTACGAAAGAACCTGTGGAAAGTGAACAAGGAAGCCTTAAACAGATTTTAGGTTAAAGGATTTGTGGGCTAATTTAAGTGATGGATGCAAGCAGTAGTAGTGCCACTACTAATCCCTCCAGCACCTCAAGCAGTAAATTGAGCACCACTGAACGGAACGTACCTTCGGTGGCTCCTATTCCGAGGCACAAACTCAACATAGCCTCGCTCACTACAGGTTAGTACAGCCCTTCGATCATCAAACGGGACATAAGTATAGTTTAGGTGACTGTGCTCAAAGTCCTGAAAACCTCCGGCGTTTATAGGGACCAGCGTACTGCCGCGAGATGTTACGCCAGAATTTTGAAGAGACTTTTGCAGTGTCGTTTAGCCTTGCTTAACACAAAGCATTTTGGTAGTCTTAAATAGTCAAAAGTTTGTGACAATTTTTAACTTCTGGCTATGTATATAGGAATTCATGTATATTGTCACTTCCTGCACTGCAGACTTGCGACATTTTCAAACCTGCTTTGAAGTGTTTTAACGCCTTCGAACATCAATTTTGGCACACCTTCAACATTGGCTAACCTGAAAATAATTTACATTAATTATTGATTTAAAAGGCTTTCTATCAAGACAAAATTAGAATGCCATTAAATTATCTGAACAAATGTGAATTAAAATTGCTTTTAAGCGTCGCACTAATGTTTTGAAAAATATATAACTGATGGGGATACAATTTTGATTATACCAGTTAATACAAAAATTAAGTCAAATCATGGAAATGTTTGTGCACATCGCTGAAATTGAATTGTGGAAAACCAAATAAATAAAAGTATACATTGATTGTGCTCGACTGTATTCAATGAAAAAGAGCGCCAACTTTGAAAGAGTAAAACAACTACTTCAAAATTTAAATTAATGAAAAACAAGGAGGCACGGCATTTTTAGACTATGTTACTCATTTGATACTAAATATACACAGTGAACTGGTGAAAGAATGTTTACCTCCCATCACAAAGATCATTTTCAAAGAAAACTACAGCAGTTTTCTTTACTCATAATTTTTTGAACGTAATTTGACTGACATCATTTGAGCACAATTTGACATTTCTTAGAGATTTTTGAGCAACATAACTACATTAAAAATGCAAATGAATATAACAAGGATGTCAATCCAATGGATAAACAAATAACGCGATTTGAGATAAATTAAGAATTACGTTCTAAAATGCAATATTAGTTGACTTTTTCCGTCGATCGGCACCATGGACAGCAATTAAAGTACTTTGTTCGAGTTTATTTTGGCAATGTTTTTATTCATTAAATTGATTTTAATAATATCCGCTAAATGGTTCATCCATAACAGCACCACACTAATCAGGCACGTTTCAATGCGTTGTCTTGAAAAGGCACTGAAATGCTTAGTTTCCATGTCTTACCGTTATACTTGATAAAATTCATGAAACTGTCTCGTGAAACACTACGTTTGACTATATATGAGTTCTAGATGAAAAACTTGATGTTGAAGCACATCTAGTGAAGTTGGCCATTTCTTTCCACAAAAATTGTGTAGTTGACTTCAAGGAGATTTCAAAAACGATTCGAAACAGTCTGATGAATTTTGAAAAATCAGAAACAAAAAAACAGTGCCTGCAACCCAGTAGGACGGTAAAAAAAACAATGTCAAGCGTCAATTAAAACATTCATAACAGCAACTATCAACACAGAATGAAAAATTAACATGATGCAGTAAAGAAAAGATTAAAAAAAGGAGACTCGGCAATGTTCATAATGTTCCGACCCTGTTCAATTAAGTTTTTCATTTAATTGACGACTAAATGAGGAAAACTTTCAAATATTAGTATAATGTTTGACAATAATTCATGTGTCCATTTAAAAATTGCTTTAAGCTCAACCCATTATACAAATTAAAAAGTTACTCGTGAGAATGCTGAAGATACCGACGATTAAGGAGACTAGGAGAAAAGACAAACAACAAAATAAAAAAAAACAACACGCAATAATTACAGCCAAAACTCAATGGCCCTCTTTATAAAAAAAATTTAAAAACAAAGTCAAAACAGAAACAGATAAAAACTAAACAGACTTAAATAAGTTGACTTGAATTCCACTAGAAAATATATGGTATCTGTCTTTTGTTGAGAATACTTAAAAGGTAAAAAAAGACAATGGGCAAAGTTAAATACGTTTATACTTTTTGAAATATATAATTTCGAAGTCATGAAAAACATTGGCTATAAACTGAAATAACTAAATGACTCAATCTATGCCTATTGAATGACTCAAATTATGTTGACTAAAAAGAACAAACACGGGCAACAGTCAAAAAATCAAAGAAAAATTGCGAGATGACGGTTTCGAAAAATCATTGGTTATCAAATAAAAGCATTTGATAACTTCTTTAAGAGCTCCTAAGACAATGAATTAGAACCTTTTTACTCATACTCAGTCATAAGACTACAAAAAAGACATCACATGCTGGAAGAACTCAAAAATTCATTAGAAATTTACGAGATCTCTGTCGGAGCGAGAAAAACCATAAGCTTCACTCGAACTTAATATCAATTCACTGGGCCTCATTTAAACATAAACAAGAACTGTCATGGTGAACCGGAAATAAAATAGCCATTATCTGAGTAACAGAAAGTTGTGATCGCAGTGTTTATGTCTACACTACCTGTCAATTTGTACAAAATAGACCAAAATAGCATTTTTTGTACCATTTTTCATTAAAAAATGGAAAAGCTGATGGAAAAAATTTTAGCAAAAGTATAGCCAAAACTGATGGTTAAAACAATTCCCCAACTCTTTCATCTTTAATCGTAAAACCAATGAGACTATCGTTTACACTTTTACCGTATTTTTGCAAAATTAATCAAAATTTCATCAAAAATTACGAAAAATGCGAAGAAAAAAATGGAAGTGAGGCTAACGTTCACAAAACTTTAAACCTCCGTAACTCCTAGGAAAAACCCGAACTAAAAAAAATCATTTTAAATTTGAAATCTATGCCTGACAAGCTGTCAAATGATAACACTCATAACACTAAGATGAATATGGATCGGGGAAAGTTAACTGAACAAAAAACCAGTTGAGCATATAGTTCCTCCCCCACTAAAGTGGGTCGAAACAATTAACAAAATTTCTCTGTCTCAAAAACAACCCAAATATTTCTCCAACTCAAAATTATAAAACTTGATTAGATTATTTTTAGTTAAATTATGTTTTCTAAATTATGAACACTGACTGTTTTCATTAATAGGATCAGATATCAGATTTCAACAGATACTATAAAACGAAGTTAGGTACATGCAGGTCCGCCAACTGCGTACCGTAACCAAGGTAAGTACCGTAATACTCGATCAAGATAGAAAAATAACAAAGATGAGGTGAGGGAAATTTTCAAAAAATCTGACATTCTAATTCGATAAATTGCTGTCGTCATCTTTGTTATTTTCCTATCTTGATCGAGTATTACGGTACTTACCTTGGTTACGGTACGCAGTTGGCGGACCTGCATGTACCTAACTTCGTTTTATAGTATCTGTTGAAATCTGATATCTGATCCTATTAAAGAAAACAGTCAGTGTTCATTGAGCCCCCTGGTTGCCGTTGTTATAGGTGTTGAGCGGGTAACCCGAGAGTTCTCCACGCGAGCTCAAGCACACCACGGGGGTCGGTTTACAGTATTTCCAGGCCATTGGCTTCGAAGCCTGATATCTTTCTGTGCGCAAGGGTTGGGGGACATTCAAGGAGCCAGTGCTCTAAGGTCTGGCCGTCTTCTTTGCAGAGATGACAAATAGGGTTCTTGTTTGAGTTCAGCGGATGGTTGCAGGCAGCCAGCAGAGTGGAGTGCCCCGCTCTCAGCTGGGCTATTATCACAGCTTCTTTGCTGGATTTCAGGCACTCTTTATCGCGTTTGGAACTGCACGCGCGATATCTCTGGGCTACCCTGCCGTGTTCTGCTTTTCCGTATTTGATACTCCTATGGATGTGTTCCGGGGCAGCCGCAAAGGATACCGGTTTGGGTTCGTGGTCCGTCAATTGCCGTGCTTCATTTGCGAAATTGTCTGCCATCTCGTTTCCCGGAATCTCGGAGTGGCCAGGGATCCATTGGATAAGTATCCAGCAAAAAATTTTTGCCCAGCGATTGTTGGATCCGTGACGTACAGACTGCAATGTGATCTAGGGCTGCCGTCAGGGACTGACTATTAATGCACACTAAGATTCTGTTGTTTTCGAGTTTTGCTTCAGCCCAGCTGACCGCCGCCAGCAGAGCTTCTCTCTATTCCTCAAGTGATGACGTCAGTTTGCGTTCTATCGTTTTGATAACATGCAGTTCCGTAGGGATTTTTTTACTTCGCCTGAGGTAATAAACGCGGCTGATCCACCATTTCTACAGCCTTCAACGGCGGATCCATCAGTGTATATAACTATGTAGAAATTCCCAGAGGCGAAAAGATCCTTGAAGGCCTGGTTGGCAATGGCGTTATGTACTCTGTTGTTTCCCCTGGCCTGCACCGAGCCGTCCACTCTGCACCAGGTGTTGACCATGGTTCATTCCCTATTGGCCGCAGTTCTTCTCTGTTTTCGAGGTCAGCTATGCAGCTCAGCAACTCGGGGTTCTCGTTTTCCAACATCGCCGCTTTGTTCTTTTTCGAACGGCGTCTTCTGTTGCTGCTCGGCACGGGTGGTTAACAGGTAGACGTGGGGCTTTTTCGTATGATATGGCTATCAGCCGGTTACTGTGTGTTCTGTACAAGCATACTCCGGAGTCGCTTCTAAGAGCATACAGTTGCGTGGAGGCTGTTTGTCCACTGATATTCCTTAGTGCAAACTCTGAACCGCTTCCAGTTCCCGGTACTGTGTTTGCGATTGCCACGGTTGGTACGCTGGAGCAGCTTAGTCAATTACGCTACGTTGCAGTGACCGGAAGATTCTCTTCACTCATCTGCAGTGACCGGAAGATTCTCTTCACTCTTCACATTATTTCGTTTCTTTAGTTCGTCACTTCTTGAACGTGTTTCTTAAAGGACAGATTCCTGTCAAGATTCCGAGAAACTTTGGATACTCAGCATATGCCATTTACTTGCCATCAATTAATGCTTATGCCATCAATTAATGCTTTTGGTCTCCACTTCGCATCTCCCGACCAGTGGGAAAAAAGATGTTATATTTAATACCTAAGAGAAAGTATAATATAGGAACAACCGAGAATGACTGTTTTCGATCATCAAAATTTGAATCAAAGAGTTTTTTTCAGTAACGGCAACCCATTAGCGAAAGATGTTACGTTTATCTTTTCGTTTTAAATGAAAGATGTTCCGTTTTCTATATATTAATTCTATATATATTACGTATATTATGAAATAAAGTAATTTTAACAAATGTATTCGGTACTCCCCCACTACTAGGCTAGACAGACTATTACCGGTAAAGAAACGAGCATTACTTTGTTCACATATGGCAATGAGAACAAACTTTTTTCACAGAGGTCAGCAGTTTTGGTTTTGATATTTGAAAGGAATCTTTGTGCCGATATTTGAACAGTTCCGACATTTTCAGCGCCAGATTGCTTGCTAGCAGTAACGAAAATGCATTCACCATGCAGTCCCGTGAATCATACAAGTTTCTCGTTCATTAATGCTGATCCTGAAGTAATTTATTATTGCATTTATAGACAAATACGCTTCAACAGTTATTACTACATCCAAAAGTAACATATGCACGAAAATTAGGTATTTATTGGACTAATTCTTTGATGTCTCGGCTTGCAAATGCATAATTAATTTGGCACCTAAATTAGCGGATTGAAACACGCATAGACATGCACATTCAAACAAAAATTTCAAAGATATGCACCGAACGGGCGCCCCGACCGAGTAACATTTGTCCAAAATTTCCCCGCTTGATTCGGTTGGCAAAAGACTAGCCTTATCGAAGCAAAAAAACTGTGAAATTTGCCTAGCCGCCATTTCCTTTTTCTAATTAACACAATTTTTAGTTTCGCTCGAACGAAGTTTGAAGCAATTATTGTAAACGTGTTGGTTTTTTATGCAAATTTTGCCTGATCGTTTTGACTTTTCGAGTGAATTTTGCGCCCTTGAATTTTTCTTTTGTGTGATCTAAATTTCCTATTCACAGTTGCCAGCAGCTGAACTCAAGTGGCGGCAGTTCACTACTTAAAGTCAACTGAAAAGTGCGCCGAAATTGGAGTATTTTTTTTACTTTAAATTTTATTAGTGACGTCATTTTAAGCCTTTCTTATTGTTTTGAGTTACCCCCTCCATGACGCATCAAAAATCCAATAATTAACCAAAATTCAAAATCAGTCCCATACATCTATCTCTAAGGGTACCTGTAAGATGTCTAAAGTACAACTTAACCCATTGATTATAAATTGTATCATAAAATGGGTTGGGACTTGACCGTGCCAACCCATTTTATGATACAATTTATAATTTATAATCAATGGGTTAAGTTGTACTTTAGACATCTTACATGTACCCTTAGAGATAGATGTACATAGTCTTCAAATAATTTTCAGTCATTGGCAGTTAATTGCTGTTTGCCATTATACAGATTATTGACAATATCGAGAAATAAAATACTAGAAGTTGATTTAACAATCTCAGAACTCTGCTTGATAAAAAAATCAACAAGTAAAGCAAGTAGTTACCATAACTTTATTTTAGGTTAATGTATTTTAACTGAGTATTCTAAATGTAGAAAAGGCTAAATGCAAAAAAAAATTCAAATAAACCAACTAAAATAGTGAAAAATTTGCTGAGGCGAAACCTTATTTTTAGTCGAAACTATTCCGTTTATTTAATAATCAAGTTGTTTCAGCCAGTAACTTAGTTAAAATAGGTATATATACGTCATTACAAAATATCAAAAAATTTTCAGAAAAAACTGTTGACATGACCCAAAAATGCAAAGACTAATATTTACTTATATATTTAGGTTGTATATTTAGGACGTATATTTAGGTCAAAACAAGAATAGTTCAATTTTTCTAGATAAAATGCACCTTTTTGGCTGTTGCAATCTACTTTGCAAAGGCTGTTCATTATTTGAGCAAGTTTCAATACGGTTTTAAAAAAAAGTAGGACACAAAATATTTAAAATTTTTGTCGCGCAAATTTCAAAAAAAATGCTTTTTTCACTTTATTCGGGACCCAAGTTGAAAATCCGCATACACATATTTAGAAGAAGATTTTAACACTTACAGATTGAACCTCTCTCTCTCACCGTTTGAACAATTTTAGCGCTCTGATGGCGTAAAAGGTATCTTTCTCCGCAGATACCTATCAGCCAAAATTGACTTCACAAAAAAACAAAGCCATGGAAACATTAAGTTCCTATCCCCGAAATAAAGTTGAGGGTTGGAACAAAAAGGACCCAATGAACAACTTGAACCGATGTAGCGCTCGAAGTTTTAATTTGGAGAGCAATAGGTCATATCAAGTGGTTTCCGCTCCTCTGCCTGAAACAGGACTGGCAACTAATAAAATCTCTAACCCAGCAAAAAAGCGCACGTGAACCCAGCGGCGGTTTTCGACAGGCGTTATAACGAAATAAAATTCAAAGCATTTTGCAATCAATCCGCCTTGTCAAACAAAGGTCGGTCAATTAGCTACAACCATCAGAACCTTAACAAGCTCGCACATGAATACAGATTTCATTATAATAGATTCATTGATGTTTTCTGCTAATAAATGCATAGCTTGCCGAGTAGAAAATACAAGTTATTGTTGAAACCTTATTGATGTTTCTTGTATTTTGTGCGCAAGTAAACGTTAATCCTGTACGATCTTGAAATAATCTTGCATGAATTTAAAACGCCATGGAAGAACCTTAGATTACCTTCTGTTATTGACTCGAGTTAGACAATCACGTTTGAAAATTAAGATTTATCTAGAAACTGAAGGTCAGCGTGCGGTTGTATACAGCACACGGCAACCAATAAGGCAATAAAAGGAGGTATAGTAAAGGACCTTTGACTTTCTTAAAATTGATTGATCCAATCATTTTCCCTAGCCCTCGAACATGGTTTCTGTCTTTTTGAGCAGCTCAACCTATGACGGTAGACGCCCTGAGACAGATCAGAGAGCATCTGAAAGGTCAAGGTCTTCTGGACCCTAGACTAGTGACCCACATTCTCAAGACAGCAGCCGAGGTGTTCAGGCGGGAACCCAATTTAGTAGAAGTGCGCTGTTCAGACGCTGTCATCATCGGGGACATTCATGGACAGTTCTACGATCTGTTAAACATTTTGGAACGCGTTTGCGCTGACAAGCCTCCTGAAGGCAAGTCTCATTATTCAATATGTACTTCAAGACAACTAATGCGAATTTTTGCATCAAAATTTCGGCAAATTTGTTAAAAATGTAAACAAGTGTTGTCAATTTTATTTTTAAAGACGAAAAAGCATTGTAGATTACTTTGATTTAATTTTTTGGCCTAAAATTTTGGCTAAATTTTTTTTGAAAAACTCAGCCTTTTTCATCAAAAATTGCACGAAATAAGCTTTTTCAATCCACTTTCATTAAATTTGCGGGAAGCAGACACTCAAAAACCACTAACACAATCTTCGTAAAATGCAAAGGGGGCAAGCCCTATTTTCACTTTGAGTGCTCTGGAGTTAAAATATTGCCGTTTTTTGCAACTTTACTCCATGATTATCAAAAATTCAGCATTTATTTCTGAATTTTCAACTAACAATTTATCTATATCTATAACATTCGAAACAAGTGTTCTTAAGAGACAAACAGCAATTGCAAGGCTAATTTCGGTCTATCTTGGACTGTTCCAATCCAAAAACAATTCGGATAATAATCCGTCGGTCTTTTAAAAAAAATCGATCTATTTGTGTTAATTAAAGAACAAGCAGTTCAAATCAAAGCTCACTGATGACAAGTCCAGTTGGCTTCCACAGCAGATCAGAAATAATGTAACTTATTTTTTGCTCGAAAGCTTATGGTCGTTTTGACATTTAAAAATAACTGATTTTTAAATAAACAATGGCTTATTGAACTTTGCTACTATTTTTATCTTAATTTGCTGAAATTGTAGCTTCTTAGTGTCAGCAAGAAAAGAATGCCTCTTCTTTCTACTGATAAATATTTAATCTTTTTTGCAGTTTTGTCGTTTCTTGCTAATTTTACTCTATGATTATCAAAAACGCCGGATTTACTTTTCAATTTTTAACTGACAAATTATCTAGATCTACAACATTCGAAACAAATTAGTGTTCTGATTTGACGAAAAGCAATAGCAAGGCGCGTTTTGGTCCAATCTTGGACTGATACAAGCCAAAAATAAGTCGGACTGTAATCAGTCGGTCTCTTCTCAAAAACATTTTGATCTTTTCTATGTCAACTAAAGAAAGAACAATTCAAATCAAAGCTCAGTGTAGATAGGTCCAATTGGTTTCCTAAGCAGTTTCAAATTAAGGCATCCAGTTTCTTTAATCGGAGGATTATGGTAATTTTGAACTTTTAAAAACGTTTTCGATTAGACAATGGCAAAAACAAACGATTTTAAATAAACAATGGCTTACTGAACTTTGTCAGTATTTTTCGCTTCAGTTGGCCAACTTGTAGCTTAGTGTCAGCAAAGAAAGTATGCTTTCTCTTCCTCTCCTTTCTACTGAAATAAAACTTATTTTTTGCGGTGTTACGCGTTAAGATATGGTTTTCTGGATTTGATACTACCAGATTTCACATTCTTTTTTATTTTTAGGCATTTGCCCATTTTTTACGTTTTTTCTCTTTTTGTCACATTATCATATTAATGACAGTTCAGATATTACAAAATTTCCGTTCAAAATGACGCACAATTGATCATATCAATATCTTTACAGCTATAGATTACGGTTTTAATGTCTTCTACAACCCTTTCGTCGAAATTAATTTTTACTTTTGTCTTTAACTGTCGTTTTTACATTATTTTCCAGCTTTATGAATTTTTCTGGATATTAACAGATCTCATTGGATGTGCCTGGCAAATTAGATCAGGCTATATTCTGATTTGATTACATCGCTGATGGCTTCCGTGACTCTGAAAAAAAAACACTTAAACTTCGCATTTTTGTTCTTTTTGTCTATTTGTTGCAAGTCTTATTGCAGCTCTCGTTTTTGCAACTCTTTTTGCAGGTCTTACAGGACATTACTGGCATCAAGGGAAGGCGCAAGAGCAAAAAAATATAATGTTTTTAAAAAATTCGTCATGACCTTACTGGCTTCGACAAGGGTATTTTGCAAAAGGTAAATTAATTTCTGATTTTTGCTTATATTTGACGTTCTTTTGAAGAAGTGAGACATATTCTGTTTAATTACAGGTCGCAAGGCCTCCTTTACACCAATAAACAAATATATTGTATTATTTTGTAGCTAATAGCTCAGATGACTTTGAAAAAAAAATGTTTTCAAAAAATACAAAACTATTTGTATTTTGCCCTTTTCTTTCTCCTTTTTGTCGACTTGTTACCTAGTCTCATTTTTGAGAGGTCATATTTCATAATATTGGCGTTTTCTCGCAAGTTTTAATGGAATTTTGTTTGTTGTCTCTATTTGTTGATCTTTTTGCAACCGCATAAAAAATTGAGTAATGACAGGTCTTTATGCCCTCCTATAGAGGCCTAGGCATAAACCTGTTGGATAATCAGCGGTTGGCTTCAGCTGATATTTAATGTTTTCATTACTTTGAAATTAAAAAAATAAGCGATTTTTTTTAAACTTTGCTGTTTAAATTTTGCTGTTTTTTGTTCTTTTTCGACTAACTGTTGCCAAGCCTTATTATGGACTGGTCCCATATCATTTCTAGTGAAGTACACGTTATTTTATTGAGTTTCAATTTTATCTGACGCTATTTTAACTTTGTTATTAATAGCCGCACAGCGATAGCTGGGGCTATTATTGGCCTTCTCTTGGTTTTTTTTTTATTTCGTCGTCATGATTTTTGTTACGACCATATGACGTCACAGCCACTTTTTGTTCATTCGTTCATGCAATTTCAGCTGAATTACATGTGTGACGTCATTTTTCGCTCTTAGTGGAGCGAGTTTTTTGTTCATGTGCGTGATTAAATTTTTGGTCACACTTGACTTACCTCACTCTCAAAAATGACTTCCTCACTTTGAAATTGACTTTTATTTACTTTAATTCAAAGAGATAAGGTCAAATGGGTGTGTGTCACTCTAAATGAAGGTTATTTGAGATCAGCTAATAGAGGCAGCAATAACTTTACAGATTTTTAATCAAAATATAACACATCAGCCTTCAATGAAAAGACGAATTTTTTTGGTCTGTCTCTTTTACTGTTTTTTTTTAGACTGCCGATCTACGAATCTATTGCGGCTATTTTCTGGCAATCTGCCAGCTATGTTTAGGTTTTTTTTTCTTTTAAATGGACAAAGTTTTGGATGTAATTAATTTTTGTTGTAGTTGTATGATTTTGTCGTTGGTCTTGACTCGGTTTCTTAATAATGGCAGATCTCATCAATCTAACGCTGCATTTTTTTACTCCGTTGAGTTATTTGCGTTGGAGGCGATCTTTTCGGGTTTTTTTCGGGGTTTTTCTATCTGTTCCTCATATGGTCGCTAATTATGCCAAAAATGTGGATGAGCGGGGTCGGAACTATATGTGCAAACCCACATTAACGAGCCTCCATGTTAAAATGTAGATTTGAAGTGTCTAATCAAAGCTGGCTATTATTAACACATGCCCGTGTACCGCTGATTCACGAACTTTTTAAAATGAATACTGCATTTGTCTCTGGAACCTACTGTTTAAGTTTCATCTTCACAATCTCAACTATAGTTTCTTCACGTCAGAAAACTGAATAGTTTTTTCTCTATTCATGCCATCTTTTATGGGCATGACGTCTTTTTTATACTCGGCAGCAGTAAATTTCAAATTTTATGTGATGGTTGTTTTCATATATTAAACTTAATTTCAAACTGAACCTTGAGCCTCCAAATGCTTCAAACGGACATTTGTAACTCAAAATGTTCTTATTCCGATTGACACGTGTTCTCTCCTATTTTTGGCCAGAATAATTAGATCACAAAAAATCGGGCATTAGAAACTACAAAAATATCAGAATTTAGAGCAAAATTCTGTTCTACTGCACCTTGAAGTCTTGAAATGTGGTGGACAGGGCGTTTAGCTGCCAACCGAAAAATAAGAACCCGGCAGAAACTAGAGTCTAATCACAAAGCAGAGTTCCACTACTTTTTCAGGTTTTCGTTAAGTTCACAACGGTGTTTGTAGTATCGACGAGTGGTAACGAGTTATTTTATCGGTTAGTTATGCAACTGTTGTTATCGTAATGAGAACTGATTAAATGTATATTTTTCTGGAAATTGAGCGCTTCGTTTTGTATTAATTATTACCATTAGTTAACCCAACCCAATTCAGGTAGGCTTTTGGGAACCCAATTCAGGAAACAAACTTTCTTTTCAACAGGTAACACCAGCTACGTGTTTCTGGGCGACTATGTGGACAGAGGCTCATTCAGTACAGAGTGCGTATTGTACCTGGCCTCACTCAAACTGATGGCACCCAAAAATGTCTTCCTCCTACGCGGAAACCACGAGTCAGAGAAACTCAACAAGAACTTCAACTACCACGAGGTGCGCAAATAAACCCTATTTGTTCCAACCCCATTTAGTGGAAGGGAAGGACTATCTGCTCCACTGTTTTTTTTTGCTAATGGATGCTTAAAACACGCTCAAGCAACATTTAAAATGCAAGATCTCTGCGGTACAGCTTTCCGAGTGCCCGATTTTCTTAATACACAGATTTTAAAACTTGCAGAGCTCGAGTTTAAATTATAGGTTACGTGACTCCGATAAAGTCACTTCAAAATTCTGACTTACATATCGATCAGCTGTGCTTTTCTTGAAGAATGCCAGATTTATTCATTGACTTCATCAGATTCACGAGAGATTCATCAGATTCACGTAACTTACTTTTATTATACTTACAACATGCAAGTTCAAGTTTTAAAATGCCAAACTTCTGTAGCGCTAGAAGTTAAAATACCAAAAGTTACTATATTACAAAGTAGATTACAATATCCGCATGCATACATACATACATACAGATCTGTCAAGTCTTTATAGATCTTTCAAGAAGTTACAATATAAAAAGCTCGTTGGACAGCTATATTAACTTATGCAAAAACATACATTTTAAAATTAAGCATATTAGAATACTGCATTCGACCTTCATTATTAATGGTTGTCTTGGATTTTGGTCTCGTTTCAATCTATTAATAACTCGATACGTCGAAGAGTAGTCTAAAATGCACTTGAATCACGTACTCGCCAGGTTTTAAAATTGGGCACTGCATGCTGAAAAATCTAGGAACGGGTACTTCTAAGATCTGGCTACTTGCACGTGTGTGTTTAAACCTATTATTCAAATATAACCAAGGATCTTATCCGTTTGCGCCCCAATACGTTGAACAGCCACCAGTTGCAGAGCACGTGTCATTACATAGTAAATCAGTATGTAATAATATGGCACTTGCGTCTGGGAGCGGGGTGCAAATATTATGCACACACTAAACTTGAGGGTACGAACGGAAAAGATCCATAACCCCGTAACCGACTAACGCCAGAAACTGATGCAAATGAAATTTGAATGAGATGAATCTCTTCGTAATTAATTTTTGGTCATGAGAGTGGCGTAACTATACACGAAGTGTTGTTGTGGTAGGAGTTTACACAGAAGTACTCAAGTGAGTTGTTCAAAGAGTGCCAGAGCATGTTCAACTCAATGCCTCTCTGCGCAGTAGTGAACGGCAAGTACTTCTGTGCTCATGGAGGTATCAGTCCTGAGGCCAAGCAGCTCAATGATATCAACAAGATCAGGAGACACAAAGAGATACCTCAGTATGCGTCGTACTCATCAACAAATGATAGACGATTAAAATATGCTAGAAAAATGAAAGTAAAACCAAACGAAAATTGAGCATAAGATCATATTGACATAGCTTAGAACACGAAATCTGCCCTCGACAAACAAAAAAGAAAATACGAGAAGAGACAAAAAGGTATAAAGTTCAAAATTTTGTTAGAGCACAGTGAAAGGAGTAAAATAAGCTATTCTGTTTCGAATCCAGTGCTGCTGCATATTCACATTAGTTGCACCTGCGTTAAGTAGATCCCCGCACAGGAAAACAATCTCCAGTTTTGAACATTGATCATATTTCATTCTATATACAAACAAGGCGGCTCGGTAATGTGCGATGGCACATAAGGTTCCGACCCCGCCCATCCACAATTTTGGCATAACTGTCTACCAAATGATGAACAGATAGAAAAACACAAAAATTATTTTTTTGGGAAACCCAAAAAACTCAAAAAAGCACAAGTATTTTTCAAAAAAAATTGTGTATGAACGATAAGATAGCCTCCAAAGCAAATAACTCAGAGGAGCAAAAATTGATGCAATTGATTGCTGTGATATGCCAATATTAAGAAAGCGAGTCAAGTTGAACAGCAAAATCAAACAACAACAACAACAAACATTAATTACATCAAAAAATTTATGTCCGTTTTGAAAAAAAGAAATTTAATAACAAAGTTAACATACCATCAGATAAAGCTAAAACTAAACAAAAAAACTTATAAATCACCAGAAGATATATGGGACCAGTCCATAAAAAGTTTTGGTAACAATTAGACAAAAAAGAACAAAAACAAAAAAGCTAAAAAATTCGCTTTTTTTAAACAATTAAATTCAAATTAATAAAAAACATTAGAAAACAAAAGAAATATCCTAAAGGTTTACGATTACCAATTCTACTATAGAGGAATTAGAGGCATTAGGAACTGTCCTTATTCCTTTTTTTCAGCGGCAAAAAAGAACAACAACAAACAAAAATTCAATTGAAACTTAACAGAAAACGCTCTCCAAACCGTCAAGCCATATTTTGGCCCTCAAAAATTTTTCGATTGCGCCTTCTTCAAACAGCGACAAAAGAGTATATGGCCATTCATTAGTAAGACTAGGTAACAAGTTGACAAAAAAGCGAAACGTAAAAGTATGTAATAATTTTGATTTTTTTTTCGAAGCAAAATTACATCCAAAGTCATGAAAGACATTAATTACAAAAAGAACTATTTAAATAGGGTCACTTATTCATCCACAGGAAGCCACGAGATCTGCAAATATCCAGATTTTTTCTTGCGTGTACAAAAACAACGTCAAGTCTGACAAAAACTAAATTAATTTAATTCTTTTTTGTGAAAAACCGGTGTCGAAGCCAGTAAGGTCATAACGAATACAAAAAAAAATAGATTTTGGGACATCAATCCCCTTTGACACCTTCCCTTGTCACCCATAATGTCATATTTGACATGTATTTAACTAACAAGACCAGGTAACAAAAAAATTTAAAAAGAACAAAATTGCGAAGTTAAAAAGTTTTTTTTTAGTTTTGTTAAACAATTTTTTTCTAAGTCATGGAAGCCATCAGCTACGTACTAATATCAGAAGATCTGCTCATCAATTTGTCCATGAAAAACCGATGAAACCTATCCATTTACAGAAAATTTCATACGACCCAAACGACAAAGTAAAAATGACAGTTAAAGACAAAAATTCAATTAATTTCTTCAAGAGTTGTCGGTGCTTTCAAAACGGTAATCTATATTGTTCAGGATTTTAATAAGTGCAATTGTGATATATTTTGAACGCTTATAATGTGATATGAGAACTGTCAATAATGTGATAAGGTGACAAAACTAGAAAACGTGAAAAACTGGCAAATCTTAAAACAAAAAAACTGAAATCTAGTAGTATCAAATCCAGAAAAGAATAACTTCAGGCTTAGAACCACAACCGAGAATAAACTTCAAATCAGTAGAATGAAGAAGTATTCTTTCTTTGCTGACACTAAGCTAGAAGTTGAACAAATTAAGAAAAAAAAATAGAGGAAAAGTTAATTAAGCCAATATTTATTTGAAAATCAATTATTTTTAAAGGTCGAAATGACCATGAACTTTCAAGTAAAAATTTAAATGCATTAGCTTGGAAATCCTTAGAAAGCCAAATAGACCTACCATTCCTGCGCTTTTATTTGATATGTTCTGTTCCTTTTTATTTAAAAAAACGTCTTTTTTTGAAAAAAAAAAAGACTGACTGATTGCAATCCGACTTCTTTTTGGATTGTAACAGTCCAAGATTGGCCCAAAACTAGCCCTGCTAATGCTTATTGTCCGTTAGGAACAATTGATTTTTCGAACGTTGTAGATATAGATAATTTGTTCGTTGAAAACTCAAAAATAAATTCTGCATTTCTGAAAACCAACGAGTAAAGTTAGCAAAAAACGGCGAAGTTTTAATTACAGAGCACCCTCAACGGACGCCGAAGTAGGAATAGCCCCTTTCTGAGTCTACAAAGATTGTATGAGTATTGTTTGGGGCTGTACTGCAGGCAAATTTAATCAAAGTGGACTAAAGTAGCTTATTTCGTGCCGTTTTTTGATGAAAAAGGCTGAATTTTGTAATATTTATCCAGAATGTTTTTCCAAAAAAATAAATCAAAACAATCAATAATGCTTGGTTGTCTTTAAAAATATAGTCAACGACACTATTCTCAAAAATTTTATTAAATTTTAGCAAAATTGACGAAAATTTAGGCGAAAATTCCGGAAAAAGTGAATAAAAACAACGTGAATTCACTCAACTTTTCTTATAAGTTTAAACCTCGATAACTCCCTGTAGAAAACGAAAATTTAAAAAATCTTTTTAATTCCATATTCTACGCTGGACGAGCTTTCTAATGATACAAGTCTCAACTCTCTACGATGAATATATCGATCGGCGAAAATTCACGGAACAAAAAAAAACCCATTTGAGTATATAGTTCCTCCCCCCTCAAGAGGGTCGGAACAATTACAAATATCGAATACGTGACCAAGTTTGCGTGCATATCACGAGAGAGTAACCCTTACTTAGAGAATGATTACTAAATCCCATAACAAATTTAATTGTAATTTATAAGTACGACACATACTATCATCGCTACAGAGAAGGGTAAGTTCCTTGCTTTCCATTTTTCTGGCTCGAATAGTTCAAAAACTGAATTCGAAAAGTTTTCATGTCCAAAAAAACACCCATTTTTCAAGATGAAAACAGCAAACATTGAATGAAGCACACATAATTGGCGTGACTATAAAGTTCAGCCCCACTAAGCTGGCGGGCCTATAATGGCAAAGACTCATTTATTTCTGCATATTTACTTTAATTAATATTTGCCGAATGTCTTTAAAAATGAGAAAATTATCTGGCGCATGGAGTACTATGCCTAACGACTTAACCAACTTAAACACGCAAAACTTGCATTTGTTTAGCTTCAGCCTCCTGGTGCAGATTAAGTCCCAATTTTTGATTAATTTCCATAACCCATAGATTGTAGATTGGCCGGAATTGTCAGTAAATGGAGAAATGAATGACTATTTTTCTTTTGTGTGATTTTTCAGAACAATGACAGACTTGTTGTGGAGTGACCCGTGCGAGGATTACGAGGAAAATGACAGCACCAGGAGCAGCGATATGTTTCAGTTCAACCAGCAGAGACAAACATCATACAGGTAGCAGTCTACACCCTACTAACCTGTAAATCTCTCCCTTTTCTTACCTTAAGTGCAAATCGACTGTCATGCCTTCAACTATTAACCCAAGATGCTTCTGACAAGACATCAAATCAAGCCAGCTCAGACCAGACCAAATTGGGTCTGGCATGCGGGATATCAGACCATCTAGACCAGAACTTTGCGTCGCGCACTGGAGTTGCCACACCCACTTGGGTTGCGCACTGTGTGAACCGAGACTAAAATTGTAATCATTGAAATACCAGTGGCAAATTTTCTGCAAGTTTTTTGAACTCTTCGTCGAAAAAGATTCATTCATTAAAAACAAGGATGTTCACCCCGAGAACATAAAACAATACTTGGACCGCAGCATAGTTTATAATTCTCATCGACTAAAATTGAGCGATATTTTTGTGGCCACACATTCTGACTTCTGCCAAATTAGATTTAAGTGTTTTATTATTGCTATATGAAGCCAACTGAAGGGTAGAGCGGTGGCAGCAAGCTGCTGATAAAATATTTTCCATTTTTTATATTTGTAAGGATGATAGTGGGGCTCTTTAAGAAAGCGGAAGCGTGGATCAAACCCGAGACTTCTTGTTCAATAACAAAAAGAAGTGTACTTCGCCAAATACGCTCTGCCAAATGAGTTATCTGGTTGTTGGTCTGGGCTGTACATAAAAAATTTTTTACGTCAAAAATTGTTTTTTAATTGTTTTTCTCTTTAATATTCTGATCTGCTTTTTCTTTTAGTTCATCTTACGGTCCCTGCATTCCGTTCCGTCTTTACCGGCTCAATTTGGGCGGATGTTATTGTTAATTTGCTCAGTCTTGATGGTGCCTCTCTTCTTTTCTGTTAGGGCTTTCCATAAGTCAATTTGTTTTGCTTGATCGAAAATGCAAATTTTCAACTGATTTTTTGGTTGCAATTGCTTGATATCTTGAGGCCGTATAATTCTTTTTGGTAAATGGCGTCGGCGAGTCCCTCTTGCTAGACAAGATTATATTGGTGCAGTATGAATGAGCTTAACAGAGCTAAGAAAGCTGTACAACAAAAAGGAAGAATAAAAACCAATTTTCCATCCCAAAAAGATCTAAATAATCAGCAACAATGGACAGTGGGTTACTCCGAGTTGATGCGGGTGTTAAACGGAAAATTTTTGCGGGAAAAAATAAAAACTCAGTTGGGGAGAAGTACCGGCTATTGATGGTCCTGACGGAAGTCATGGGCGTGCTTATCGCGAAAAATTGTTCAACTATATGGAAAATCGTTGGTTTCAGCAAAAGGTTGGCCAAAAGACCCACTGGCAGCTCTGCGCGAGGAGCGCCTGACTTTTGACAATGGTCTCCCATGAGGATAGAAAACAGCGAGTGCCATCCATGGTCACGGAAAGATGGTTGATATGCCAATTTCGAGTGTTCCAGAGCTTTTGCACAAGATCAGTCCCTATGACGTGCTCGTTGAATCGAAGGCTTGAATGTTCTCTTTTGACGATTTTTCTGTTGCCAGGTTGGGAAAAGATTTTCCATGAAGAGGCACGATGCAATAGAGTGGTAGACTCCGTCACATATCGAGATTGGTGCTGACGCTAGCGTATCCAAAACTCCATTCGGCGAAAAGATCTCATCAGGAAGAGCGGGAATCCTTCGCGATAGTTGGTTTTATATGTCGAGATTTTAACACTGATTGCAGGCCCTACGCTTGTAACGGGTTGCAAGGATGCTTGATAACATTTCAAAAAAGCAGTCTTCAGGGGCTTATGAATCTTTTTCTCAGGGGACTGGCTGTTTTCCACGGCTGCTCCTCTTGTTCTGATGATCATATCAAGACTCCACAAAGGGCTCTGTGTAGAGTATCCAGACCACACTTCCAGAAATCAAGACTTGGATCTATTCTGTTCCTCCTAGCTTAAAGGGCATAAAACATTTAAGCCCCCAGGAGAACGTGCTGTCTTTTTAATAGCTGCACAGCTATAGCTGGAGCTATTATTGACCTTCTCTTGGTTTTCGTTAAGATTTTTGTTACGACATTATGATGTCACAACCACTTCAAATCTGCTTTTTTCATTCGTTCATGCTATTTCAAGTGAAGTGCGCGCGTGACGTCATTTCTCACTCTTAGTAGAGTGAGCTTTTTTTGTTCTTACGCGTGATTAAATTTTTGGTCACACGTGACTCATATCACTGTCAGAAATGACTTCCTCGCTCTAAAATTGACTTTTTTAATAGCCGCACAGCGATAGCTGGGGCTATTATTGGCCTTCTCTTGGTTTTTACAATCCAAGAATTGAATTGTATTGGTGCTCTGTCTTTTTTTTGTAAAATGTTTTCACACCTTTTTTCATGACTGAGTTTTCAAAACGGGATTAACAGCTGAAGCTCAGCGGGCATCAAGTTTCATTAGAGGCCCTTATCCGCGTTTAGTAGTTCTTCAAGTACTTAGAGTGGTTAAGCTACTGGGAAGGCCGTAATTCAAGGTTAACAGGTCAATTTCAGAAGTTATTGAGCCCAAATTGTTGCAATTTTTTCGTCTTTTTTGTTGGACCAGTCTGAAATTGAGGTTTGTAAAAGTTGGTAAAGGTCTTTTGCAAGACGTAATTACTTTTTATGGCCATTTTAAGAGCTATATGTATTGCTACAACAAACATAAACACGGTAATTTGTTCTAATTTTTAAAAATTTTTCAAGTTTTTTGAATATTTTTGTTGTTTCAGCTCTTGGTGTCACAATAATAGGTTAATTTATAGTTTCTAGTGGTAATAGAATGGTTTTTAAACTTCACGAATTTTATCAATTTTTTTAATAAAACTTGCAGTTTTTTCCAATTTTCTGACATTAATTGTCATTATTCGAGTTTTCCAGCTCCAGGGGGCAAGAAATCTCGTCTAGGATTTGCTAATAGTTTAATGCAAAATTTTTATTGGCCATGGCATAAGCCAATTTTTTCAAATTTTTAAAAATTGTTGTCATTTTTTTAGGTTTCTCTAACCTGAACAGCCAAAACATTTACTTTAGGTTTTGATAATAGGTTACTGCATAGTTTCTAGTGGTAATGGGGAATGTGTTTCAAGATTTTATTGTTACAAATTTCAGCAATTTTCAAATTGTAATTTTTCTTTGACTTCTTGAAATTTTAGTCTTTTTACTCAGTGGCCAGGGGTTTGCTGCTATTAAGTTTGCTAGTATGTTATTGCAGAGCTTCTAGTGTCAACAAAATAGTTTTCTGTTTTTTAGATTGCAAATATGAGTAATTTTTTAAATAAAGCTTGCAATTTAAATTTTTTTGATTGTTTTCAAATTTTTTGATTTTTTTGTCATTTTCTGAGTTTAACTATCTTTATTGGCCAACGATATTTTTTAAATGTTGCAGATGAGCTACAAAACAGAAATCCACAGAGAAAAAATGAATTTGAACATTTTTTCCAGACACATTTTCGAAAAATATCTTTAAATTTTTCCTTTTCATTTGAAGCATTTTTCACATTTCTTTTTGAAGCATTTGTCATTTTTTTCGAGATTATCAATCTTTAGTGTCAAATTTATCTGTTTCAAGTCTTTTGCGTGACTTAATGACTATATTGCATTGTGTCATAAATGGCCTTCAGGTTAAAAGCTTCAAGAGTTTTAGGAATAATTGATTTTTTTGTTTAGTTTGATTCTTTTAGTTTCTCAACTTTCGAGATTTCGTCTTTTTGGCTGGGATTGTTCAATTGACCTGCTGGTCAGGTAAATTAGGCCTGTTTTTCATTCAATTCCTTGGATTGTATTTCAGGACTTGTCCTGCTATGTTTTTTATTTCGTCGTCACGATTTTTGTTACGACCATATGACGTCACAACCACTTCGAATCTGCTTTTTGTTCATTCGTTCATGCAATTTCATCTCGTGCGTGACGTCATTTTTTGCTCTTAGTGGGGCGAGTTTTTTGTTCATTCGCGTGATTAAATTTTTGGTCACACTTGACTTACTTTAATTCAAAGAGATAAGGTCAAATGCGTGTGTGTAACTAAATGAAGGTTATTAGAGAGCAGCTAATAGAGGCAGCTAAAACTTATACAGATTTTAAATCAAAACATAGCCGGCAGATTGCCGGAATAGCTGCGAAATAGACTTGCGTGCCGTAAAATACAGGTGGAAAAAGATACACAAGTGAGTTGATAATAGTTATCGCCGCCTATAAAACTTAAAAGTTTATTTCAAAGGAGGTTGTTTTTGGGTGCAAAAAAAATTTTCCCTGTCGCGTCTCGAACCGGCGATCTCCGGATTAGCAGCCAGTCGCCTTAACCACTCGGCTGTCGGACCACACAATCTGTTTTCTTACAATCAACTTTGTTTT
Organism: Convolutriloba macropyga; assembly: GCF_964194025.1. Classification (NCBI taxonomy): domain Eukaryota; kingdom Metazoa; phylum Xenacoelomorpha; order Acoela; family Convolutidae; genus Convolutriloba; species Convolutriloba macropyga. The sequence goes on from NC_134472.1 coordinate 21,715,945, forward strand.
AGGAACAGATTAACAGGTTTCTGAATAACCGCAATTTAGGTCACGCAGAAAGCGTGAAATCAAGCGCGAAAAAGTCATTTAAGCAGTGACGAGACAGAATGTTCTAGAACAAATGTAAAACGAAAATGAAGCTTCAGACGACGAAACAAAAAAACCAAGAGCACCGCAATATAGCTACGCTCAGCTTACAGCTTCGCAGCTATAATTAGAACATATCAGCCTTCAATGAAAAGACGAATTTTTTGGTCGGTCTGTTTTATTGTTTTTTTTAGTCTGCAGATCTACGAAGCCATTGCGGCTATTTTCTGGCAATCTGCCAGCTATGTTTCTTTAATTGAAAGAGAAAAGGTCAAGTGAGTGTTTGTCACTCTAATCGATGGTCATTTGAGAGCAGCTAATAGAGGAAGCAATAACGGATTCCTAGTCAAAATATAACATCTCATCCTGTAATAAAAAGTAATTTTTTGGTCTATTTTTTACTGTTTTTTAGACTACAGATCTAGAAAGCTATTGCGGCTATTTTCTGCCAATTTGCCAGCTATGTTTACATAATGTGCCAAATAACGACACCTAAATTTTAATTGAGTAGCAACAAAACACTAGGGGCGAAACAGAATTGATTCCAAAACTGCTCTGGGGGTTCTAGAAATTATGATCAGACCGTGCAAACTCTGGATGGGTCCTTGATCAGGCTTTCCAAACCAAAGACTTGCTGCCAGACGTTTTCGAGGGCCGCGCTTTAGTGGGTTTCATCGGCGCTAAAACAATTAATGAAAGGCATTGTTGAAAACTAACAAATAAATCCTCGCCAAAATGAAACGCAAAACGAAACAGCGATGTTAAACGATCACATATGAGGAAAAACATACAAAACTGGACAATGTCTTGAAACTGAACTTATTATTATGAGAAGCAAATGCGATAAGCATCCTATTTTTATTAGGCAATAGAAATGAATTGAAAAACCGAATCAATAATTAAACAGTGACATTCTAACCAATGTCTCCTGTCCCGGTTCCAAACAAATTGTAGATCTTGATGCGCTAAACTTTCACACCTCGGTTTAGAGCCTCAAAATTGAAATAACACCAGAATTCTTTGTCGGCATTATACACAGCAGACAAATGATCAACAATTCACACGTTACCTATTTACTATCTTTATTTTAATAAAAGACCATAATAAATATATTCGAACAGCAGTTGAAAAGTTAACTCTGCCGATCAGCATATTTAAACTCAGGTTGGTAATGCTCTTTTCTCAGAACAACCTATCTCATTTATCGTGCTGGAGATTCAAAACAACCAATAAATGAAAAAAAAATCAAGACCAAAAGCTGGGACGGCAAGCCACTTCGGAACTGGCCTATTTGGAAGGGAGCGATTTGAGGCATGTTTTTGTTTCCTAATTTAAAGGTCGCTGATTTCTGAAAGTTAAGTTTTTAACACTTCTAATACTCACACAAACCCAAAAAAACACGGCGTAGTCGGCAATCGAAGACCTGACAAAAACGTACGACAAACAATTCTTCAAAACTGTGAAAAATTAAATTAATCATTTACTAAAGCGAGCTTTTTAATTTTAAACCATTGTTTAGAGCAGATAGATTTTGACTATTTAAGTTTTCATTGCATAGATACGTTTTGATTAGTGCCAAAAAAGAAAATTCTACTTACCAATTGATTTTTGGTCATTAGTACAATGGTTACAAAATAATTCATTGCTTTCAAAAAGAATTGCGAAAAGCCTTATGACTTGATATTCAGCTCAAAGCAGCCAAAATTAATTCAAGAAAGATCCAGCAATCTACATCACAAATTCTACCAGAAAAAATTTCAAAAAATGTGCATCATTTCTCCAAAAATGTTCGCCAAGATACTCGTTTTATCTGACCCAAAAATATTTATAAGGGTCCCATAAAATTATGGAATAAAAATTTAGACTCCAAAATTTTCCAAAAATGCACGAAAACAAAGCCTACCCAAAATCATAAATACTCCAAACCCTTAACAGATAAAACGAAATAATCAGAATTTTGATAGCTAAAAATTCTGTAATAATTTTTAAAATATATTTTTTTTGTAAATACATTTTAAAAATTTGCTTATTGCCTACAGTTGGTTAGAAAAAACTGCTGTACTTCTCTTCAGCCCGATTGATTTAACACCATTGATTTAACACCGTATAAATTTACCCCTCAGTTTTTATTCAACCCCGAAATCAGTTTAACACCGAAATTTTTATAACACCAAGATTTCAGTGTTCTTAGTCGCTGCGAGATTTGTATTTAATTGGGTTTCGACGGCAACGCATGCTGTGTCGAGAGAAACTAGGTTACTAATAAAATTGCATAAGTGATGACTGTGCTGCGAGCGTTGGATTTTTGTTTAGCCGGCTTTCCTATAGGGGCATTTAGACTGCTTTCTCCGTTTACGCGAATAAGTGGGCCATCTGCGTAAATGCGACATTTGTCGCTTTGATAATTCGAGCAATTCCAGGCAGTTTAAATTTATTTTCTCTTTTAAAACACACGGCCATCTACAATCCTATGTCTTCGTCACTGATGTCTTCGTCACTTATCGTATTGTCAATTATCCCGAAGTCGTCAATTATTATACTGCTTTCAAGTTGCAATAAAAACATGAAATGTTCTTTGCTTTTCACAATTTGTTTTTTAGCCTTATTTTCCAAAAAAATGATCCATTAGTTTACATATTCAAATCAGTGTGGAAGGACCGAGGTTAATATTATATTCACACATCAGTCATTTCAACCCAATTTTATTCTCTATTAATAAAACACAAACTTGAATTGATTAGACCTAATTATCCTCAACTATGCGAAGCGTACTTAAAACGCGGGTAAAACAATGTAAGGGTTTAAATTATTGCTGACTTAAATTAAATATGGGGTTAAAAGAATAGGACTGAAAAACATGACACAGAAAAACAATTATCCATCTCAGAGATATCATTGAAATTATGCAAGCGACTATGTGACGTGATTCTGTGGAAAAAATATTTTAAACCGAATGAGTATAAATTAACCAAAAAAATTGGATAAATATTAGTCCATATTAGATGAAAAGGAAAAACCAACAGCGCAATATGCTAAATTTATCACAAACTATCAAAAATATACATAATTTAACGAGGTCTGGGGAACTGAATACGGGAGATTCAAAGTTGTGAATCCTAAAATCACATAAAAAGCGACACGACAACAGACATTACCCATTAGTAGCCAATATTCTACACAAAGTCTAATGTTCGGGCACTAACACATTGTAGACCGTATCTTGCTTTTTGAGACTTCTACGTTTTATTACTTTCAAATGCAAAACACTCATTCGGATATCTTTCTGCATTATACACAGCAGACAAATGATCAACAAAAATTACAGGCTCTGCATTTACTCACTTAGTTCTATTTCAAATTTAATACTAAATATGTTCAAATAAGTGATGAAACGCGACTATTCTCCAATGAGAAGAAAAAGTTGTTTGTTTTTAACCCAGCAAAGGTATCCAGCAAAAAATTTATTTTGACTATCAGTATTTCGACTCAAGTCATGGTATTACCCTTTTCTAGCATCGGATAAAAATTGTCAACACTTCAAACGTAATGCATTCATTTCAGTGCAAATTTTCTTTTCGGGCAAAAATTCGAAAGATTTGCAAAACTCAAGATATAGTCAAGAGTACTAATTAAAGAATAACAAGTGCAACAACTTTTTTCAGCAATCCGTTCAAAAATCCTACACTAAAAGGCGATTGGCTTCGAATATATTTCCAACTCTGGCATCTCACTCAACGCCCATTCCAAGAAAATATACATACTACACAAAATCATATTAAATATCTCTTCCTTTCTATACAGCTTGGCTATCTTGTGGACATGTGATACACGTTGATAGATCATCTTTTAAACTGAATAACCAGTTTTAAACTAAATAGCAACCAGTTTTGCACTATATTAAAGCAACCAGTTTCGAACTATATTAAATTTCGTTCGCTAATTTGGATAAATCTTGTTTACAGGTACAATCATACAGCGATCAAGAAGTTTCTGAGTAGGAACAGACTCACGAGTGTCATCAGAGGCCATGAAGTTCAAATCAATGGCGTCAAACTGTTTAAGGTTAGCCAATCATCAAATAGACAAACCACCCACTAACACCAACACTTTATTTGACATGTCCGTATAAGAGCTTGGTCAAAGCCTCAGTTTGCAAACGATGTTAAATCTAATTGAGTAAAGTCTAGAGCACTTCTAATGTCAAGGTTGATTTGCTTTGACAGAATATCACTGCAAAATGACCATGTAAATTTAACCCTGATGATTTCACTATAAGTATTCTTTATAACCCATAACTCCAAGACTCGGAAGTATGTAAAATGAAGACTCGAAGTTTCAGTTAAGTACTGCTATTTTGTCCTGGGTGAAAATGTTCGGTCCAAGAAACCAGTAGAACAGAACAACTAAAATTACTCAAATCACAATTACAGTTAAAAAAAGCTTATTAAGAATGAAATAACTTGTACTTGAAATGAGGAAAATGGCCAGCAAAATTTAAATAAAAACCGATTATCGTCGAAAAAAAATTACTCTCAAACAACTGCTGAGGTGAACAATTTATAAGGTGGCATAGGCTTAAGAAACTTTCATTCTGAAAAACATTCCTATTGGAGAAGGGTTTCAAGTAGCGACATCTCGGATGAGCACTGGTGACATTTCACAGAAACCAAAAAAAGTCAACCGTGGAAAAGTCACCCGAGAAGTGAAATCCAAACAATGGTCAAGAAAATGGTCAAGCGTAAATTTTGCATTAAAAAGACACTCAAACTTCGTTCGGGAGCCATTAAACAAATATTTGAACAGCACTTGCTTCAGCTACCTAAAGTTGTACCGTTCGAAAGAAACAATATGAAAAAATGAAATTGAAACCCTGAAAATGCAAAAATTTGGATATTTTAGACTTGTATTTTTAACCAACAGGTTATAAAAGAAAATTACTTGTTCAAAAAAGAATTTACATTACATTCAGGTTGAAATCATACTCGACACATTAAATGCAAATGCGTGTTGACAACCATGTGTCATTCTTAGTAACCATATCCAATCCACGAATGGAGTCTTTGAAATATTTTCAACGGCATACTTGACCAATACGAAAAATGCACCGACAACCTTAAAGGATGCTCAGTTAATTCAAGGTGACAAAAAATGTCTCAAAAAGTTCTGGGATGAAATTTTACGAGTTCTCGGTTACAATATTCAACACAATATAAATTTAGGGTACTATATAAACTCACAAACGTCATATGTTAAACCTACTTAAAGACCTATTAACAGCAACTGCCAATCTAAGGGGTGGGTAAAAAAAATCGCTAGTAGCCTCAATTTGCATTATCAGCATGAGTTCATGAAAGACAATTTCATTCATAATCATGTTTTCTCATAAAAAATACCCACAACACTTTTGCCCTTTTAATAGACAATCGAAATACTTATTGAGGAAAAACGGAGGAAAATAATTGATTATCGCAATCATTGTCGACCGTTTTTATTCGGAGATTTTGATTCTCTTATTGCTTGCTTAAAAGGCTGATCAATATTTCTAGGTTAAATTTACCACGGCGCAGTTCAATTTTAAATGTAAAAAACACAATTGTTTAAAACTTAATATTCAAAGTTTCCACATTTTTAAAATCAGATTCAGAGCAATAAGCTTTTATTACAACTGATCATTTTGACGTTATAAGAAGTTTATCATTACACATAAACCAACTAACGTCGGACGAATTGCTCTCGAACGACAGGCTGGGAGCAATTTAATTTAGGGGTGTGGCTTACAACTTCTTGGGTGCAAAAACTCGTACCTGATAGGGGACCATCGACCTCCACCATAGCAGTCAGACATCGTAACCACTAGGCTACAACCACGTTGTTACTCAACTGCTAAATATCACATTTATATTAGTAACAAACTTAATTTCAGAATGAGAGCAATTGAAATCACCCGCAATGTAGAAGTGAACCTTGAAAAAGTCACATGAGAAGTCAAAGAATGTTCTAGAACAAAAGTGCAAAAATAGTCGAGCAAAAATTTTCAGTAAAAAGACAATGTTTACAGAAATTGCTTCTAACTTCGTTCGAGAGCAATTAATAACATTACATCAATACAACGCAAAACTTGTAAATTTTTGAGGGTGAGATACCAACAGTTTGAAATATGTGTTCATTAGTGACGAGAAAAGTTGACGTCCAAAGTCAGCTAGTATTGATATTTAATGACTCTTGATCCTTCGATTAATGGTTCTACAGCTCTCACCTTCTCGGTTCTTCTGCTACTTATATAGTACTGATATAGGATTTATGTTTAATTTAAATAATTATAACATGGTGTGTATTTAAATGTTGTTGCAGCACAGGGACGACCGGTTTCCCTCTGTGATAACGGTGTTCTCTGCCCCCAACTACATAGACAGTTACAAGAACAAGGGCGCAGTCATAGTCATCAGTGACAGAGACATGGACCTGCGCAGTTACAACGCAGTAGACCACCCCTTCCTCCTCCCAGAAGGACTCAACGCCTTCACATGGTCACTCCCATTCGTAGGTCAGTCACCCCTGGCATCATCCTCACTACCAGGGATGCCCTACATTATACTACATTTCTTACTCCCTTTTTCTTTAGGAACTGCTTTCCTCCCCTCCTCTGGATAACTACTTTGGTTTTGAATAACATGTTTGATCTAACTAATGCTTGGGCTATTCCGTTCCAATCTACTTACAATTGTTCACCTGGCGAGGTTTTTACACAATTAGACCTTATATTTAAAATTATGAGAAACATTCTGTTTTTGTTGCGCTATGTAATAACTCTCTAATCTGGGTTATAGGTAATATTCCTACTATTAACTATTATCATATATAATACAACACCATTCCCACTTGTTAATATCTGTTGCCATGAAAATCATACGTTATTTTTTTCTGTATAATCTTTGCTTATTTTAGTTTTTTACAGTGACATCTTTCACAGTAAAATCCTTCATAACGAGATCCTAAAATTTTGTCCGGGGTAGACAGTAGTAGCATGATTTGATAAACATCGCAGAATAGCATTCAGCTGCTCGAGAGGCATATTTCTTTTTCGCGGAAGGTCTGGCGTTTCTATAAACAAAGTTTGGATTTCTTCACAGATTGGTAGCTGCGTCAGCTACTCAAGAGGCAATAATTGCGCTCATAATTTTGGACAATCCTAGAACTAACTTTTTGTATGATTTCATGTATTTGGGAGAATGTTCGATTTTTTAACACGCTCAACTGTCAAGATCCGCGTGCATTGAGATTAGGTGCAAAATTTTTATACTGTTCTTAATTGCTCTCAAACGAAAAATGTAGCAATTATATTAGTCCTGTGGTCTTTCATGCATGTTTCGCTTGACCCATTTTTTTCTGACGCCTCTGACTTTTCATCCTCAAAAAAGGCATAAGAAGTAACGCATAAAAAGTAAAAACTTCTCTTGGAGCCTTACACTTTACCACTCTCTAAGAATGCGATTCACCAAAACTGTTTTGAGAAGTCAATTTCATGTTGTGAAGAGCGATTCTTCATCTAAAAATTTGACACCCCCAGACCAACCCCCACACCCCCTAACTCCCCCCAAGCACATCCCCTAGTCCACCCTTCTACACCTAGCGATTTGGACCCCCTGCAGCATCACTTTACCACCCTGCTCCTCCCATACTAACATCTCTAAGCACCATCTCTAACGACCTAAGCTAACCGCTCGTTTGCGAGCAATTCGCCCAACGTTAGTCGATTGTGTTTACTATTTTTTCCTGAAATGAGATTATAACAGGCAAGCCTTGTTTTTAAAAGGTTATTTAGTTCGAAGGTTTAAAAACTCCAATGTCAAGCTATCGAATATATAGACTAAACTTAATTTAAAACAGTCATCTTGAACAGTTGGAAAGCAATAACTGTATGATATTAGTGATCTCATCGTATTTATAAAAACAATAAGATTTAGATTGTATTGGTGCTTTCCTTTTTTAAAAAATCCGTTCATAATTTTTCATGTCAATGAGAAACCAACTTAAAGTGATGATTTTAATTAGGCTGGAGAAGCAAAGGGAGCGAAAACGAATGTCGGTTTCAAACCTGAAAATGTTACTTAAACATATTTTTTTGTTTTTGAAGGCAATTTTTTTTCACTTGCTGCAATTTGACTTATTTTTCACTGTTTTCTCATGATTCTTAAGGGTTTCAAAAAGTAACTGTTCTAATAATGCATAGTTGCATTTTTTGAATTTATCAAGCGCTGTTAACGGTTTATATCACTTGGACATCGTTTTTGTTTTTTCTTTTGCCCTTTTCATAGTTCTTTTGCCCTTTCATAGTTCTGGTTTTTCTTTTGCCCTTTTCATAGTTTTCTTTCTTGTCTTATAGCAAAAGCGTCGTTAATGACTTTTCTCATCTTTCGATAATGTGGCACAAAAAAAATAATTAAAAATTTTGTTTCAGTTATTCAATTTTTTGAGACGTGATTTAACTTAAAAGTCAATGATCCCTAAGTTGCTATTAAGTTCAGAGTCTAATTTTAGATGTATAAAACCAACTGAAGTCGATAGGATGACATGATTTTCAGGTTTCGCCGCTTTGGAGCCCAAAGTGCAATTTCTTTGTTTTTTGACGTTAATGACAAATTAGTTTAATTTGTCTTTTTTGAGACTTATCTTAATGATAACTTGAACAAAAATTGTATTTTCAAATTTGAAAAATTTTTAGTTGCTTTTTATCAAAACCTCTGCTGCACCAAAAAAACTGATTAAAAATTAAGAAAAAGAAGTAAACGTTTTTAAATATTTTGTTTTAAATTTCTGATCAAAAATTATGATCAAGGAAGATTAAAATGAGAATACAATTTCAATTCCGAGAGAAAGTATTTGCGAAGTATCAGCAAATTTGCGAAGGCAAAAAATTACCAACCAAGGTTCGAAAAAACTTTTATTAAAAAAATGGAACATAAAGAATTTCTCAGAAAAATAAACACAAGCCTGTCCGTAGCAACGATTGCAATATCTAATTAAAAGAAAGACCCAAAAAACAGTTTTGTTTATTTTCTCCACAATCTAATTTTGCTGAAAAAAAAACAATAAATTGGAAATGTAAAAAGCATTTAAAACGATGCCACCCTATCAGGCCCTTCTTGAAACTATGCTGCAATCGATTTTATTTTAGCAACAAGCTGAACTTCGGAGTGAGCGCAATAGAGGTCACTCAAAAATGAAGAACGAAAGTGTGAAAAAGTCACTTGAGAAGTCAAAGAATGTTCTAGAAAAGCGCAAAAAAGGTCAAGCAAAAATTTGCATAAAAAGACCAACACGTTTTGAATAATTGCTGCAAACTTCGCTCGAGAGTAATTAATAACAGAGCCATGAGAAAATGGAGGACAGATGAGAAAAAGGGAAAAGTATTATGGAAAAATACTCAACTTAAGATCGGAATTCCATCCAATTTGGTCAAACTTATACTTCGAAAAAAAATCGTCGAGCTGTACGCTAATTGGTCATTTAAATGAAACAAGGACATGATCAGGCAAAGAGAACCACTCAAGTTGCAATGAAGTTTCCAATGAAAAAGCTTACAACGCATCTTCAAAACACTATATGGAAGAAAACTGCACTAAATTCACCAAACAGTGAAAAAAATGCTTCAAAGAACTGGACTAAGTTCAACTTCCTGTGCCATATACACAGACCCGCGCAAGCTGCTTTGTCTGTTTAATTATTAGAGATATACCTAAATGGTTATCAAGTTAGAAAATTATCCAAACCATGTGTCTGATGATTTTAAAGTTGGGGTCAAATGAACTAGGGATTCAGGGGCCAAATGAGCTGGAGCTTATCATGCCGACTACTAATTGGTAATCGGATTATTCAACGAAACGATCAAAGAGAATAAATTGTCTGTTACGGCACCTTGCCTATTTAAGCACAATGGGTATTTTGGAATTCGGTAAATTGTCTAGTAACCGTCTGAACTTGTCTAATTTGACAGGTGAAAAAATCAACGAGATGGTGACAAGCTTGTTAAATGTTTGCACGAGGGAAGAAATAGAAGCAGACGAAAACACAACCGATCCATCGGGCTCCCCAAGGTTATCGGCTGAGAGACGTGAAGTTGTGAAGAACAAGATCAAAGCAGTTGCCAAAATGGGTACTTACTACAAGACCCTACAGATGGAACACGATGCAATCGTGAAACTCAAGGTTCTCTCTCCGAGTGGCCGCTTAGAACCAGGTTAAAATTAGGGTTTCCCCATTGACCCTAGAAAAAAAGTTTCTTCTTTCAAATATCCCCATTTTTTGCATTGGTGATATTTAATTTTTGAGCAGTTAGCAATTCTACAGTTTTCAAAAGTGTGTTTATGACATAACTTTTAAATGAGATAACAAAAATTGATTCCACGGCCACAGTTCTAAATTATAACTTTGAGATGTCTGAAAACTGGGCGGCTTTTACTACCTGCCTCACTTTGCTTTTTCCATTAGTCTGTCTCGATCAAAAACATTTCGTCCATACTATTGAATTTTGTTTTTGAACACATTTGAACGTTTTGCAAACAATGTAGTTTAATTTTCTACTGGGCAAAAAAGGTAGCCACAATTTTTTGCTCAAAAACGTGGTTTCTATCTGCGAAATATTTTGGTCCCACGACCGTTGGGTTAAGCGATATTAGTAAAACACAGACAATTTGGGAAACGTTCAGAAGAGCGGGACAATTTGGGAGACTTTCAAACCCATCACTTCGTTTCTTAAACAACTCTAAAATATAGCAAAAAACTTGGTCCATCTAGAATGGAACAGATTCTGATGACAAGCCATCATATCGTCAATAGGAGCTTCGCTCCACTTCCTATCGCAGCCCCTAAAAAAGTTTAGTCAGTTAGGGACAAGACATTCTTCTAGAAAATCTAAGCACTGAAATCCGGTAATTGGAAAGACGGTGCATGCAACGTCTTACGCTTAGCCTGACTAGGCACTTCTTAACATGCTACTCTTAAAGAAAACACCTCAAATATAAAGACATTTTAGCCAATCATCTGATTGATATTCAACAACCGAAAGAGAGAAAGTAATTCAAGCTTGAGCACCAAAAAGGTAATAAAAATTCTCCTCAAAAGATCGTGAAAGCCACAAAAATTGCAAAAAAAACTTTATTCCCGAGGTGAATGCATAACAGTTAAAAACGACAAACTCTATTTCTGCCACAGTTTAACAACATTAGAGAATTCGATCTTTTTATTAAACGTCTGCTTCAAAAATTACGATGCCTTTGTACCTTACCTAGATGAGCTCCAGCTAATGGCGCCAAACTACGAGACCCATCTTAAAGTTCGAAAACAGGCTCATAGTTTGACGAGAATTTTCAAAAATCTCAAGGAGCACTAAAAATAGCATTAAATGACTTGTGAGAGGGTTCTCTGTTTGAATGAAGTTTAAGACTACCAAAAAATAGCCGAGATACCTTCGTAGACCTTTAGCCTTCAAATATCAAACATAGCTGGCAGATTGCCAGAAAATAGCCGCAATAGATTTGTAGACCGGCAGTCTAAAAAAACAGTAAAAAAGACAGACCAAAAAAATTCGTCTTTTCATTGAAGGCTGATCTGTTATATTTTGATTAAAAATCTGTATAAGTTTTTGCTGCCTCTATTAGCTGCTCTCTAATAACCTTCATTTAGAGCAACACACACCCATTTGACCTTTTCTCTTTGAACTAAAGTAAATAAAAGTCAATTTCAAAGTGAGGAAGTCATTTTTGAGAGTGAGGTAAGTCAAGTGTGACCAAAAATTTAATCACGCGCATGAACAAAAAAACTCGCTCCACTAAAAGCGAAAAATGACGTCACACATGCAATTCAGTTGAAATTGCATGAACGAATGAACAAAAAGTGGCTGTGACGTCATATGGTCGTAACAAAAATCATGACGACGAAATAAAAAAACATAGCAGGACAAGTCCTGACGTACAATTCAAAGAATTTTCATTGACTAAACAAAAAAACTAGACCTAGAATGGCTATGAGTGAATTGAGAAAACCATTTTTAAAAAAAAAATCAGATAAAAAAATAAGAAAAAAACAGAAAATCAATGTCAAAATGCCGCATGTGAACAAAAAAAACCACTACCGAGAAATGAAAATTTAATTCAAACAAAAAACTAGGCCTACAATGAGCTGTGAATAGATTGGGAAAACCATTTAGAAAAAATCCGATCCAAAAAAATTGAAAAAAAACAGTAAAAATCAGAGTTAAATTGCCGCATGTGAACAAAAAACCGCTACTGAGAAACCGAATTTTTGTTCAAACACCGTTTTCTCACTCTACTTTAAAATTAGAGCGAAAAAAATTCACGCCGCAAAACCACTCTCTTTTTCGCTCCATTTCCTGTTTCGGCGTGACCAAAATCACTACTCCAATTTGACTTCAAAAATCATGAAAATGTGTGAACAGATCTTAAAAAAAAAGACAGCGCCCCAATACAATTCAAATTCTTTGAATTGTAAAAAACCAAGAGAAGGCCAATAATAGCCCCAGCTATCGCTGTGCGGCTATTAATAAAAGGAATGAGCTCTAAGAAAATTTAAAATTTGTTTTTCTTCATGACGTTCTTTTCTTCACTTGATTTAGATTTCTGTACTGCATAAGTGTCATTAAATATCCTTCAATTAGATTTTGATATCCTCAATTCCTCCAATTAAAGTAAGCAAGAATCAATTTGAGAGATAAGAATGTTACGTGTGATCAAGAAGATATTCACGTCAAAGAACAAAACTACTCGCTCCGAGAACTCCAAGAAGACTTCATGCATGTAATGTCAGCTTACAGATTATGAATGGAGGAACGCCACCCGATATGAACGTGACGCAATATCGTCGTAAAAATCTGGACGAAAAAAAGGAATACCAAGAAAAGACCAATAGCAGCCCCCACCCCACTATAACTCTCGTACCTATCAATAACAAAAAAGTAAATACCTAAAATTTGTTCAATTACACTTATCTTGCTTCAAATTAGAAAAAAAAGCTCTAGGGCTTTTCATTTACTCATCACTTGTTTTGACGTGATAAAACCCCTTGAAAAACAAGTATGAAAGGCTGAAAATACTCTGAAAAAACTTAAAATTGAATGACTTCACGCAAAAGAAAAAAACTTGATGAGAATCAATAAAAACCATTCCGAAAGACAGCTTCGAAAAAACAAACAAACCTCAAAAAATTTGGACATGACAAACTGAAAAAATTACAAATTTCCTAAATCTGTGCATTATAAAAACAATCACCCAAAGATTTACGAAACGCAAAAGAAGAACAATTATCTGCGATCTAATTTATTGCTCTTAAACGAAGTTTGTAACAATTATTTTAGTCCTGTCGGTCTTTTCTATGGGGTTTTTCGCTTGACCGATTTTTTGTCTGACGATTTTGACTTTTCGTCCTCAAAAAAAAAGAATAAACAGGTGGCGCTCAGCGGGCATTATGTGCTCTTAGACCTTAATTTCGCTGTCAAAGAAAATCAACAATAAAGTTAGCCTCCACCACTAATTTTGAAAGTTGATCAAGCAAGAAGTCATTATTTCATACTTTTTCAAGCGTCCCACTTTCTTTCACGTTTCATATCACACTAGACTTTGAACTCAATCAATTTTTGCTCACTTTTCACACCTGTCACGAAGAGTTCAAACTTAAAATATTATCAAGGAATTCAGGAAGAAACCATTATTTGGGTTGAACGATTATTTAATTGTGGGAATGGTTCGCTGCACGAGAATTGCAACATTACTATAAAATTTAATTGGATTCTCTTGGAGTTTTGAACAGCGAAATTGAGGTCTAGATAAGTTAGAGTATAGTTTTGGGAAACCATCGGCAATTCGAGCTCAGCATCGGGCGCAAGCGCTATCGGCTTTGAGCTCTAATTGCCTTAGGCTTCCCAGAACTATACTATAACATATACTTAGAGCCTTTCAGCTCACTAGTCTCCAAGAAAGCGATTCGCAGAAGCTGTTTTGAAGACTTATTCCTATGGTTTGAAAGGCGGTTCTAGAGGTTGAAGAACCCACCTGTTGCCCCAACCACCGCACTGTCCCTCGCTCCCATCAGCCCCGGTGATTTACTGCACTCCGACCCCCCCACCCCGTGGCTAGTTACTGACGAAGCCAATCGCTCGCTGGTCGTTTCAGAACAATTCGCCCGACATTCATCGGTTGTTGTTTATTATACTCCAAAGAGTCAATTACCCAAATCTGCTTCAAAATTTGCTACTGAAAACCTGCACAAGTTGAGACCTCAAATCAATTACTATCGACAAACTTTGTTAGACCGTTTTCTTCAATCAATGCTAAACTAAATAATAGACGAAACAATTGAAACAAACAAACATAAACGACTAACGTCGGGCCAATTGCTCTCAAACGACAGGCGAGCGTTTGGCGTCGTTAGTAGCTAGCCACGGTTAAGCGAGGCTAGCTTAAGTTTGATTCGACTCAAAAACTTTTGAAAATTAGTGTAAAACTTTAGCGATGGTTTGTTCGAACGGAGCTACGGGGGGATGCACCGGGTGGGGGCCTGATGGGGAGCGAGGGGGTGGGGAATGGGCAACAGTGGAGGAGGAATAGCGCGGTGGGGGTGGGGGCAATTGCGGGGGGGTTGGTCAACAGTGGGGGTGTCTTCAACCTCTAAGAACCACCCTTGACACCATAAGTATAAGTCTCCAAAACAGTTTGAGCTGAAACAGAGCTAAAAGGCTCTAAGAGCACTTAATGTCCGCGGGCGCTACATTTTTATCCCGTTTTTGAGGACGAAAAGTCAAAAGCGTCAGACGGAAATCGATCAAGCAAAAAATCGCATTAAAAAAAGACCAACAGGATTTATATAATTGCTACAAACTTCCTACTACTTTATTCAAACCAATTTTCTTGATAAAACAACTTGACACTGATACCCATGCAACACAAATCTACCCAAAAATGCTACAACGAGTCAAACGGCAAGAAGACCATATATGACTAAAAACTGCATCGAAATCTAATTGAAGCTTAAAGTTTTAAAACTGTTCCCATGAAAAGAATACTTTAACATATGCAAGGAAAAGTTACTTTTGGACAGAAAAATGAGTTAAAATTCGAGAAATATTTTTGAAAAAGCAGTAAGCGATCAAAAAAAAACCGCTTGCTTAGGGAAACTTTTGCAACAAAACGACTACAAATTTTTTCTCTGCTTTTGACTTCACAAACAGATTTATGAAAGCACGTGCCTTCATTTGCGGCATTTGACGATCAATCATTTATATACGATCCCTATTCGCTTGATGTAAACTCGGGTTTATTTCATACCGAAAAAAATGCCATCAAAAATATTCGGCGATCTTCAGGCAAGAGCATAAAACTAAGTAATCAGTAACTGTGTTTCAGGAATCTTATCTGGAGGTAGATCGAGTATTATGTCGGCAATTGAGAAGAAGAATCTCGACTTCGATGAAGTCAAAGAGATTGATAAAGAAAACGAAAAAATGCCTGCTGATAGATCTTGAATGTTGAAAACTTTTTTAATAAACTTTTTTATTATGATTTTGGCTGCAGCAATAATTTACCTTCAATTAATTATTAATAACTCAATCAGATAAATTTAATTCTAATTAAAAAGTAGAGTCCGTTGCATCTCGAGGAGTTCATCAATTTCGTCAGTAAATGAGTGCTCTAGATAATTCTAACGCCAACGGACACTAAGCTCATATGTACTGAAACGCAATAATTTGAACACAAAACGTAATCACGAAAAAAAACGATCTATTCTGTTCCCCCCCCAGCTTAGTGAGCATATATCTTTTATGACCCCCAGGCGCACGTGCTATTTTCTTACATAGTAACGTGATATATAACAACATATAATTTGTAACTGGGGGTCATAAAAAACACTGGGTGGGGGGGGGGGGGAAAGAATAGATCCAAAATACAAAATGTAACACAAGGTCAAGTAAACCAGAGAAAATACTTACTCATGATTCGCTTGAAAATGCGGAAAAAACGATCACAGAAAAATGAGTAAATTATTGATGCAACTTTTACATTAAAAATTAGCGTTAGCTATCAAAGAACGGGGTCTTTCCCATTATAGCTCCCCGCGAAATTATACCACTTCATTATAAAACACTAAACTAAATTAAACAATGCCTCTCCCTAACAATGGGTGAGTATTGGCTGGTCCGGGGCCCTCGCATCACTACGTCTTCATAAAGCATATCGTATTTTTCAAATTAATCAAAAAATGAAAAAATTAGATCAATGGAGAAAAACGTACAACAAACAATAGAACCGTTGTAAGCAAAGAGTTAATGGCAAAAGCAGATGATTCAACCCAGCACCCTAAATACCATATGCTATTAAACCATATACCTTTGGAAGTAAGGCTACCATATAATATTAAACCATGTACCTCATTAAACCATCAGCAATCTCGATTAGCTTAAGTACCAAATACCATATACTATTAAACCATATACCTTTGGAAGTCAGGCTACAAGTTTTCAAATATTCAGTCCTGTCTCATTCGTCATTCAGTTGAGTTTATTTACAAACATTTTCTGCAAAAAACAAACAGAGTATAAATCGACAGATTAATTGGGGCATAAAAGTGTGTTATATGCGTCGTAAATTCGATCATTGTCGTGATATCCTTCTCCAATCGCATGTCTACCAGCTGAATTAATAATTTCAAAAATTAGTATATTGAAACTCCACACAGACTTGAATCAGAGGATAGTATCAGAAACATTTAAAAGGGCAAACCGGCTGCAGTTAAAACAGAACAAACGGACAAAACAGCTGATAATAAGAACGCAAAAGTATACGCAGCAGAGCAAAAAATCTTTGATTTTGAAGAGCATACAAAAATGGAAGTTACCTTTTAAAGTAACAGCGACGGAGAACGAAACTCTTTTCAAAAGAACTTTAACAGTTTTTGGAACGTCAGCATGAAAATTTTCCAATAGATAGACAGTTAGGATCATTCGTGCCTTGTTTTTATATATAGTGGAACGAACAGCTTAATGGGTAACAACTAATAACCAGAAGATTAATGTATAATTTTGATTCTTTCAATAATTATTCCTGATTATTCTGAAGGCCTGTAAACCTTAACCTTTCGGTTATAATATTAATTTACATGTTTGAAAAGAAAAAAATAAGTGTGCTTGATTGAGCCTCAAAGGCAGATGATTCAGCTCTCTAGTAGATCAAAGCCGTTTTGGTTTTATATATGACAAAATCATTTCCAAATCTGTACTATCAAAACAAGTTCTGAACAAATGAATGAGTTTGGTGAACCAAATCTGGAGAAACTGTTGTTCTAACTGTTTATCCCGTGTTTGAGGATCAAAAAGCAAAAGGATAGGGTGGAAGGCCCTATGATCGGTCTGTTACTAATCTGTGACCGATAAAGACCCGACCAAGGCCTGTAGTAAGCTTGGTTAGGCATTACAGGAGATAACACTAAGACAAAAATTGATCCGGAAAAACATTTTATAAATACCACAGAACCTATATCCTTGCTACACACATGAAGACAGAAAAATTTTCCCTGGTTTAGTCAGTGTGACATTTTTCGAATATCGAGCTGAGAGGTAAGGTGGTCCATGAATTCATCGCAAAGTGAGAAACGCTATAACATAACTTTGCCAGAAACCAAATCTTTCGTTTTTCTCACTGCGAATAATTTGGGATGATATAAATCCAGAATATATATTTAAAGTTAGCTTTATTGTGTGGAACACCATTTTTCATTACAGCAACTGAGAGTTGTTGAATTTTTAATTTCCAGTGGATGTTGAGAGCTGATTATCGCCACAAGTGTTTGCGTTTCATCCACATACTCTTTTTTATTTGATTTCCAGGGAAATGAATTGTTGGAACTTTTCCGTTTGTGCCGCTCACTAAATTAGGCCTCCAGTTCTTCCCTCAAAAGCTATAAGATTCACGGAAAACAACAGGGAGCTGACCTGCACAAACTTACACTCTTCGAATTGTTAGCTCTAATGACGAAAAAGAAGATCAAATACTTGGAAAGTTGGGCAAAACCATTTCAAAGAAATCTTGAAACAAAAGTACAAATATGAACTTGATGTGTTCTTTAATAATGATTCCAAAAGCGTAATCAACCGTCAAGAAATGAACGAATTTAAAGGGTCTTCCATCTCAGATCAGAAAATCTGCAAAGTAGCTCTACAAGCAACTCAAAAAAACAAACTTGGATATAAACGACAAAAATATGCTTTCAATAGAGTAAGTTGACGCTCACTAAACAAATTAATTGCCGGAAAATTTTTTAACCCTCAATGTAACAAAATAAACTTGCAAAGCAATGGTACAAATGGCTTAAAAAATATTTTGTTAAAAAACGTACCAAAATCAACTGAAAAAACATTGCAATTATCCCGCCTTGGTTAAAAAAAACTCACACTAAATAAAAACTATCAAAACAGATTAAATCAACACTATCAACACAACAAGTCTGCCAGACACTGAAGAGAACAAATCAACTACAGAAACACTTAATCGAAGATCAATTGAAAATTTTTTAATGTTGAAAAATCCTAGATCTAAAAATACTTGTGCAGAATTCCCAAGATGACAATAATGCTACAGAAAAATTGAGTAACAACAAAGAAGAAACAATACAGCGACTTTTATTGCTTGTTTTCCTGAAAAGCAATCAAATTGATAGTATTTGACAAATTGTAAAAAGTATCATTACAATGTGAACACAAGGGAATCAAAATTTACAGAATTGTTGTCAAAAATTAAAATCCAGTGAAGCATTGGTCCAGACAAAAAAGCTTGTGCTCAAAAACCTGTCGACCCAGGAAAATTGTTAATAGTTTTCAAGGCTACACTGTCCAAATTTTAGTCTATCGTATTGCAAATTAGGTGAAATTATGGTTTTTTCTATAGATGAAGACAGAGCAAGTGTTAAACAGTACGGATATATAAGCCTTCTTTGCAATACATTAACAGTCCTCAAAAAAATATTTTCGAAGAACAATATGACATTGTAAGACAATAAGCAGCATCATTTTTGAAGATAAAGACCATTATAAGACGATGCTGTTCCTTAATCATCTTGTCAACAAAGTTGATGGCAATGGAGAAGAACTCAGAAACAGTATTGTGAAGCAAGGTTTCTCTCATTATATCTCGCTTGCGAAGTTAAACCTCTCATTTTAAAACACAAAAATCAAAATACGTTTTGTTGAACCTAGATTTTGAAAGTCTATTAGCCTTGAAGTCTGGTCTTGCATCATTATCAGCTAATGTTGATTAAAGAGCAAAAATTTGCTCTTGCAACTCCTAAAGATAAAGTTCGATGTCAACATCAAGACAGATATCGCTTAGTAGGATTGAAAAGTGTTCGCGAAGTTCATTATGTCTCAAAAGTGTGTATCTATTTTCGGAAAATGGAAGTTATGTGCCATAGTGAACTTTATATTACATGCGCATAAGAGAAGCTTATTCATTGGGTACTAACCATAGCCAAGGGCAATGACATCACGAAGCATGATTTTCGTTTGCTCTGAATGATATCGTTTCAATGGCATAGCGCTCAATAAATTGATGCTCCACTTAGTAGCTAAAAAACTCCGAAGATCTAGTGCTTTCTCATTTCCCTCTTATTTGTCGCGTCTTTCCATTGAGCGGTGTTTTCCATTCTTTTCTATAGAGCGGTGTTCTTATTTAGTCTACTTTTTCTTATCGGCAACCCAAAAAAGCAGTTTTTTTACCGTGGGTGGGAAATTTGAGTAGATTCGTTAACAACTCTTTGGTGATTGACTTCCCACATTTTTTTACAATTAAGCCTGCAGAGTATGGGATATGACCTCAAGAACCATGAAAACCATGGCCTTCAACGCAGATTTTCTTAACATTTAGTCATTGTGATATAATTATGGTGACATTAAAATTGTGCCTCATCTTGCTATAATAACAACTATTTGGCCCCACTTTTAGGTTATATGACCACTACGCTCGGGGACGGGGCTGTAAAAAGAAAGTACCAAAAAATGTGTACCAAAAAATCACAATGCAACTATGTGCAGTGGTAGGGATAATTTAGGAAGTGGGAGGGTGATTCAATTGGTAAGAACCGCCCTTCACATATATAAGTCAACAAAAAAGCTTTTTCGAATAACACACTTAGAGTTCGAAAATTAGAAAATTTAAATTAGAAGGGAACAAACTACAATAGCATATAGACAAAATGTATGTGAGGTTTAATCAGAACAGTTACAGAAAGGTCGAGAACAGTATTTACAAAAATGGTGGCAAAAATTAGTTCAATCGGTACCAGTTAAGAAAAAGAACGAATTTAAAAAAGAACTTAGAGTTCGAAAAAGAACTTAGAGTTCGAAAAACCAAAAGATTCAGGAGAACATATTCTTCTAACTTTTTTCCCGTGTTTGAGGATGAAAATTCAGACAAAACTCAGGAAAAAAATATATAAAAACCACGGGACTAATATCATTGCTAAAAACATTGTTCGAGAGCAATTCAAATTCAGCAGATAAACTTTTACAGTTCGCCTGAAAATATTTAGCAATAGTTTAGTCCCTGGTGTTGTGACTTTTTTTGAAGATTGAACAAAGACAAGCGGTACTCAATGACTTTTTTTGCAAAATAAATATTGCTATCGAATAATTTTGCGAGACACCTACTCTTTTGTTTCTCTCGATACAAATAAATTGCCCTGTAACCCTAAATTCACAAAATCTAGATTTTAGTCAACGTCATTACGCGGACCACCATTTTTGATCATTGCATTTGAGATGAACTTAAAATTTTTTGTCTCCAGTGGAATTTGAGAACAGTTCGCCAAAAGTATTTGCTTTTCGCCCGCTTCCTGCAGTTTATTTGACTTGCAGGGATATGAAATTCTGAACCCTTTTCAGTTTGTGCCACCTACTAGGCTATGACCACAGCTCATCTCCTCAAAGACTATATGATTCACAGAAAATACCGGAAAACTGACTAGCACCAAGCTGAACAAGGAAGAGGTCTGAGTGAAGACTATGACATAACTGATGGGGGGGGGGGTCAACTTAAATTCTGAAAACAATTACGTTCTTGCTAATGTTGAGCGAAAACGTGTGTATGCTTTTTTGCTGCCTATACAACCATCCAAAAAGAAGTCCTTATAGATGGTCTCCCAATTCGAGAACCTCTATAGAAAATAAACGAACTTCATTCGTTAAAATGGAAGTCTGGGACTCAATAATTTTTAAAAAGGAAGTTTAGTTTTGATAATAAATTCTCGGATCTCTAATTTCTAATGACGAGAAGGAAAATCAAATAGTTGGAAAGTTGGTCGAACATAGTTTCACATCCTAACATGGAGTCCAGGGTACAGATCAGAGAACTGTACCAGGCTATGGCCACTCTAGTTCACCAAGGCGTGACATATTTATGAATTGAATGTTGATCACATCACGCTATTTTACCTCGGTCTACAAAGGAAGTCAGTCTGTTCATGCCACCCAAATTTGTCTAATTATTCACTTTTTTGTCAAACTCAATTCAATTCAGTTGCTCTCTCTCTCTCTCTTGCTCTTCTTTTGAGCTATCAGATTTAACTTCGTATTCGCGTCACGAATCCGATTCAATAACTTTGGGCGGTAATTGTAACCCAATTACTAGACTTTTCCAAGGGAGTATCAGGTGGTGCAGTCAGCACAAAAAAATGTGATCTTCTTAGGATTGAACGTTTTTGGGAAAGACCAACCTTGGAGCTTCCACTACAATGAGAACGATGGGGCATCTCTTGTAGTTGGCCGTTTCTGCAAAAAAAGGAATTTCGATTGACAAACTACAAGAAGCACTACCGGATAGAGTCACTCTGCCGCCCGAATCAAACGATTAAGGAAATGAATACAATAGTACTCAAGACAATAATACAAGGCAGAGCGATTTTGATTGTAGAATAGGAAACTAACAAAGAAAGAACGCTTAGCTAAACAACTGTCAAAAGTTCGAGGCTGCGGGGATTACAGGTGATGATCATCTTTAGAGATTCTGCGATAGTAAAACCGTGTCCTTTCACTACCTTAGCTTTTGTAAGGCAGCTCGTAGCACTTTAGGTTCCCAAGTACCAACTAAAAATTTATCAGTTAACAACGAGAAACGTGGGATTTTCTTGCCAATGTATTCACAAAACAGAAAAACAAAACAATTAATCGTTAGGCATTGCTTGCAAGAACACAACTTTAGAGAGAAAATTTTAGGGAGATTTAAGTGTGTTTTCCCTCAACTATGATCTCGACAGTCAAGAAGCTTTAATAATTGGAGGTTACACAAATTATACAAACTCGTTAAGGAAACAAGAGCTCTCAAATGGCCCTTGAATCGTCAATCAATGTTGAGATGGGTACTCAAAACCAACTTAAGATATCGGGAACTTCTGCTTATGCAGTAACTGGTTATACATCCAACATGTCAATTATTTTCAAAAGACAGGGGCAACTCCTCACTCCTAGTCATTGTCAAAATCGGCCAGCTTGGAGCAAAGCATGCAGAAATTCTGTTATTCAAGTTTTTTGACGAAAATTTGTCGAAAAACAAGAAACAATATGAAACCAAAATCCAAAAATGAAAAGATCAAAACCTCCGAACGGTAGAAAAAGGCAACATAAAAGTACATTTAAGCAATTTCGAAAAAAACGCTGGTGGATTCCGGCATCGTTTGCACAATCAAACACAAAAATCTGAGCAAACAATGTAGTTATGAAGCTATTGAACAAAGACAGCTATTGGGTACTGTCATCAAAAGTTTACTATTTGAAAACATTTTCAACTGATATAATCAAGACAATTGGTGTGAATATCACCACGGTGAAATGCAACAACTGCACTGCCGAAGACTTTAAAGTTACAATAGTAGAAAACGGACATCGACAAACAATCGGAGGAGACTGTTTCTCAAATATGCCTCTTTCTGAATTAATCAAATTTAATGTATAATGTTAATTAAAATTAGTGTGCAATTAAATCATAAATAGCACTTCATTTCGCAAACAAACTGTCAAATCGGGAATCTAAAAACTTCATGTATACAAAACAAAGGGACGACGAGTATCTTTAATCATCACCCTTTGGTAAAGACTGAACTTAAAAAAACTAAATGACAAAAAATATGTTGTAAATTTTTATCTCTCCTTTTATCATTACTGTTGAAAGCGATAAAACTGTCTAACTCGCTTTAGATTGTAAAATATTGCATAAAGTGATTTATAAACATAAGTACCATATACCTAATACATAAGTAATACATAAACATAAGTAATACATAAACGTAAGTACCAATAGCATAAGATTTAAGTACCATATGCTTAATATTGAAAATTTAGTAGATACCAATGAACAATATAATAACGCAAATACATCATATGAAACAGCGTATTTCACAACACTGGAATTTGAAGTACGCATACAGTCAATTAAGTTAAGACCGGAAAAGGTCCCGCCAATGCAATTTTTATTTCATAAGCGGCCAATGTACCGGTATTTACCGCTTCAGTACAGGTTTCCATGGCTTCGCTGACAAGCCGGTGACATTCCAAAAATAATGAATAAAACATTGAGCGGATTATAAAAAACACAGTGCTTTTTGGACGACATCATTATTGTCAGCAGAGTATCTAAAAATGAACATCCAAGTTAGTTTTTCAGCGCAAATAAATTTTGACGATGACAATCTACAAAATAGCCTCCGAAAATGCCTTTTTACCAAAACTGACCTTAGGCTATAAATCCAGTCATTCAGGCATCTCTCCATTGTAATTAAAAACTTCAGCATTGTTAAATCTTTTCGACCCTAAAATTCTTAAACAATTTTTTCATGCTCAGTTCAATTTTTGCAAAAATTCATTCAAAACTTATCATCATTAGGTCATCTTTTACAACCTTTTTTAAAAAGAACAAAAAGTTAGATCAAAATCATGATTTAGAATCACAATTGCCAATTTTTTAAAATCAGGTTGCAAATACAACTGAAAACATACATTATAATCCATAGTTGGAAATCCGCATCAAATGCGATGCATCTCGTACTGGTTTGGTGTCGCATTAGAGCAGCGTTCATCGAAAGTTGAGAAAACATTCGCATTCGCATCGCATCACGTTTCCTCACTAGCAATGAAAAAAGAAAAAATGTCACGGAATTTGAGTTTTGGGAGTAGTTTGGTCTGAAGAATACTTTAAATACTTTCTCTTCAGAAAATCCTTTACTGTCATCAGCAACTATAGATTTTTTTTATAATTATGAAAGAACATCGATTCTTATAATAGCCGTTAAACACGTTGGTTAGACCATTTCATTTTAATTTTGAACACATGCCAGTGGCAAAAATGGGTCGTGAATTACTTTTCTCGCCAACCAAATAATAACCAAAAACCACAAACAAACATGACAAGGAATTCGCTGTTGCAATCATTAACCGCATTCGTGACGCTTTTTCAGCATTTTATATAATAATTCACACCATCGAATTTTCCAGCGCAACACCTTAACGCGGTAAATAAAACACATTTCCTTCTCGCCACTATTAGTCAACCGCGAAACAATCATGAATTGCTTTTTCGAGTAAAATTGTTGCGCCGAAGAGTTACACTAATTTCTAATCCTGCAAGCGCAACACTAACCTATTCACCAAATTCAAACCACATGAGCAGCACAATAGGATTGCCATAAACAGCAACAACAATTCAGGACGAGTGAAATTCCATTCAACGCCCAACTACCCAACTCCGATGTAAACGCGAAGCGCTCATTCAAAGGAGAACCAGCTGCCACAATCTTGGAGTTGTCTCGAGTAAGTTTTTGAGGACAACCTTACACACCTTAACGAAAATTATTTTGCCCTTCTGACTACAAAAGATGCCGTCCTCAAGAAAGTTCGTGAGTGCATGTTGCAGAATGCTGAAAAGTGCTGCAAAGATTTCAATCCCTACATGCAATTGTTCTGGCATGTTTTTTATGTATTGTCAAGGTGCATGTCTTTTTTACGAACGGGTCGCAATAACAAATTCTAACCAAGAGGCAGTATTGAATCCCGTCCATCTCACTCATTATTCAGACGAAGATCCAGTTCTCGTTGAAGACTACCTGGGCGGCAACGGTCGGGTTTCCTCAGAAAAAAGTGGCAA